>NC_081357.1:22182703-22515203 GCF_030684315.1 Stegostoma tigrinum
ATATTAGAAAATGCTGGTTTCCTGGTTTGTTGGCCATTTTGTAAATCTCCGATCAATGCAGAAGCACTAGCAATTTCTAAATTAGCAATATACTTAGACATAAAAGTTGTAAAATATCTCAACACTCACAAAATGTTTGCACTCCTGTTTCAATCTCAGCTTCTGACAGGTCCTGTGGTGATTTTGCTGTAAGTACACACCCAGGCTTAACCTATCAAACACAGTGAGCGGTTATCAGACTCTCATAATTGAATATAGTCTAACTGAATATTCCAAACAGTGCTCGAAAAGCCACATTTCAAACCTAAGGATGTCTTCAATTTTATTTTGTACCCTTATTGATACACAAGGTGTGAGATATGTAAAATTGAGATATCTATATTAAGCTGCTAATCATGAATTCTTTATTTTTAACCTAATTTCGTTACTGGCACCAAAATGGTTCATGATAGGACCCATAAGGTGACTCCTTTTCACACAGAGGGTGGTACGTGTATGGAATGAGCTGTCAGGGAAAGTGATGGAGGCTGGTACAAGTATAATATTTAAAAGGCATCGAGAAGGTTTTAGAGAAATATGGGCCAAATGCTGGCAAATGGGACTAGATCAGTTTAGGAATGAGTTAGACAGAAGGGTCTTTTCCCGTGCTGTATAACTCAATGACTCTATGACTTCCTGACTTCAGTCTGTTGCAGATAATGCTGGGTGAGTGTTTTCTTTGTTCATGGAATGGGAGACGTCAAGTGCATAACATATCGGAGTACATTTATATCCTCATTGCCAGGCAGAATGGACCTCCCTGCTCACTTATCATGGGATCTACCAAGTTGGAATATTATACTTCTATAGAAAGCAAGCCAGCCAGGTTTACGAAGAATATCAAAGCCAAAGGACTCACTGAAACATTTTCCTTTCTCTTTCAATCACCCACTATTGGCATCTAGCATTTCCTTTATTCTTCATGGTCAAAATGTTCAGCCATCACACCTTCCATCAGCCCAGCAAGGCGCTAAATCCTTGCTGCAGTGTATGAACCTACAAAAATATGACAAGCAGGAAAAGACCACCTGTGACCCAACAATGCCCGCTCCATGCTCATATTGAATGGATGGATAATGAAATGCTTCCAATGTCATCTTTTGGGTGGTGGCTTAACTCTCTGGGACAGTGTGCTAGATATCAGGCTCCACGATTCCCAGAGACATCACAAGACACTTTTTTGTTAGACCTCTGTTGGAGTACTGTGTAAAGGTGTAGGAATGGTGCAAAAGCATTGGATAGAGTATAGAAGCGATTTGCTCGAATGGTTCCAGGTACGAGAAACATTAGCCATGAAATGTTCTCCTTTTCAAAGGTTTTTCCTCAACCTTCCTTTTTCCAAATGCTTCACAAGAGTCACATGTCTCATTTCTGAAATTTCTAGGGCTTATCCAATTCAAAGCCACCAATTGCAGCATCTACTGAATGAAATACAAGTTCTTTTTTTCAGGCTTAAAGTGGCTTACTGCAGAGAGCTGAGAGACAGGGAGAGATTTTGGCTGCTGCAAAACTGCTCAACAACTTCTCTTTCGATTCCTCCCACTTCCTACAGACCAAGGGGGTGGCCACGGGTACCCGCATGGGCCCCAGCTATGCCTGCCTCTTTGTAGGTTACGTGGAACAGTCCCTCTTCCGCACCTACACAGGCCCCAAACCCCACCTCTTCCCCTGTTACATTGATGATTGTATCGGCGCCGCCTCATGATCCCCAGAGGAGCTCGAACAGTTCATCCACTTCACCAACACCTTCCACCTCAACCTTAAGTTCACCTGGACCATCTCTAATACCTCTCTCCCCTTCCTGGACCTCTCTGTTTCCATCTCGGGCAACCACCTGGAAACGGATATCCATTTCAAGCCCACTGACTCCCACAGCTACCTAGAATACCCACCTTCCTGCAAAAATTCCATTCCCTATTCCCAATTCTTTCACCTCTGAGGATAAGGCATTCCTCTCCCGAACATCTCAGATGTCCTCGTTTTTCAAGGACTACAACTTCCCCCCTCAGTGGCCGAGAACACCCTCAACCGTGTCTCCTGCATTTCCCGGAACTCTTCCCTCGCCGATGTCCTGGCCAATTCTTCGGCTTCAATCCGGACCGTTTGGTCTTTGCCCCATTGCTGCTTGTGGAACCCTGCTCCTGTGCTGACTAGTTGCTGCGCTTCCTACTTGACTATAGTGACCCTACTCTGAAAAAAATACTGCACTGGCTTTAAATCATTGGGGGTACCCGGAGTGAAAGATTCTTCCTGAATGCTGTAAATACACCGCAAACACAAAAACAGAAGTTGCCAGAAAAGCTCAGCAGGTCTGGCAGCATTTGTGAAGGAGAAAACAGAGTTAATGCTTCGGGTCCGGTGACTCTTCCTCAGAACTGTAAATACACCGTAAATACACCGTATGGAATAAGGAATGACTGATACAGCATGATAACATAGCTGAAATAATACCGCTTGTCTCTCTTGGTTGAAAACAGCTCTCCTGAGTGTCGCAGTTACCATTTTATAGAATATTATGGTTGGTCTATATACCCCCCAGTGCAGGGGCTGGGAGTTTCAAGTTAATTCACCTGCAGTGATGTGGAAAGGCTGCAGTCCTTGGGAGTTCTTGTCAATGAAGAGATGATTCCTTGCTGAGCGGTGCCGTCAGCAGTAAAGGCATTATCATTACCAGCAGAACCACAAGCAACATATTCCCTCCTTTGTTCCTGAGATAATTGGTGCTTACTGTACATGTAGCATAGCTGTGTGCAGAATATTAAATTCTACAGTAGGCTGTCAGCAGGAGCTGTTTTATTCAACCCCTTCACAATCACTTCTTTTCATGTGGATAATTCCTCGCACAGATTGTCTGAGTGCAAAATGCGTTTTCCTCATGTTCAGTTCGCCCCGGTTTATGGAGGACTGCCTGGGCTCTGATCAGTGTGAAGCATGTTTGTGGGTCTCTGACAGTGGGAATTGCTGGAAACACACAGCAGCTCTTACCTACAAGAAAACAACAACGATACGTTAAATAATCTGGTTTTTGCAATGTTCCTCAGTGCTCTCACAGTGCTGAGGAACAGCATACAGTGAAAGATTAGCTCGCCTGCTCTGCTTGCAGACATTCCCTGATCTCCTGTGTTGTCCCAACATCTGCTGCTCTCATTTTGACTGTTAGAGTCACTACTGTGAGGACCTCACACCATCTCCTGCACAGTGTGAGGTTTTGCCTGTACTATCTCCATTATGTTGTGTGTGTGCGTGTGTATACTGTATTTCCCACACACATCTGCACTGTATCCACCATGATGTGCCATGTACGAGGGGAATCTCGCACTGATGGAGCACCCAGCCAACATGTCAATGTTCTGACACCTCTGGGGCACATAGAAATATTCAGAGGGGACAGGGTTGCGAGTGAGTCAGGAACCCGCTTGCCTCTAGGCATCAGCGGCCTGTGACGTTCCTGAATGCATTTGGAACAAGAGCATGACGCCAGATGCTAAATTTGGACAGTCTGCTGCACCTCTGCTCGGTAACACTTGGTGACACAAAATTGGGGGTGCCATGCTCAACTCGAGCCCGATTAAAATGTTTACAATGTGGACCCTTCAAAACTGACTGAAAAGTAAGTCCGTTATCACTGATCTGGAAACCTCACTGCTCCTGGATTAAAGATCTGGAATTCCAAACTTCTGGCAATTTTACTGGTTCAAAAGCTATCAGAAAAGTAGGGCCAGGCTTTCGGGCGTGGCACAAGGTGATGTTGGAACTGTCCACGATGTTGGTCAGGCCACAGCTGGTGTATTGTGTGCAGTTCTGGAATCCACATTCCAGGAAGGATGTGATAGCGCTGAAGAGGGTGCAGAGGAGATTTACCCAGGACGTTGCCTGGCCTGGAGAGTTTCGGTTATGAAGAAAGATTGAATAGACATGGGGCTGTTTTCTTGGAGCAGAGGAGACTGAGGGGGAACGTGATTGAGATGTTAAACATTACGAGAGAGGCATAGACAGGAGGACAGGAATAAACTTTTCCCCTCAGTGGAGGGGTCAATGACCAGGAGGTGGCATAGATTTAAGGTGCGGGCAGGAGGCTGAGAGGAGAGGTGAGGAGAAAGTTTTTCACCCAGAGGGCAGTGGGAAGCTGAAACTCACTGCCTGTGGGGGTGGTAGAAGCAGAAACTCTCACAACATTTAAGAAACATTTATACCTTGCAATGCCGAGGTGTACAAACACAGGGACAAAAACAAAGCTGCTGGAAAAGCTTAGCGGGTCTGGCAGCACCTGTGGAGGAGAAAACAGAGTTGGCGTTTCAGGTCTGGTGACCCTTCCTCAGAACAGAGGTCTACAAAGCTGTGGGCCAACTGCTGGAAAATGGAACCAGAACTGATGCTTAAAAGGATCTTTTTTCTGTGCTGTAGACTTCTAGGAGTCTAAATGATTACTTTCTTGTTGTTTTATAACGAGTATCCTCCCTAAGACCTGAACTGCACTTTCTGTTTCGTAGGAGACATCTTCAACACTGGGATTGCATTAAAAATGACCATTTTTGCCTTAGTGCCAGCTGTGCCCAGCGTGCAGTAATGCAAATTAGATGGTGGGTACCTTTAAGGAATATTTGATGATGAGAGTTCTGTACTTTCTTCTGAATCTCGCTGCTTACAATTTTCACACTGAACCTTAGGTTCTGATATACAGAAAATATTTACATAAGGCACTGAGCAATCTCCAGGGTTTTTCTGATGAAGGGTCTAGGCCCGAAACGTCAGCTTTTGTGCTCCTGTGATGCTGCTTGGCCTGCTGTGTTCATCCAGCCCCACACTTTGTTATCCTGGATTCTCCAGCATCTGCAGTTCCCATTACCTCTGAACTCTCTAAGGCTTATTCAGCATACCTACCACCTGCAGAGCAGGCAATAAATGCCTGGGAACACCAGCATTTCCATCATTCTAATTTATCACTAATATAGATATAATAGGCGGAGTGTGAAAGAAAGTCCGAATGTATCACTATTCCCTCGGTACCTCTGGGTCTGGAGCTCTCCCCCCGAATGACATTGTGTGAGCAGTGTTCCATTACACAGCCAGCAGCGCATCTAGAAAGCAACTCAGCGCCACCTTCTCTGGGACAATTGGGAGTGGTTAATAAAGGCTTGGCTCGCACTCACATTAGCCAGGAGATGCAGGGGTAAACTTGCTTTGAAAAGCAATCGATAAAAGAACGTGTGCGATATTTCGATATGAAGCAGGTACGGTTTCCAGATTTTAGCCCTGTGTGAGCTCTCACACCAGCTGGAAATCTGAAGGAATCATTTTTGAAGATCATGCTTTGCTTGGCAGATCACCTTACAGAAAAGTCATCTGGCTAGGTCCGAAGGTCTTTTAAAACCAAAGAAACTGCAGATGCTGGGAATTGAAAACAAAACCAGAAATCTCTGGAAAAGCTCAGCAGGTCTGGCAGTGTCTGTGAGAGAGAAATCAGAGTTAACGTTTCGGGTCTGGTGACCATTCCTTAGATCAACTCTGCTGAGATCTGCTAAGACTTTCTGGCAATTTCTGTTTTCATTTCCAAAGGTTTTTAAGCCCAATGTCACATGTGTTTGTGGAGTGTGAAAGTTTGCATTGGAGTAGCATAAAGGAAGAAAATGGACGTGATGGAATGAATAACAGAAGCTGTTCATCAAGTCAACTGATATTCAAAAGAGGAAGAACACCTAACCATTCTGGGGAAAGAAGAGGTTCTGATTTATTCTGACAAATTCATGCACCACAGCAGCAGATTGTTTGGTCCATTAAGCGTGTGCTAGCACCTTGGAAATACTCCATTTTTAACCCTATTGTCCTCCTCTCCCTCAAGAACACCGCAAGCATCTCCTTTTTAAGTTAACTCGTTCTCTTGTCTTTTTCTAGTGCTTATTAACCCAGCTTTTTCTGTGTCTAAACACAAAGGCATTAGCGGGTCATTTACAATGTCATTGCCAACAGAATAATTCCTTGCCTTTGATCTGCAGCAGAAGGGAAACATGCGGCTTGAGCGATGAAAATCCTCAAACCTTCAAGGATTCTTCAGAAGAGAAAACTCCATTTAGTTGTTTGCTGCTATCGAAATCTGTTATATGAGCCTTTTGTGTGGCAGCATTTGAAATAACTTGTGCACCGTTCCATGCTTACAGGTCACAGCCTTAACTCCTCAGAAACTCTGATAAACTGTCTCAGTGTGAGTGAATGAATGGCAGGAAGATTGAGAAATCTACCAGGCCCACTTGCTTAGAACTGATTCACTTCATACACCAAGATAATAAAATGTGAGGCTGGATGAACACAGCAGGCCAAGCAGCATCTCAGGAGCACAAAAGCTGACGTTTCGGGCCTAGACCCTTCATCAGAGAGGGGGATGGGGAGAGGGAACTGGAATAAATAGGGAGAGAGGGGGAGACGGACCAAAGATGGAGAGTAAAGAAGATAGGTGGAGAGGAGAGTATAGGTGGGGAGGTAGGGAGGGGATAGGTCAGTCCAGGGAAGACGGACAGGTCAAGGAGGTGGGATGAGGTTAGTAGGTAGCGGGGGGTGCGGCTTGGGGTGGGAGGAAGGGATGGGTGAGAGGAAGAACCGGTTAGAGAGGCAGAGACAGGTTGGACTGGTTTTGGGATGCAGTGGGTGGGGGGGAAGAGCTGGGCTGGTTGTGTGGTGCAGTGGGGGGAGGGGACGAACTGGGCTGGTTTAGGGATGCAGTAGGGGAAGGGGAGATTTTGAAACTGGTGAAGTCCACATTGATACCATATGGCTGCAGGGTTCCCAGGCGGAATATGAGTTGCTGTTCCTGCAACCTTTGGGTGGCATCATTGTGGCAGTACAGGAGGCCCATGATGGACATGTCATCTAAAGAATGGGAGGGGGAGTGGAAATGGTTTGCGACTGGGAGGTGCAGTTGTTTGTTGCGAACTGAGCGGAGGTGTTCTGCAAAGCGGTCTCCAAGCCTCCGCTTGGTTTCCCCAATGTAGAGGAAGCCACACCGGGTACAGTGGATGCAGTATACCACATTGGCAGATGTGCAGGTGAACCTCTGCTTAATGTGGAATGTCATCTTGGGGCCTGGGATAGGGGTGAGAGAGGAGGTGTGGGGGCAAGTGTAGCATTTCCTGTGGTTGCAGGGGAAGGTGCCGGGTGTGGTGGGGTTGGAGGGCAATGTGGAGCGAACAAGGGAGTCACGGAGAGAGTGGTCTCTCCGGAAAGCAGACAGGGGTGGGGATGGAAAAATGTCTTGGGTGGTGGGGTCGGATTGTAAATGGCGAAAGTGTCGGAGGATAATGCGTTGTATCCGGAGGTTGGTAGGGTGGTGTGTGAGAACGAGGGGGATCCTCTTAGGGCGGTTGTGGCGGGGGCGGGGTGCGAGGGATGTGTTGCGGGAACACCTCCTTGACCTGTCCGTCTTCCCTGGACTGACCTATCCCCTCCCTACCTCCCCACCTATACTCTCTCCACCTATCTTCTTTTCTCTCCATCTTCAGTCCGCCTCCCCCTCTCTCCCTATTTATTCCAGCTCCCTCTCCCCATCCCCCTCTCTGATGAAGGGTCTAGGCCCAAAACGTCAGCTTTTGTGCTCCTGAGATGCTGCTTGGCCTGCTGTGTTCATCCAGCCTCACATTTTATTATCTTGGATTCTCCAGCATCTGCAGTTCCCATTATCTCTGATTCACTTCATATACCGATAGGCAGGGAGTGAGATCTTGTGTAACACAGTTGTCAATGTGGTGAATTGAAAATCATTGCATCAATTTAGTCTGAGTTAACGCTGTGAACTTGCTTTGTCAGTACAGTGTTGGAATGAAAACCTCTAAATTAGTTTCATTTCTTTATCCATTGCTGAAGTTATTGCGCTGTAGCTGGTGATTAACCTGCACACGTCCATCTCTTTTCTAATCTATTAAGGATCTGATGTGTTGAATTTCAAAACTTCTCTCCTGTTTAGTACCTTCCGGAGGCATCAACTCTCTTATCGGGACAACTCCATAAAAGGCAGTGCCCCATTCAGTACATTTCCAGGTGACTGTTATATGTAAATGATGATAGTAAGTACTGGCAACTGATGGAAGGCATCACAGTCAAGCTCGACCATACCATTACCCGACCACCAAGAGTCACCTATAATGATCAGGCAGTGGAGTTCATATTCCCTAATGTGATAGTACTTTAGGTGTGGTGCCTTACTTCAGTAGGTATCAGCTTACCCAGAGTAAACCGGAGATACTGTATCTTCCTGTTTTGCTGGATTCAGAGATAGTTTTAGAAAGGGACCTTGATTAACACACTGTTTTTCAGTCATTTTCTTCATGGTGGTTGGTGTGTTGTATTTATTCATTATGGCCAACTTTCTATATTCAGGAGATTAAATTCAGACATAATTATCTCTCTTTCCTGCCTGCAGCGATTATCTGTGAAGGATGCGCAAGTTGCATTCACCTTCCAAGAAGCCTCTCAGCCTTTGAACTGGAACACTGCTCCAATTCAATTGAAAAGTCAGTGAGTGGGTTTAGTTTTCCGCCTGCATACTCTGTTGCTCCTTCATGATGAGCATTGACTTTAGTCCCTCCAGACTTTATAACTTTGCCGTTTACCACTGCAAATTGCTTGAATCTCTGTGCTAATGCCTTTTCGAAGTTTACCAAGGAAACCTCAAGATATATTCCGACGCCTTTTCATCTTACTTTGGTTAAACTGACCACACTATGCACTGTCTCAGTATAATTTAATGACAAGCATTTCCCTATTCACCTGCTGGCTGTCTTTGTCTGAGGTAAATTGAAACAAATAAATCCTTGCATTTATAAAGCTTCTTTCACAACCTCAGGTGTCCCAAAGTACAAGGTACTTTTGAGCGGCGTTTACTATAATCCTGTAAGAAAAAAACACAACACCAATTTTCTGTAAGAAGACCAGCAATGCAATTAAGACCGCCTCACCTGATGTGATGACTTTATGCGATGACAGAGGGGTAAGTATTTACCCTTACTATATGAACAGCTCTCATGCACCCCACAGAATTACAACTTGTTACCACCCAATCTGTACTTTGTCTCTATGTCAGCTCACTAAATGAGTGATTCTCCTAGTGCCATTCCCCTGCTTTTTCTCTGTAGCCCTGTACATTTTTACTTCGCGGATAACAATCTAATTCTCTTTTGAAAATCTCAAGTGAACCTCCACCAATCTTAAACAGTGTCTTCCAGACTTTAACCTGACTGCATGAAAAACTTCTCCTCCTCGCTTTTGTTTCTTTCACCAATGTCCTGTTATGGACCAGACCCAACCATCTCAAAACAGGCCAAGGAGGTACCCTGGATCCTAACATTTATCTTATTTAAAGGCAAGCATAAGGGTCTGCCATCCACATGTGATTTGATTAGGCAAACTGATAGGCTTTAAGCAAACCACACTTTATTCTTACAATACTGTTAAAATACAACAAAAAAAATTGGCATAACTTTAACTCTATTGAAATACGTAACAAAACAATATATTATGTAACCACTACTCTACAACTGTTCCAATATGGTAGCATCCCATAAATACACCCTTAATAAAGGCAAATTCAGCAAAACAGATACCCCTTACTTGGTATCTCGTCTAGTCCAGGAGAAGGAACACAGACCGAGTAAAATAATTAGCAGAAAGAGAATTCAGGCATTTTGCTGTAGCAGCAGAGAGAGCTGTATCTAGCAGCTTCAACTCTGAAACCCCAACTTCACCAACTGAAAGCCAAACTAAAACCCTGGGTCTGTGTGAGTATGATTCCACCCATTCATGCTTCTTCTGTTTAATTTGAAATTTAAAAACAAAACCCTAAGCTATTTACTCCGCTTTCCATGGAGCAGACACCTCAACACCAGCATTACAACACCTCCTTTCAGGAGAATAGGGGCAGGGAAATCCATGTTAAAGGCATACCTCATCTCAGACCTAAATCTGTGCTCTGTGATTCTCAAACCCTCCACAGTGGTAACAGATCTTCTCCATTTACTGTGTCCAGACACCTTATCATTTTGAACATCTCCATCAAATTTCCTCTCAAAATTTTCCAAGGAGAACAGCCTTAAATTCTCCAATCTATTTATGAAACAGACATTCATCATCCTTGGAGCCATTCACATGAATCTTTTCTGCACTTTCTCCAAAGCCCTTACCTTTCTCCTTAAAATACTGTGCCAGCAATTTTAATTCAGTCATTGGATGTGGGCAAGCCTGGAAATTCTTACCCATTCTTTATTGCCATTGAAACGGTGGTGATTCTTAAACTGAACTCCTTGAGATGCTAGGCAGGGAAATCCAGGTTTCTGACCCGGTGACAGAATAGTGATATAGTTCCACATGGAAGTAACTTGGTGAAGCCACCAGGCTGGTCTGCTTGCACGACAAACAGCGAAAGCAGTAAGTAATAGACAGAGCTAATTCTGCAGCCAATGGATCAGATCTAAGCTCTGCAGTCCTGCCACATCCAGTTGTGAATGGCAGTGGACAATTAAACATCTCACTGGAGGAGGAGGCTCCACAAACATCCCCATCCTCAGTGATGGAAGACCCCAGCATATCAATGCAAAAAGATAAGGCTGAAGCATTCGCAGCAATCTTCAGCTAACCAAGTCAATTAGATGATCAATCTTGGCCTCCTCCAGTGGTTCCCAACCTCATGGATACCAGTCTTCAGCCAATTCAATTCACTCTATGAAAAAGCTGGAGGAACTGGATACTGCAAAGGCTGTGGGCCCTGACAGCATTCCAGCAATAGTACTGAAGACTTGTGCTCCAGAATTTGCTGCTCCCCTAGCCAAGCTGTTCCAGATACAATACTGGCAGCTACCCGACAATGTGGAAAATTGCCCAAGTATGTCCTGTTCACAAAAAGCAGGACTAATCCAACCAGTCAATTACCATCCCAGTCTCCTCTCATCATCAGTAAAGTGATGGGAGGTGTCCGCTTGCTGCTATCACACAGCACCTCCTCGGCAATAACCTGCTCAGTGACGCCCAGTTTGGGTTCTGCCAGGGACACGCAACTCCTGACCTCATTACAGCCTCGGTTCTAACATGGACAAAAGAGCTGAATTCCAGAGGTGAGGAGAGAGTGACAGTCCTTGACATCAAGGCTGCATTTGGTCGAATCAAAGAGCCCTCACAAAACTGGAATTAATGGGAATTGGGGGAAAATTCTCCTCTGGTTGGAGTCATAACAAGCACATAGGAAAGTGGTTGTGATTATTGGAGGGCAGACAGTTCAGTTTCAGGATATCTCAGTTTGGAGATGATTGCACAATGTTCAGCACTATCCGTGACTTCTCCAATGCTGAAGCAGTCCATGTCCAATATCTTGACAATATCCAGGCCTGATTGTAAAGTGGCAAGTAACATAAAATTATAGAGTCATATAACACAGAAACAGACCCTTTGGTCCAACTAACCCATGCTGACTATAATCCCAACCTAAACTAGTCTCCACCTGCCTGTGTTTGTCCCATAGCCCTCCAAACCTTTCTTATTCATGTGCTTTTGCAAATGTCTTTTAAACATTGTAACTGTACCCACATCCTTTAACATCCAGACTGTAAGGCCAGAGTGACTGCCCCTGATTTCAGGGCAGCATTTGACTGAGCGATCAAAGTGCTTTTGCAAAACTGAAAATAATACAAATGAGGGAGCAAGGTTTTACTTGTTGGAACCATGCCTGGCACAAAGGAAGATGTGGTTGCTGCAGGTTAACCATCTCAGCCACGGGACATCCCTGCAGGCGTTCCTTAGTGCTTGCCCTTGGCCCAGATGTCTTCAACAGTTCATCAATGACCATTCTGGATCACGGCATCAGAGTGGGGAAGTTCACTGCTGCCTGCAATTTGCTCAGCACCATCTGCAACACCTCAGATACTGAAACAGCCCCATGGTGTGTGCTTTTGGGTTCTAATCTATTAAACACTTTTGGTCAAATATCTAGTCTCCGAAATCCTAATTTATACCAATGGAGCCCTGACCTAAAAAGGCTTGAACACCCAGCATCTGTGAATCGAGTAGAACTTATGAAGCAAAATGCATGTAGTAAAAGCAGTGAGGACTGGACACGTTCCCTATCCCTCAGGGCCCCTCGCTTCACTGAGCATTGACAGCCCTCATGAGACTTTTCTTCTTTTTCTATGAAGGGACATTACTTTGACCTGTATCTGAGAAGCACTAAGTCACGTAAGTGCTGGTGAAACTGTGCCAATGCTTCCACGGTAGCATTGGGCAGAAGATATAAAAATTTACATGCACAGATGAATAGACTCAAGAATATTTTCTTCCCAACTGTTGTTAGACTTCTGAATGCGTCTCTTAAATTTTAACTTTAATGTTGAACTCACTCTCTGTGCACCTTCTCTGCAGCTGTAAGACTGTATTCCTTGTTCCATTCTATTACCCTAATGTGCTTTGTGTGGTATGATCTGTTTGTACTACACGCAAACAAAACTTTTCACTGCACCCAGGTACTAGTGACAATAATAAATCAAAGTAATATTTTATGCTGGGAACTGGAATGGCACTGGGTTGTGGTCTCTTCAAGACACGTGCGACAGCAGCCAGTAGACAACATGCAGCAAGTGAAAGGAAAATGATGGATGATGTCTGTCAGTACTGCTTTGAGACACTGGGGGTGGAATGTGCAGCGAAATGCCTGTTCACCAGGGCAGTTTAGGGATGGCATTATCCTGAATGATCACAGAGAACATAAGCACCACTGCAATGGGTCAGGTCAATCATGGATGTGGATTGACATTTGATCTGCCTGGAGCGGTTGAGGTGCAGGCTCCTACAGCCTCCATTAATAACTGCCTCAAAATGGTGGGGTGTGTGTGTGTGTGTGTGTGGGTGTGTGTGTGAGTGTGGGTGTGTGTGTGTGTGTGGGTGTGTGGGTGTGTGTGTGAGTGTGTGTGTGTGTGGGTATGTGTATGTGTATGTGTGTATGTGTGTGTGTGTGTGTGTCTGTGTGTCTGTGTGTGTGTGTGTCTGTGTCTGTGTGTGTGTGTGTGTGTGTCTGTGTGTGTCTGTGTGTGTGTGTGAGTGTGAGTGTGCGTGTGTGTGTGTGTGTGGGTGTGTGTGTGTGATTGCATGTGTGTGTGGGCCAGTATTTGTGTGTCTCAATGTATCAGTGTGTATGTCGGCCTGTTAATGTATGTGTATGGGTATGGGTCTGTGTATGTCTGTGAGGATGTGTGCACACGTTATTCTGAAGTGTATCTTATCAAGCTGGTCTTATTAACCACCTAAGATAATAAAATGTGAGGCTGGATGAACACAGCAGGCCAAGCAGCATCTCAGGAGCACAAAAGCTGACGTTTCGGGCCTAGACACTTCATCAGAGAGGGGGATGGGGGGAGGGAACTGGAATAAATAGGGAGAGAGGGGGAGGTGGACCGAAGATGGAGAGTAAAGAAGATAGGTGGAGAGAGTGTAGGTGGGGAGGTAGGGAGGGGATAGATCAGTCCAGGGAAGACGGACAGGTCAAGGAGGTGGGATGAGGTTAGTAGGTAGCTGGGGGTGCGGCTTGGGGTGGGAGGAAGGGATGGGTGAGAGGAAGAACCGGTTAGGGAAGCAGAAATCCACAAAATCCACAAACCTGCCTGCCCTGGTCGACCCATCGTCTCAGCCTGCTCCTGCCCCACCGAACTCATCTCCACCTATCTGGACTCCATTTTCTCCCCTTTGGTCCAGGAACTCCCCACCTACATCCGTGACACCACCCACGCCCTCCACCTCCTCCAGGACTTCCAATTCCCTGGCCCCCAACACCTCATCTTCACCATGGACGTCCAGTCCCTGTACACCTGCATTCCGCATGGAGATGGCCTCAAGGCCCTCCGCTTCTTCCTGTCCCGCAGGCCCAACCAGGCCCCCTCCACCGACACTCTCATCCGCCTAGCTGAACTCGTCCTCACACTCAACAACTTCTCTTTTGACTCCTCCCACTTCCTACAGACTAAGGGGGTGGCCATGGGCACCCGCATGGGCCCAAGCTATGCCTGCCTCTTTGTAGGTTACGTGGAACAGTCCCTCTTCCGCACCTACACAGGCCCCAAACCCCACCTCTTCCTCCGGTACATTGATGACTGTATCGGCGCCGCCTCTTGCTCCCCAGAGGAGCTCGAACAGTTCATCCACTTCACCAACACCTTCCACCCCAACCTTCAGTTCACCTGGGCCATCTCCAGCACATCCCTCACCTTCCTGGACCTCTCAGTCTCCATCTCAGGCAACCAGCTTGTAACTGATGTCCATTTCAAGCCCACCGACTCCCACAGCTACCTAGAATACACCTCCTCCCACCCACCCTCCTGCAAAAATTCCATCCCCTATTCCCAATTCCTCCGCCTCTGCCGCATCTGCTCCCACGATAAGACATTCCACTCCCGCACATCCCAGATGTCCAAGTTCTTTAAGGACCGCAACTTTCCCCCCACGGTGATCGAGAACGCCCTTGACCGCGTCTCCCGCATTTCCCGCGACACATCCCTCACACCCCGCCCCCGCCACAACCGCCCCAAGAGGATCCCCCTCGTTCTCACACACCACCCTACCAACCTCCGGATACAACGCATTATCCTCCGACACTTCCGCCATTTACAATCCGACCCCACCACCCAAGACATTTTTCCATCCCCTCCCCTGTCTGCTTTCCGGAGAGACCACTCTCTCCGTGACTCCCTTGTTCGCTCCACACTGCCCTCCAACCCCACCACACCCGGCACCTTCCCCTGCAACCGCAGGAAATGCTACACTTGTCCCCACACCTCCTCCCTCACCCCCATCCCAGGCCCCAAGATGACATTCCACATTAAGCAGAGGTTCACCTGCACATCTGCCAATGTGGTATACTGCATCCACTGTACCCGGTGCGGCTTCCTCTACATTGGGGAAATCAAGCGGAGGCTTGGAGACCGCTTTGCAGAACACCTCCGCTCAGTTCGCAACAAACAACTGCACCTCCCAGTCGCAAACCATTTCCACTCCCCCTCCCATTCTCTTGATGACATGTCCATCATGGGCCTCCTGCACTGCCACAATGATGCCACCCGAAGGTTGCAGGAACAGCAACTCATATTCCGCCTGGGAACCCTGCAGCCATATGGTATCAATGTGGACTTCACCAGTTTCAAAATCTCCCCTTCCCCTACTGCATCCCTAAACCAGCCCAGTTCATCCCCTCCCCCCACTGCACCACACAACCAGCCCAGCTCTTCCCCCCCACCCACTGCATCCCAAAACCAGTCCAACCTGTCTCTGCCTCCCTAACCGGTTCTTCCTCTCACCCATCCCTTCCTCCCACCCCAAGCCACACCCCCAGCTACCTACTAACCTCATCCCACCTCCTTGACCTGTCCGTCTTCCCTGGACTGACCTATCCCCTCCCTACCTCCCCACCTACACTCTCTCCACCTATCTTCTTTACTCTCCATCTTCGGTCCGCCTCCCCCTCTCTCCCTATTTATTCCAGTTCCCTCCCCCCATCCCCCTCTCTGATGAAGTGTCTAGGCCCGAAACGTCAGCTTTTGTGCTCCTGAGATGCTGCTTGGCCTGCTGTGTTCATCCAGCCTCACATTTTATTATCTTGGAATCTCCAGCATCTGCAGTTCCCATTATCTCTTATTAACCACCTATTCTGACGTACAGTGTCCCTCATGTCCTATTCTACCTCTGTCATACACATGCCACTCCCAGATGAATGCACCAATCACCACATAGGCACATAAAGACCAGTATCTCTAGTACCCCCCCATCTCTAAAAGGTAACTGTGCCCCTGGATCAGCACTGGCGTTCTGCATATACCTTGATCTATCAAGAACGACTATCTGATCATGTCAGAGAAAGAGGATAAGATTACAAAGTGTGGAGCTGGATGATCTAGCAGGCCAGGCAACATCAAAGAAACAGGAAAGCTGATGTTTTGGGTCTGGGCCCTTCTTGAAAATGCGGGAGGGGAAAGAGGCTCCAAAATAAATAGAGAGAGGGGGAGGTGGTGATAGCAGATGGGTAGAGGAGAAGGTAGGTGGAGAGGAGACAGACAGGTCAAAGAGGTGGGAATGGAGCCTGTAGAAGTGAGTGGAGGTGGGGAATTAGAGTGGGGTTTGGTCAGTGAGGTGGGAGGAGCGGATAGGTGGGAGGAAAGATGGACAGGTCAAGAAGGCAGGGATGAGCGGGGCTGGTCTTGGGATAAGGCTAGGGGTGGGGACATTTTGAAGATTGCGAAGTCCACATTTTACGACACTCACACTTACTGGCTCCATTCCCGTCTCCTTGACCTGTCTGTGTTCTCTCCACCTAACTGCTCCTCTATCTACCTTCCATCATCACCTCCCGCATTCTCCCTATTTATTTCAGTGTCCACTTCCCTTCTCCCATTTCTAATGAAGGGTCAAGGCCTGAAACGTCGCTTTCCTGCTCCACTGATGCTGCTCGGCCTGCTGTGTTTGTCCAGCTCCATACCTTGTTATCTCAGATTCTCCAGCATCAGCGGTTCCCGTTAACTTTCAGAGAAAGGGGAGGTGGAATTGTGGGTCCCACACAAGGAACTGGGAGAACCTGGCGATGCACAGGATGGTAAACGGGATGCATACCCTTATCCCCACAAGGACAGGCAGAGGAGGCAAAGCAACCAGCTGCTGGCAGCATGGTCAATGAGATCTCTGCCAGGTAAATGTTTACAACCTCACACTCTCTCCATCCATACAAACATCCACACCATTAGCTCTGTGTGGCCTCTGCACTCTTTGCTCACTCCCTTGCCTACTGACTCACTCACTGACTCATTCACTCACTGACCGACTGACTCACTGACTGACTGACTCACTCACTCACTGACTCACTGACTGACTGACTGACTCACTCACTCACTCACTGACTCACTCACCGACAGACTCACTCACTCACTCACTGACTCACTCACTGACTGACTGACTGACTGACTCACTCACTCACTCACTCACTCACTCACTCACTGACCCACTGACTCACTCACTGACTCACACTCACTCACTCACTGACTCACTGACTCACTCACTCACTGACTCACTCACTCACTGACTCATTCACTCACTCACTCACTGACTCACTCACTGACTCACTCACTGACTCACACTCACTCACTCACTGACTCACTGACTCACTCACTCACTGACTCACTCACTCACTCACACACTCACTGACTCACTCACTCACTCACTCACTCACTGACTCATTCACTGACTCACTCACTGACTCACTCACTCACTCACTCACTCACTCACTGACTGACTCACTCACTCACTCACTCACTTGCTCAATGACTCACTCACTCACTTACTGACTCACTCACTGACTCACTCGCTGACTGACTCACTGACTCACTCACTCATTTTTCACTCACTTACTCATTCACTCACTGGCTCACTCATTGACTGACTCACTTGCTCACTGTCTCACTCACTCACTCACTGACTCACTCACTCATTCACTCACTGACTCACTGACTGACTCACTCACTCACTTGCTCACTCACTCACTCACTCACTCACTCGCTTACTCACTCACTGACTCACTGACTCACTCACTCGCTCCCCTGACACAGTTCACCACATTTGACCCAGTCGAGCAGCAGCACACGCGGTGCCCCTCGCTGTCATCTCACTCAATGCCTCCCGTTCTCCCATTCCATGTGAAGCTAGGCCCACAATGTGGCAGAAAGGGCCAGGCCAGCAGGCTCCTCGCTCACATTGAGGAGCGAATCTAGAAGTTTGCAGGGAATCACTGGGACCACTTGTGCAGGGATACCCGCCCATGTCCTGCCAAATGAGAATGCCCCTCTGTTTATTACTGTAACTCTCGCAGAAACCCTGCCGTCGGTGTCATCCGTTGCACACCAGCTCTCACCCCTGGCAGTGACACTTTCCCCCTCTCACCCTCTCTCTCTCTCTCCTTCTGTCCTGTGTTATATTGGTGCCAGCATATGGAGAAACAGTGACCTTGGCCAGAAACCACCTCTCAGGACTGGAGTTCTCAGGCCCCTGGTGACTTTGCAGCGAGGCATCACCCTTTGCTGCAGCAGCTCAGATCCCGACACTTTGCGGGATTCGAGGTAGGGGAAGGTGGGGTGAGAGTCACTGTGAGATCTCTGTAGCTGGCTGAGGAAGATGCATACACCCCTCAGGGAGCTGGCAATCAGAAACCTGTCACCTGCATGAGGCCCAAGCAAGAGAGGACCCATGGTATCTGCAATCTGGGACTTGGTCCAAATGCACAGGAGGGAACAGGAGTGGCAGACAGGTACATCGGAGGCAATGACCCTTATAACCGCTGGCATACGGGGTGACCATGCCCAGTGTGGCCATACCCTGTATCCAGCAGAAGGTGCTGATTCTCCTCCCATGTGATCCTCTTCCATGTTTCATGGTACTACCCCCTTTCTCCCCCTGGCCCCCAGTGTGTGGCCCGCAGTCCCCACAAACAATTCGCTAAACCTCCTTCCTGCTCTAGTAGTTCCCTCACGATCTCATCCCCAATCACCAGTGCTCTTTTCTTTCTCAGGATGGACTCAGCTGACTGACCTCGGCCCTTCCCAACACTTTACCGAGTTAGTCAGCCCTGGACGAAGTGTAGGCCCGAGGTGGATAGCACACGCCGATTCCACCAACATTAACAGGCCCTTGGCTGAGGTCAGCTGACAGTGAGCCAGGCTGCCCCGTCATGTGACTGCACTCATTGCCAACCCAAAGCAGGGATGTTGTGAACACCCAGGGAGGTGCTAAGTGTGGAAACCAGAAGCCCTGAGGTGCAGCCTGGTCCAATCCATGAGCCCAAAGTGTCCACGCCCCAACCTTTCAATGCAGCCTGCAATGCAAGCCAGTGCCTCCTGGATGGTGCCCTGAGGTGCTGTTTGGTGCTGAGCCACAAGGGTTGCTGCACAGCGAGCTGAAGTCACCAGGATCTGACGTCAGTGTTGAGAATTCTCAATGTCTAGCCTGTTCAGTGCAACTAATAGGGTGGGAGCTGCAAATGAATGAGGCTAGATATGCGATTAATAAAGTATTCAGTAAACAATGGTCCTCTTGAACAGAGAAGCTGCAATGAGTTGACCCCAATGTGAAGGTAGGCCTTAGTGGAATTTTCATGCAATTTTGCCACAAGTTATGCCATAGCTAAAGACAGTTAACCAGCACCAAGTTGCTACCCAATATTCTCTTCAAACTACTTTCTTGAAACTAGCTGAACTGATGCAATGCTGCGTAGGGTGTGGGAGAAAGGTGGTAATCTCCAAGTGAGTATGTCGAGAGGAATGTTTACCCATTCTGTCTGGCCACAGCAAAAGAATTTTTTTTATTATTAGTTTCTAGAACATAAATAATGTTTTCCTCATCGATAAATGGGCGAATGAGCCCTCACAGAACTCAGTTGTGCAATAAAACTGTCTAAATATCAGTGCAGTCTGTCCATTGTTTAGCGTGGGTGAATTTCGTAATGAGGGTCACGTAGCTATTTTTAAAAATTCCACCGTTCTTTATTTCTAAAATATTTTTACAAAAGTACTTTGCGTTGCTGAAAAGTTTTGCTTTCTTTTTGGTAAGATAGTTATTCACAGACCCCCTGAAACTTATATACAAAAATATTTCCTCTTCTTTCTTGCACTATGAGTACAAGGCATTCAGGGATGGATTCTTTTTCTTTCTTGCTTTTACTTTGAGAAACTGTTTGCCTTCAATATCATCCAGACCTGGTGAAAAGCCACCCACTGATTTCAGTCTAGACAGATGTTGCCTGTCCTCCTGAATGTGTTCCAGCATTTTCTGATTCTATTTCAGTTTTCCAGCATTAGCAGCACATTGCATTTGTTTGATATGCTACTGTCCTTTGAGAATTTACCTCTGACATGATATTTTTTACGAGCCTTTTTGTGTTCCTGCTTAAACATGCATAAATAAAAGAAATAGCAACGGCTATAATCCTGCAGAAAAGAAATGTGCCTTGTATATAAAAGGGGCACAATGGAAAACTTCCAATAGAAATGAAGAATGTGATCACTTAAACTGTCTAAGATTGTACAAACAACAATGAGACATATTCCTAGTTAATCTGATTTTGGTAAAGTTGGTTAAGGGAAGATTGTTGGTCAGAACTTTGGAATAACTCTCTACCCTGCCCTGAATGTTGTTAAAGGTCCATTTATATTTGTCCATACAAGATGTCTTTTATCATGTTGTTTGGTGCCACGCTATGTGTTTTGCTTTTGACAGTCTTGTCAGGGGACATCAGGAATTATCTTTGGGTTTAGACTTCAAAGTTATATGGAAATTATAGACTTTTTAAAAATTTTGACTTATTGTGATCATGTGTATTTAAGTAAGTAAATATACCAGGATCTGACTGATAGTTTCATTATGCATGGGCTAATATTTTCTTCATGTATTCCTGTCTATGTACTGTCAAGATTCTCTATCATTCTAGAGTGTTCAGTGCAGTGCTGTTCTTCCAGAGTGTTCTACCTCTGCCCATTCTGTACCATTTAAACCCAGTGATGTACAGATTTTGGACATCATTGCCATGTTACTCCAGGGTACTGTTTAATGTACACAAGGAGATTTCTCCTGCATCATCCTAATGTCTGTTTATCCTACAATTATGCAGGTTCTTACATGGATTTACTTGACTGACTCGAAGTAAACCAGCTGCAAAGCACCCAAGATAACAAGGTGTAGAGCTGGATGAACACAGCAGGCCAAGCAGCATCAGAGGAGCAGGAAAGCTGACGTTTTGGGCCTAGACCCTTCTTCAGAAACCCAGCATTATTCAGTCCTCTGCCTGACAATGTACAGTCACCACTGACCAAACCCCAAAAACCCAACCCTCATCCAATGTTTGAGAGATAATGGGAACTGCAGATGCTGGAGATTCCAAGATAATAAAATGTGAGGCTGGATGAACACAGCAGGCCCAGCAGCATCTCAGGAGCACAAAAGCTGACGTTTCGGGCCTAGACCCTTCATCAGAGAGGGGGATGGGGAGAGGGAACTGGAATAAATAGGGAGAGAGGGGGAGGCGGACCGAAGATGGAGAGTAAAGAAGATAGGTGGAGAGAGTGTAGGTGGGGAGGTAGGGAGGGGATAGGTCAGTCCAGGGAAGACGGACAGGTCAAGGAGGTGGGATGAGGTTAGTAGGTAGCTGGGGGTGCAGCTTGGGGTGGGAGGAAGGGATGGGTGAGAGGAAGAACCGGTTAGGGAGGCAGAGACAGGTTGGACTGGTTTTGGGATGCAGTGGGTGGGGGGGAAGAGCTGGTCTGGTTGTGTGGTGCAGTGGGGGGAGGGGACGAACTGGGCTGGTTTAGGGATGCAGTTGGGGAAGGGGAGATTTTGAAACTGGTGAAGTCCACATTGATACCATTAGGCTGCAGGGTTCCCAGGCGGAATATAACGCATCATCCTCCGACACTTCTGCCATTTACAATCCGACCCCACCACCCAAGACATTTTTCCATCCCCTCCCCTGTCTGCTTTCCGGAGAGACCACTCTCTCCGTGACTCCCTTGTTCGCTCCACACTGCCCTCCAACCCCACCACACCCGGCACCTTCCCCTGCAACCGCAGGAAATGCTACACTTGTCCCCACACCTCCTCCCTCACCCCTATCGCAGGACCCAAGATGACATTCCACATTAAGCACAGGTTCACCTGCACATCTGCCAATGTGGTATACTGCATCCACTGTACCCGGTGCGGCTTCCTCTACATTGGGGAAATCAAGCGGAGGCTTGGGGACCGCTTTGCAGAACACCTCCGCTCAGTTCGCAACAAACAACTGCACCTCCCAGTTGCAAACCATTTCCACTCCCCCTCCCATTCTCTAGATGACATGTCCATCATGGGCCTCCTGCAGTGCCACAATGATGCCACCCGAAGGTTGCAGGAACAGCAACTCATATTCCGCCTGGGAACCCTGCAGCCATATGGTATCAATGTGGACTTCACCAGATTCAAAATCTCCCCTTCCCCTACTGCATCCCTCAACCAGCCTAGTTTGTCCCCTCCCCCCACTGCACCACACAACCAGCCCAGCTCTTCCCCCCCACCCACTGCATCCCAAAACCAGTCCAACCTGTCTCTGCCTCCCTAACCGGTTCTTCCTCTCACCCATCCCTTCCTCCCACACCAAGCCGCACCCCCAGCTACCTACTAACCTCATCCCACCTCCTTGACCTGTCCGTCTTCCCTGGACTGACCTATCCCCTCCCTACCTCCCCACCTATACTCTCTCCACCTATCTTCTTTACTCTCCATCTTCGGTCCGCCTCCCCCTCTCTCCCTATTTATTCCAGCTCCCTCTCCCCATCCCCCTCTCTGATGAAGGGTCTAGGCCCGAAACGTCAGCTTTTGTGCTCCTGAGATGCTGCTTGGCCTGCTGTGTTCATCCAGCCTCACATTTGATTACCCTCATCCAATGTTTGACAGTTTGGGAAGGCTACAAAAATAAACAGAGGATAGCAAAGAGAGAAATAAGGAAGGAGAGGATCAAATATGAAGGTAGGCTAGCTAGTAATATTAGAAATGATAGTAAAGGCTTCTTTCAATACATAAGAAACAAATGAGAGGCAAAAGTAGATATTGGGCCGCTCCAAATTGATGCTGGAAGGCTAGTGATGGGAGATAAGGCAATAGCTGAAGAACTTAATAAGTACTTTGCGTCAGTCTTCACAGTGGAAGACATGAGTAGTATGCCAACAATTAGGGAGAGCCAGGGGGTAGAGTTGACTATGGTAAGCATTACAAAAGAGAAAGTGCTAGAAAAGCTAAAAGGTCTAAAAATTGAGAAATCTCCGGGCCCCGAGGGGCTACATCCTAGAGTTCTGAGGGAGGTGGCTGAGGAAATAGCGGAGGCTTTAGTTGTGATCTTTCAAAAGTCACTGGAGTCTAGGAACGTCCCAGATGATTGTAAAATTGCAGTTGTAACTCCCTTGTTTAAGAAAGGATCAAGGCAAAAGATGGAAAATTATAGGCCGATTAGCCTAACCTCAGTTGTTGGTAAAATTCTAGAATCCATTGTCAAGGATGAGACTTCTAAATTCCTGGAAGTGCAGGGTCAGATTAGAACAAGTCAGCATGGATCTAGTAAGGGGAGATCGTGCCTGACAAACCTGTTAGAATTCTTTGAAGAGGTAACAAGTGTGTTAGACCAGGGAAACCCAGTAGATGTTATCTATCTAGACTTCCAAAAGGCCTTTGATACAGTGCCTCACGGGAGGCGGCTGAGCAAGGTGAGGGCCCATGGTGTTTGAGGTGAGCTACTGGCTTGGATTGAGGATTGGCTGTCGGACAGAAGGCAGAGAGTTGGGATAAAAGGCTCTTTTTCGGAATGGCAACCAGTGACGAGTGGTGTCCTGCAGGGTTCAGTGTTGGGGCTGCAGCTGTTCACCTTATATATTAATGATCTGGATGAAGGGACTGGGGGCATTCTGGCGAAGTTTGCTGATGATACGAAGATAGGTGGACAGGCAGGGAGTGCTGAGGAGGTGGGGAATCTGCAGAAAGATTTAGACAGTTTAGGAGCGTGATCCAGGAAATGGCTGATGAAATTCAATGTGAGTAAATGTGAGGTTTTGTACTTTGGAAAAAAGAATACAGCATGGACTATTTTCTAAACAGTGAGAAAATTGGTAAAGCAGATGTACAAAGGGATCTGGGAGTGTTGGTCCAGGATTCTCTAAAGGTTAACTTGCAGGTAGAGTCTGTAATTAAGAAAGCGAATGTAATGTTGTCGTTTATCTCAAGAGGGTTGGAATATAAAAGCAGCGATGTGCTTCTGAGACTTTATAAAGCTCTAGTTAGGCCCCATTTAGAATACTGCGTCCAATTTTGGGCCCCACACCTCAGGAAGGACATCCTAGCCCTGGAACGTGTCCAGCGGAGAATCACACGGATGATCCCTGGAATGGTAGGTTTAGCGTATGATGAACGGCTAAGGATCCTGGGATTGTACTCATTAGAGTTCAGAAGGTTGAGGGGAGATCTAATAGAAACTTACAAGATAATGTATGGTTTAGAAGGGGTGGACGCTAGGAAGTTGTTTCCGTTAGGCGGGGAGACTAGGACCCGTGGGCACAGCCTTAAAATTAGAGGGGGTAAATTTAAAACTGAAATGAGACGACATTTCTTCACCCAGAGAGTGGTGGGCTTGTGGAATTCATTGTCACGGAGTGCAATGGAGGCCGGGACGTTGGATGCCTTCAAGGTAGAGATCGACAAATTCTTGATTTCAGAAGGAATCAAGGGCTACGGGGAGAGTGCAGGGAAGTGGAGTTGAAATGCCCATCAGCCATGATTTAAATGGCGGAGTGGACTTGATGGGCTGAATGGCCTTACTTCCACTCCGATGTCTTATGGTCTTATGTTCCTCTCCCAGCAAAGCTCACTCTTCCCCACCACACATAAGACCGTAAGAAATAGTGTAGTTCAGACCCTCAAGCCCATTCACAGATGATCTGACATTCCTTATGCCCACTCTCCTGCCCTTTCCATATAACCCTCGATTCCCCTACTGGTCAAGTGTCTATCTATTTCAGCTTTAAATATAAACAAGGTATCTGTGCCCTCATGGTACACCACACTGTCTTTGAGTGTTTAACTGATCACCAGTTGAGTGCATTAGCAGAATCACAATGCTCTGCCAATACACTCGGTATCTTTTTTCCTCCACCCCTCTACCTGCTGGGTCCCAATGGCCTGATATTGGCAGCACTGCCATTAGGCACTGGTAACAGTGTTGTCACCATTTATGACTTGTAAACAGCACCCGCTGTGGTGATTCGAACAGCCATGAAACAATTGAATCAGTCAAAGATCTAACAACTTTACCCAGACGTGCTGACACAATTGATAATATATAATATTGCGACTCAAAGATGAAGCCATGCTACTTATTGCTTTTGCCATGGGAAGCCGACACCCACACAGACTGGCGAAGCTCCACCATATATTTTGAATAAAGATGGCCCAGTAAGTGAAAGCCTAGATCCAAGGTGTCGCAATATTTTTCTTAAACGGTGTCCATATCAAGTACCGAAGCTTGAGAGTGCATGTTGGTTTTCACTAAAGCTGTATCCAAGCAGTCTGTGTTTCCTGCAGCTGGCTTTAACATAGAAAGCATGCGGTTGTGCAGAGGGAAGCAAACACATGGTAAAGAAGAAGAAAATGGTCAACAGACCAAGGTGGACAAGTTCAGAGAGAGGCATGAAGGCCAGGTCAAAGAGCTGGGTTTTGGCAATGTTATTGAAGAGTGGTTTTCGGGCTGACTGAGCAACTGAGACTAGAAAAGCTGCCACTACCAGCAACGAGGAGGAAGCAGGGTTAGCATGTGTTCAGGAGACACAAGAAGAAAGTCAAGTGGTTGTACAAGGTTTTGAAGACACAGATAAGAGTTTTAAATCAACTGGAGTTGGAGAGCCAGTATGCTACTCCTTTGATAAGCAGGATGAACATTTTCGAAACATCAGGACATAGATTTCACTAAAAGGTGGGTGCTTATGGATGGCATCCATGTGGTCATTAAGGTATCATACTGCTGCAACTCATTCCTCTTCATGTACACAGTACAACGAACGATGTCTGCAGAGCATTGTCACACTTCAGCATGGGCTCTATCCATCAATAACTAAATGGGTGGTGAGATGCTGAAAATCAAACTGAAACTGTGGAGTGCCTGTGGTGTGGCAGGTCCTCAGCTAGAGTTGTGATTGACCCAAATTTCCTTGAGGAGCAAAGAGCATATTTTGACCATTTGTGGCTCCAGCTGCTTATGTGTTTAAACTAGACACATGTCCCTGCCTGTACCCGAAGGTTCTGTCACCCACAATGCAAAGAGACAGTCTGCATCTCTCTCGGCTTGGCTGACATCGTCAAGCTGAGTTCCTGGCATGCCGACCAATGCAAGTGCTGACACTGTGGAGAGCGTCTTTACTGGAAATAGCCTGGGCTTTTTCACACTCACCTTGTCATGTACATACCGACAGAAACAGCTAAGAGATACATATGCAGGGAGAGCTGCAGAAGGCCTCCGGCTATGTCAGTTATCTAAACCAAAAATATTTGCGTCACGAGAGACCGTCAAAGCCTATTCCTGACAGCCAAATATCCTCTTACAGTATTTTCCTTTTCCATTCACAATGCGGAAAAAGTTTGAAATTAACTTAATGGGGGAGGGGTTAGTCATGAGTTCGGATTTTGTGGCACAAATCAATGTTGGAATCAGCATGGTACTTGAAGTTCACATTTGCAGGATGGCATTCTTGTCAGTTGTATTGACCTTTTCATGAGATGTGAACAGCACTGTCGATTGGCAATGACAGCTCTCCCGCTAGTGCTGCAGTCTACAGGCTGTAGAGATACCCACGGTGCTGTTAGAGAGGGAGCACTCGGATTGGGAGCCAGCCTCCACGATGTTCCAGTTCCCCGACCACATGCTCCAGTAACATTGGCACAGGGTAGAATCTCTACCTTCACGCTGTTTTTCGAAGCTTTGAAAGTGGCTCAGGAATACAGGTCTGCATAGGAATCTCAAGATGCTGTGTGCGTCCGTTCTATTTAGTTGCTCATCCTGATATCAAATGCCATGTATTAGTCAATTATTAAAGTCAATCATTATCAATCAGTCTACTACCATCTCAATCCTGAGCTGTCATGGAAAGCTTTGGTAGCCCTTTAACTAAAATCTCCTTTATTGCCTCACACCACTAAATTACTCACTTATTCTATCCTCAAAAATTATTTTCAAGGCCAATTGTTTCTGTTGTGTGATGTTTGATTCGATTTATTATTGTCACATGTACTGAGATACAGTGAAAGTATTGTCATAAATTATTGTGATAAATTGTGATACAAACCCGACAAATTATATCTTAAAAAAGTACTGCAGGGTAATAGAACAGAATTATACCTACAGAGAAGGTGCAGAGAAAGATCAACTTGAATATATGAGATGTCTGTTGAGAACAGCAGGGAAGAAGCTGTTCTTGAATCTGTTCATATGGGTTTTCAAACTGTAGTATTTTCTGCCCAATGGAAGAGAGTATAACTGGGGTGGGAGGGCTCTTTGATCATGTGGAGAACAATTCTTTCATGGGAATCACTTTATTATGAACTGGACACCAGGGTCTATATTATGGAAGAAATTTAGGTTTTGCCTTGAAGAAATTATTGATTGCTTGATTGATTTATTGTCATGTGTTCTGAAATACAGTGAAAAGCTTTGTTTACGAGTGGTACAGGCAGATCAAATCAGATGTACAGGTCAAAAAGACTTACAGGCGTACAGGTTACATTGCAGGCTACATTGTTTGAGACGAGAGTTCATTCAACAGTCTGATAATGGCTGGAAAGAAGCTGTTCCTGAATCTGCTTGTTCAGGCTTCTGTATTTCTGCCCAACAGAGCAGGTTGTATGAGGCCATTACCAGGGTGCGATGGATCTTTGATGGAGTCGGCCACCTTTTCGCGGCAGCAAGCTGCGTAAATGGAGTCCACGGATGGAAGGTTGGCTTCCGTGATGGTCTGGGCTGTGCATATCACCTTCTGTAGTTTCTAAAGGTCCTGGGCAAAGCAGCTGCTGTACCAGGCTATCATGCACCCAGACAGTACGCTTTCAATAGAGTATCTATAGAAGTTGGTGAGGGTCCTTATGGATATGTTGAATTTCCCGAGCCACCTGAGGAAGAAGAGGCGTTGCTGTGCTTTCTTGACTGTCACACCTATGTGAAAAGTCCAGGACAAGTTGTCAGTTATCGTCACTCTGAGGAACTTGATGCTTTTCACCCTCTCAACCTGAATTCTCTTATTTAGATGGGGGTGTGTTCTCCTCCTTTCTTTCTGAGGTTGATGATCAGTTCTGTAGTTTTGCCGACGTTGAGGCACAGATTGTTTTCATTGCACCCTGTCACCAAGCCCTCTATCTCCCTTCAGTATTTTGACTCGTCGTTGTTAGATATCCATCCCATTATGGTGGTGTTGTCGGCGACTCTGTAGATGGCGCTCATTCGGAATTTGGCACCACAGTTGTAGATGTACAGGGAGTACAATAGGGGGCTGAGGACACATCCTTGCGGGGGCCCCAGTGTTGAATGTTATTGTTGGGGAGATGCAGTTACCTATCCTCACTGATTGCAGCCTGTGGGTTAGCATTTAAGGTTACAATTTGTGGCAGGAAAGAGTAATCTGAATCACATCTGATTTAGTCATTACTGGGAAGCCAACTTCATTCTTCAATCGCACCTTCCAATGTTAGACTTCTACTATCAAAGAAAGCATAAGGGCAGCACCATAGCAGAAGGAAATCTCTGTTAAATCTTCCTCAATGGCTCAGCTCAAACCGTCCTGATATTGTTATTCATTCACTGTTAGGTGGGGAAATGTCTTTCTGATGCTGGTATTTCCTGCACTGCCAGTGAAAACATTCGTCCAGAGGCATCCTTTCTAACTACAGTTAACCGTGTATCTTTTCACACTACAGCCAGCATGAATTGGCAAGCCCTCAGCCCCTTATATACTCACAGGGAGCAGGAGAAGGCCATTGGGCCTCTGAGCATCCTCGACCAAGTTACAAGATGATGAGCAATCTGATTGTAACTTCAAACCCACATTATCCCCACACCGCACCCCCCACTCCCCTACCGATGCTGGTATGCTAAACCCCTCGATTAAAAATAACCTACTGTCTCTGTCTTAGAAATATTCAAGAACTCTGCTTCCACCATCTTTTCAGGAAGATAGTTCCAAAGATCCACTGATAGAAATTGTTTGGCCTCATTCCTGTTTTTAAAGGGTGACTGTAATTTTTAAACAATGACCCCTAGTTCTGGAGTTTCCTAATTGTTTTCTGACTGAGCTGTCTATCATTGTGTTCACCTTTACTCTACAGTCTATGTTATTTCACTCTAGTTTAGTCACTGTCCGTCAATCCTTACAATGCAACATTCTTTATGTTTTTTTATCGATTTCCTATATTAGTTGTCTATTTCCTATTCCTGTTCTTCTCCAGGAGGGTGATGATCAATGATACATGTTCTAGTCTCATGTGGACAGTGCAGTGGACATTGTGAATAGGAGATGTGTCAGGGACACGGCACCTGATAGAACTGAAGGATGCGACCCTGAGTAAGCATGCTCTTCAGACTGCAATTTAAGGCATTTAATTGATTCTTACTTTTTCCTCTAATCATTAACCCATTTTCACAGAATCACACAATGTTATGGTTCATTAAGAAGCCATTCAGCCCATCATACCTGCACTAGCTTGTTAACTGAGCCTCAATACCCAATGTCAATGTATTGCCTTTCTTCCCTTAGCCTTGCCTATTATTTTTATCCAAATAATCAACTTCTTGAATGCCTCAACTGAATCTGCTTCCACCACATTTCCAGGAAGTGCTTTCCATACCCAAGCCACTCGCTGTGGGTATAGTTTCTTTTCTCACTTCATCCTTGCTTCTTTTGCAGATCATTTTAGATTGATGTCCTCTTGTTCTCCTTCATCGTCCCTGGAACCCATTCTCGTAAACTGCTTCTACTCTCTCCCCAGTGAATTCACATCTTTCCTATAATGGAATAACTATAGACAATACTCCAGCTGATGTCCAACATCAACCACCTCAACATCTCCACCCCTCTCACCCACTCCAACGTCTCCCCCGCAGAACAGGCAGCCCTCCGCTCCCTCCGCTCCAATTCCAACCTCACCATCAAACCCGCAGACAAGGGTGGCGCAGTTGTAGTATGGCACGCTGACCTCTACATTGCTGAGGCCAGACGCCAACTTTCCGAAATCTCCTCCTACTGCCCCGTGGATCATGACCCCACCCCCGAGCACCAAACCATCATCTCCCAAACCATCCATGACCTCATCACCTCAGGGGACCTCCCACCCACAGCCACAAAACTCATCGTTCCCCAGCCCTGCACCACCAGCTTCTATCTCTTTCCCAAAATCCACAAACCTGCCTGCCCTGGTTGACCCATTGTCTCCGCCTGCTCCTGCCCCACCAAACTCATCTCCACCTATCTGGACTCCATTTTCTCCCCCTTGGACCAGGAACTCCCTACCTACATCCGTGACACCACCCACGCCCTCCACCTCCTCCAGAACTTCCAATTCCCCGGTCCCCAACATCTCACTTTCACCATGGGCGTCCAGTCCTTATACACCTGCATTCCCCATGCATATGGCCTTAAGGGCCTCCGCTTCTAAATGTCCCGCAGGCCCGACCAGTCCCCCTCCACCGACACCCTCATCCGCCAAGCCGAACTCGTCCTCAACCTCAACAACTGCTCTTTCGATTTCTCCCACTTCCTACAGACAAAGGGAGTGGCCATGGGTACCCGCATGGGCCCAAGATATGCCTGCCTCTTTGTAGGTTACATGAAACAGTCCCTCTTCCGCACCTACACAGGCCCCAAACCCCACCTCTTCCTCCATTACATTGATGACAGTATCGGCGTCGCCTCATGCTCCCATGAGGAGCTCGAACAGTTCATCCACTTCACCAACACCTTCCACCCCAACCTCAAGTTCACCTGGGCCATCTCTAATGCATCCCTCACCTTCCTGGACCTTTCTGTCTTCATCTCAGGCAACCACCTACAAACCAATGTCCATTTCAAGCCCACCGACTCCCACAGCTACCTGGAATATACCTCCTCCCACCCACATTCCTGCAAAAATTCCATCCCCTATTCCCAATTCCTTCGCCTCTGCTGCATCTGCTCCCAGGATGAGGCATTTCACTCCCGCACATCCCAGATGCCCTCGTTCTTCAAGGGCTGCAACTTCCCACTGCAGTGGTCGAAAACGCCCTCGACCGTGTCTCCCGCATTTCCCACAACACATCCCTCACACCCTGCCCTCACAATGACTGCCCAAAGAGAATCCCCCTAGTCCTCACATACCACGTTGCCAACCTCCGGATACAACGCATTATCCTCCGACACTTCCGCCATTTACAATCCGACCCCACCACCCAAGACATTTTTCCATCCCCACCCCTGTCTGCTTTCCGGAGAGACCACTCTCTCCGTGACTCCCTTGTCCACTCCACACTCCCCTCCAACCCCACCACACCCGGCACCTTCCCCTGCAACCGCAGGAAATGCTACACTTGCCCCCACACCTCCTCCCTCACCCCTATGCCACGCCCCAAGATGACTTTCCACATCAAGCAGATGTTCACCTGCACAGCCGCCAATGTGGTATACTGCATCCGCTGTACACGGTGTGGCTTCCTCTACATCGGGAAAACCAAGCAGAGGCTTGGGGACCGCTTTGCAGAAAACCTATGCTTGGTTCGCAATAAACAACTGCACCTCCCAGTCACGAACCATTTCCACTCCCCCTCCCATTCCTTAGATGACATGTCCAACCTGGGCCTCCTGCAGTGCCATAATGATGCCACCCGTAGGTTGCAGGAACAGCAACTCATATTCCGCTTGGGAACCCTGAAGCCCAATAGTATCGATGTGGATTTCACCAGCTTCAAAGTCTCCCCTACCCCCACTGCATCCCAAAACCAGCGCAGCTTGTCCCAGCCTGCCTAACCTGTTCCTCCTCTCACCCATCCCCTCCTCCCACCTCAAGCTGCACCTCCATTTCCAACGTACTAACCTCATCCCGCCCTCTTGACCTGTCCATCCTCCCTGGACTGAGCTATACCCTCCCTACCTCCCCAGCCATGCTCTGCTCCGCACCTATCTTCTCTTCTATCTATCTTCAGTCCACCCCACTCACTATTTATTTCAGTATCCTCTCCCCATCCCTCTTTTCTGATGAAGGGTCTAGGCCCGAAACGTCAGCTTTTATGCTCCTAAGATGTTGCTTGGCCTGCTGTGTTCATCCAGCCCCACACTTTGTTATCTGAGGTCCAACAAGTGCCTTGTACAAGCTCAACATCACCTCCCTGTTCTTGTACTCTATGCCCTGGTTAATAAAGCCAAGAGCACTGCATGCTTTATTAAATGCTCTCTCTCCCTGTGTTGACACTGTCAATAATCTGTGTATATATACACCCAAGTCCCACTGCTCTTGCACTCCCTCTTCTTAGAATTGTGTCTCCGATCTGATATTGTCTTTCAATATTCACGCAGTAGAAACTCGACAGTGCTCAGAGAGAGCAGAGGAAGAGTGGGCAATATGTCAGAAGGTGTGCCATTTGCCTATACCATTGTCAACACTAGCTGGGGTATTGAGACTAATGTGTCACTACCTCAGTGGGTTGGGTAGAGGAGTTCTCCACTCAGAGATACCTACAGTTATGTTTGGGGACAAGGCAAAGGATTGAGTGATCCAGAAAGTAGCCCACTGGACAGAGAAGGAGCTAAGAACAGGAGTAGACTATTGGGTCCTTTGGGCCTGCTTTGTCATTTAAAATGGTCATGGCTGATCCTCCCTCAAGGCCATATTCCCTCTTTTAGATGTGTCTAAAATCTAAAAATATCTGAAGCCAGTGAGAAGCAGGAAGGGAGAGATGACTTTTTCATCCCAATTCTGTTTACAAACATAAAGAGTATAATCGTTTGGTTTTTAATAATCAGGTGCTCTGTCAAGCAGAGAATCTTCTCCGATACTCAAAATCTACAAGTCCCCATTGATGTGAAACTGAGGCGATGAGCACAGCTCTCATAATGCATTGCATCTCATAATTAATTAAGAGTTAAATTCAAGTTTTCAAATGCTAATTAGGATAAATAGAACACAGACATTTCTCACCAACTCCGAAACAACTTACTTTGGCTTTCTGAACCCTGGAGATTATAATAATTTTCCCATTACTGATTGCAAATTATGCTCATTACACTCAATGTGCAAATATAAAACAGATTAATTAGAACAGGAAATTATGTATACTGTGACCAAAGATTTTTAACTACTATTTTGATGAAAATTGAAGCTAATGATGGTATTGGGGATAAGAAATTAATGTGACATACAAATTAGTACAATTTTCACATTCAAAATCTGGTAACCATGGATTTTACCTTAAATCTGCAAACAGCCAAAATTATGAGGAAGTTCTGATCATTGGTCCTTTTTGTCTAAACAAATATCACCACTTAATGAGTTCAGGGTAGCTCCTCATGATCTTAAACTGCTGCCTTTGTAACTTTAATGGCACTGCACTTTGCTCATAACTATGCACAGTCAATAGTCCAGAGATAGTAAGAACTGCCGATGCTGAAATCTGAGCTAACACAGTGTTATCGAGCCAAAATGTCAGCTTTCCTGCTCCTCTGATGCTGCCTAGCTTGCTGTGTTCCTCCAGCTCGACACTGTACAGCCAGTAGTTATTGTGTGGGCAGGCAGGTGGCTTTGGACAGTCTGCTTTTACAAACCTAGTTCAAATACCAGTAGCATACTGGAACTTCATAAGAGTTAGGGGGCGGAGGTGAGTGTTGTGGCCAAAAGAAAGTAGAAAGCGCTGGGGAAGTTGAAAGTTCTGCACTCTGTGTAAAAAAACCTGTCTCGCACATCTCCTTTAATCTTTCTCCCTCTCACCTTAAATCTAGGCCCCCCAGTATTTGGCCTTCATACCCAGGAAGAAAAACCTCCAACTATCCGCCCTATCCATGCCTCTCATTATTTTATATACTCCTATCAGGTCACTGCTCGGTCTCTGATACTCTAGTGAAAACAATCCAAGTTCATTCAACCCTTCCTTATAGCTAATACACTCCAATCCAGGAAACATCCTGGTAAGCCTCTTTAGCACCCTCTCCAAAGCCTCCATATCCTTCCTATAGTGTGGTGATCAGATCTGAACACCATATTCCAAACGTAGCCTAATCAAAGTTTTATACTGCAACATGATTTTGTGGACTTTTATACTTATGACTGATGAAGGCAAGCATGCCATATGCCTTCTTTACCACCTCATCTACTTGTGTTGCCACTTTCAGGGGGCTATGGTCTTGCACACAAGGTCCCTCTGTTTATCAAATATGTCCCGTCTCCATCTCCACTGATCCAAGGAAAACCCCAAGCTGTCCAATCTCTCTTCTTAACGGAAACTCTCCAGTGCAGGCAACATCCTGGTGTATCTTCCCTGTGCCCACTCCAGTGTAATCACATCCTTCCCTAATGTGGATTCCAGAACAACACATCATACTTGAGCTGCGGTCTTGCCGACCGTTTACACAGTTCTAGCATAACCTCTCTTCTCCTAAACTCGAAGCCTCGGCCGACGAAGTTAAATATCCCATGTATCTCCTTAACTGCTTTATCTACTTCTCTCACTGCTCTAAATGATTGGAGGTTCCTCTGATCCTTAGTGCTTCCCAGGGTCCTGCTGCTCACCATGTATTCCCTTTCCTTGTTTGTTCTGCCGAAATGCATCACCTCACACTAATCCAGATTGAATTCCATTCACCACCGATCAATCCATGTAACCAGTTATCCATATCCTCTTGTAATTTAAGGCTTTTCTCCTCACTATTTACCAATCCACCACTTTTTGTACCATCTGCAAACTCACTGAGCAACCTCCCTGCCTTCCTGTCCAAATCATTGGTGTACCACAAGCAGCAAGGACCCTGACACTGATCCCTGTGGAATCCCAGGGGACACAGGCTTCCTGTCACAAAATCACCACTCAACCATCATTCTCTGCCTTGTGCCTCTCAATCCAATTCACCAAATTTCTTTGGATCCTGTGGCTCCAGCCTTCACCATGTGGGTGTTATCAAAAACCTGACTGATGCCCAAGCAGCTTAAATCAAATGCACTGCGCTCACCAATATACCTGGCCACCTCTTTGAAAAGTTCATTCAAGTTGGCCAAACATGAACTCCCCCGAACAAAACCATGCTGCGTGTTCTTGATTAATCCCTGCTTCTCCAAGTGCTGTTCCTCAAAATTGCTCCCAGTGGTTTCCCCAATACTGAGGTAGAAGGGTCTAGGCCTGAAACGTCAGCCCTTCCTGCCCCTCTGATGCTGCCTGGGCCTGCTGTGTTCATCCAGCTCTGCACCTTGTTGTCTCAGATTCTCCAGCATCTGCAGCTCCTGCTATCACTGACCTGTAGCTTACTGGTTTATACATTTTTCAATGTTGGTGGAGTTGCTTGCATCGGCTCCTATCAGGTCACTGGTCGGCACAACATTGTGGGCTGAAGGGCCTGTTCTGTGCTGTACTGTTCTATGTTCTATGTTCTATCCAGGTAGCTGTTACTTTTCTCCCTCCTTGCAGTCATACCCGTGCCCCCTTCTGAACTCTGGTGTTGATTAAAAATCTGTGTAGCTCAGTCTTTAGGCAGATTCAAGGTGGAGACAGACGGGGATGCATGGCCTACCTCAGCTTCTACGTCTCACGGGGACTGTTGAAGCTGCTAACCGATTAGATTGTGAGTCAAATCTGGGGATCATAATTTCCCACATTTTGTGCCACCTCCAAGTTTTCTGCCCACTCACTTAACCAGTCCATATCCCTCTGCAAACTCTTCATGTCATCCTCATCAGCTGCTTTCCCACCTATTTTTGTGTCATCCACAAAGTTGGCCGCAATACATTCACTTCTGTCCTCCAAGTCCGAAATGAATATTGCAAGTGATTGTGACCTGAGCTCTGCTCCCAGTGGCACTCCACTAGTCACAGACTGTCATCCTGAAACACCCCCTTATCCAAACTTTCTGTCTCCTGTTAGTTCGCCAATCCTCATATGCGACCTTAAACACTGTTACGCCAGTTCTGAGAGGGTAGCTTTATGTGTGGCACCTCACAGCAGTGGGGACTGGGTCTTTGAATAAATTCGAGGCTGCATTGGACAGATGATTGATAGGCAAGGGAGTCAAGAGTTATGGGCAGCAGGTAGGAAAGTACAGTTAAAGTCAGAATCAGATTCACCATGAATGATATTGTAGGCTAAAGGGGCTGAATGGTCTCCTCTTGCTTCGGCTCTTATTTGCAAGACAGTTACATCAGTTATGTGATCTGAACAGAACCACGCATTTCAGAATTTTGTGAAGAAGTGACAGGAAGGTGTAGGATCATGTGCATTTGTCTAGCAACTTCACCTCTCTCCTCGAGATGACGCTCCTGAAATCTTTGGTCAAGTTTTTTTATGGGTTCCCCTACCTTCGTGTCTCCGGAATAGTTTGATGCCACAATTTGTCCGATGTTGCTTCCATGCAGGGCCTTGGGGATTCTGTTTGCCTTGTTGCGACGTTACAAGTGCCAAGCAAATGTATGTCATTGTTATTTAAGCAGTCAACCAGCCCGTCAGCTCACAAAACAAGTACCGCCATTCCTGATGCTGCCAATAGGGGGCGACGACTTGCACAGCTTGAGCAGGAGTCAGATGCTGAGTCTGGATTCAGGCATTTTCCAACTGTTCCTCAGTATCTTATTTACCACCAGCACCTCACCTCCCCCCCCCCCCCCCCCATCCACCATTCCCATCTCCCCCTCTCCCACCACGCTACCACCAAGGGTCAGTAAGATTACTACTGAACCAATGCTCCAGACAATGTAAAACCATCAAAAACAAAGTTGCTGGAAAAGCTCAGCAGGTCTGGCAGCATCTGTGAAGTTAACGTTTTGGGTCCTGTAAGCCTTCGTCAGAACGCTTCCTGTCTTCTGAGGAAGGGTCACCGGATCCAAAACGTTAACTCTGTTTTCTCCTTCACAGATGCTGCCAGATCTGCTGAGCTTTTCCAGCAACTTTGTTTTTGATCCTGATTTACAGCATCTGCAGTTCTTTCCGTTTCTTTTTATAACAAGCTTGCCTGCTTCTGAAAAGCGAATGACAATGAAAACCATAGATGGTAACCTTTCCTCAGCTCATGATAAATATTTCCCATATCAAACACTCCAGCTCTGCTGGTTATAACCTTACTGACAGGTGAATTCTGATCTTCTGATGGGTACATATTTTGCTCAAGCTTTCTTCTTCCATTTTAGAATCAGCCTATTTCCACATTCAGGCTCAGCAGCATCCTGCACGTGCCAAAATTGAGCACCTCCTTTACTCAGAGAGTGGTAAGGGTGTGGAATGCCCTGACTGCCAATGTAGTTAACTCAGCCACATTAGTGGCATTTAAACAGTCCTTGGATAAGCATATGGATGATGATGGGTTAGTGTAGGGGGAGGGGCTTAGATTAGTTCTCAGGTCGGCGCAACATCGAGGGACGAAGGGCCTGTTCTGCGCTGTATTGTTCTATGTTCTATGTTCTATGTTCAAAGCTGGCTGAGCCTCAGTGCGACTCTGAGGGAATGCTCCATTATCAGGAGTGCTGTCTTTTAAAGGTTACATAAAACTGTGAATCCAGCCTGCGCACGCTAAGGTAAATGTTGAGGTTCTCAAAGTGCTATTGTTGAAATTTATCACTTAAACGTAATGTCAATAACAGATTGAAAGGTTATATGCATGCATTCATATAGCACATTGCACAACCCCAGGAGGTCCTGATATAACAAAGTGTGGAGCTGGATGAACACAGCAGGCCAAGCAGCATCTTAGGAGCACAAAAGCTGACGTTTCAGGCCTAGACCCTTCATCAGAAATGCTTTACAGCTAGTGAGATGCTACCAAACTGCAGCCAGTGTTATAATATGAGAAATATATCAGCTAAATATAGTTCATAAAATAAAATCCGAATGTACTTACCCCAGTTAAAAAAGCTGTACAGACCTATACTGTCTTGTCTTACAAAGAAAACAAACATTATAGTTTGGCTTTCTCTATACTGACAATTAACCTATAGGCATTTACCTGAGGCATCAGGAGGAACTGACAACTGAACAGACCCCCACAGTAGTTTGGCAGAAAGACCCTAGACAGTGGTCTTTTCCCACTGTGCCTTGGCGGCAGCTACTCCGAGCATCAGTGTGCCCCTCAGCAAGTTGTCCTGGACCTTGGCTTGAGCCAGTCTGCAACGCTCAGTCAGGGTCATCTGTTGTAAGGTGTTTGTTGATTGATTATTATTGCCCTCGACAGTGGGGAGAACTCCCCTGCCATTCTCACTCAAACACCTCAGAGTCAATGAACTACCTTTGAAGTGGACACATAGTTGCGACACAGGGAGGTAAAATAAACAACAAAGTCACACAAACAATGATACTACTGAAGATAATAAAATGTGAGGCTGGATGAACACAGCAGGCCAAGCAGCATCCCAGGAGCACAAAAGCTGATGTTTCGGGCCTAGACCCTTCATCAGAGAGGGGGATGGGGGGAGGGAACTGGAATAAATAGGGAGAGAGGGGGAGGCGGACCGAAGATGGAGAGTAAAGAAGATAGGTGGAGAGAGTGTAGGTGGGGAGGTAGGGAGGGGATAGGTCAGTCCAGGGAAGATGGACAGGTCAAGGAGGTGGGATGAGGTTAGTAGGTAGCTGGGGGTGCGGCTTGGGGTGGGAGGAAGGGATGGGTGAGAGGAAGAACCGGTTAGGGAGGCAGAGACAGGTTGGACTGGTTTTGGGATGCAGTGGGTGGGGGAGAAGAGCTGGGCTGGTTGTGTGGTGCAGTGGGGGGAGGGGATGAACTGGGCTGGTTTAGGGATGCAGTAGGGGAAGGGGAGATTTTGAAACTGGTGAAGTCCACATTGATACCATATGGCTGCAGGGTTCCCAGGCGGAATATGAGTTGCAGTTCCTGCAACCTTCGGGTGGCATCATTGTGGCAGTGCAGGAGGCCCATGATGGACATGTCATCAAGAGAATGGGAGGGGGAGTGGAAATGGTTTGCGACTGGGAGGTGCAGTTGTTTGTTGCGAACTGAGCGGAGGTGTTCTGCAAAGCGGTCCCCAAGCCTCCGCTTGGTTTCCCCAATGTAGAGGAAGCCACACCGGGTACAGTGGATGCAGTATACCACATTGGCAGATGTGCAGGTGAACCTCTGCTTGATGTGGAATGTCATCTTGGGGCCTGGGATGGGGGTGAGGGAGGAGGTGTGGGGACAAGTGTAGCATTTCCTGCGGTTGCAGGGGAAGGTGCCGGGTGTGGTGGGGTTGGAGGGCAGTGTGGAGCGAACAAGGGAGTCACGGAGAGAGTGGTCTCTCCGGAAAGCAGACAGGGGAGGGGATGGAAAAATGTCTTGGGTGGTGGGGTCGGATTGTAAATGGCGGAAGTGTCGGAGGATAATGCGTTGTATCCGGATATCAAAATCTCCCCTTCCCCTACTGCATCCCTAAACCAGCCCAGTTCATCCCCTCCCCCCACTGCACCACACAACCAGCCCAGCTCTTCCCCCCCACCCACTGCATCCCAAAACCAGTCCAACCTGTCTCTGCCTCCCTAACCGGTTCTTCCTCTCACCCATCCCTTCCTCCCACCCCAAGCCGCACCCCCAGCTACCTACTAACCTCATCCCACCTCCTTGACCTGTCCGTCTTCCCTGGACTGACCTATCCCCTCCCTACCTCCCCACCTACACTCTCTCCACCTATCTTCTTTACTCTCCATCTTCGGTCCGCCTCCCCCTCGCTCCCTATTTATTCCAGTTCCCTCCCCCCATCCCCCTCTCTGATGAAGGGTCTAGGCCCGAAACGTCAGCTTTTGTGCTCCTGGGATGCTGCTTGGCCTGCTGTGTTCATCCAGCCTCACATTTTATTATCTTGGAATCTCCAGCATCTGCAGTTCCCATTATCTCTGATGCTACTGAAGATATTTTGCAGCATGAGCTGTAGCTCAGTGGCAGGCTCTGGATTAGCAGCATCACCGTCACATCATTGCTGTTTCCAGGGATACACTGGTTACCAATTAGCTGCATTATTTCCCGCAGCAAAACAGGCTTATTCTGAGCTCCCAGGAAGAAGGGCATTGACCGCCTGAAAAAGCTTCCCACCTCCCCACCTCCCCACTACCCCACCTCCCCTCCTCCCCATTACCCCACCTCCCCTCCTCCCCACTACCCCACTTCCCCTCCTCCCCACTACCCCACCTCCCTACCTCCCCATTACCCCACCTCCCCATTACCCCACCTCCCCATTACCCCACCTCCCCACTACCCCACCTCCCCACTACCCCACCTCCCTACCTCCCCACCTCCCCACTACCCCACCTCCCCACCTCCCCACTGCCCCACCTCCCCACTACCCCACCTCCCTACCTCCCCACTACCCCACCTCCCCACTACCCCACCTCCCCACTACCCCACCTCCCTACCACCCCACTACCCCACCTCCCTACCTCCCCACTACCCCACCTCCCCACTACCCCACCTCCCCACTACCCCACCTCCCCACTACCCCACTACCCCACCTCCCCACTACCCCACCTCCCCACTACCCCACCTCCCCACTACCCCACCTCCCCACTACCCCACCTCCCCACTACCCCACTTCCCTACCTCCCCACTACCCCACCTCCCCACTACCTCACCTCCCTACCTCCCCATTACCCCACCTCCCCACTACCCCACCTCCCCACTACCCCACCTCCCCATTACTCCACCTCCCCATTACTCCACCTCCCCACTACCCTACCTCCCTACCTCCCCATTACCCCACCTCCCCACTACCCCACCTCCCCATTACCCCAACTCCACAACTCTCCACCTCCTGACGACCCAACTCCCCACCAATCCCACTCCACACTACCCCGCCTCCCCACTACCCCACCTCCCCACAACCCCATCTCCCCACTGCCCCACCTCCTCGGTATGCCACCTCCCCACCACCCTTCCTCCCCACCTCCCAACTACCCCATCTCCTCATTACCCCACCTCCCCACCACCCTACCTCCCCACCTTCCCACCTCCTCACTACCCCACCTCCCGACTAACCCACCTCCTCACTACTACACCTCCCGACTAACCCACCTCCTCACAGTCACACCACCCCACCTCCCCACTACCCTACCTCCCCACGACCCCACCTTCCCACTACCCCACCTCACCACGACCCGATCTCCCCATTACCCCACCTCCACATCTCCCCACCTCCTCACTACTCCACCTCCCCTTCTTCCCACTACCTAACCTCCCAGTACCCCAACTCCTCACTACCCCAGCTCCCCACTACCCCACCTCCCTATACCCAACTCCCCACTAATCCCTGTCCACACTACCCCACCTCTCCACTACCCCACCTCCTCACTAACCCACCTGCCCACCGCCTCATCTCCACACTCCCCAGCTCCCCACTATCCAACTCCCCACTAATCCCTCTCCACACTACCCCATCCCCCCACCTCTCCACAAACCTACCTCCCCACTAACTCACCTCCCCACAAACCCACCTCCCCACTAACCCACCTCCCCACAAACCCACCGCCCCATAAACCCACCTCCCCACAAACCCACCTCCCCACAAACCCACCTCCCCACTAACCCACCTCCCCACAAACCCACCTCCCCACAAACCCACCTCCCCACTAACCCACCTCTCCACAAACCCACCACCCCACAAACCTACCTCCCCACAAACCCACCTCCCCACTAACCTACCTCCCCACTACCACACCTCCACCCCTCCACACCACCCCACCTACTCAATAACCCACCTTCTCACTACCCCAACGTCCCACGACCCTACCTCCTCACTACCCCACCTCCCAACTACCTCAACTCCCCACTATTGCACCATCTCACCTCCCCACTACCCCACCACCTCACGACCCCATCTCCACACCTCCCCACCTTCTCACTACCCCATCTTACCACTACCCCACCTCCCCGCTACCCCACCCTCTCACTACCCCACCTCCCAACTACCCCACCTTTTCACTACCCAACCTCTCCATTACCCCATCTCTTCACTACCCCACCTCCTGATTACTCCAACTCCCCACTATCCCACCACTCCACCTCCCCACTACACAACCTCCCCACCTCCTCACTACCCTACCTTCCCTTCTTCCCACTACCCCACCTCCCCACTACCCCTCCTCCTCACAACACCAACTCCCCATCTCCTCACTACCCCACCTCCCCACTATCCCACCTCCCATTACCCAACCTCCTCACTACCCCACCTCCACACCTCCCCACTACCCCACCTCCCCACTAACCCATCTCCCCACTGCCCCACCTCCTCACTACGCCACCTCTCTACCACCCTTCCTCCCCACCTACCAACTACCCTACCTCCCCACTACCCCACCTCCCGACCTCCCCACCTCCTCACTACCACACCTCCCGACTACCCCACCTCCTCACTATCACACCACCCTACCTCCCCATGACCCCACCTCCCAACTACCCCACCTCCCCATGACCCCACCTCCCCATTACCCCACCTCCCCACGACCCCACCTCCCTACTACCCCACCTCCTTACTAACACATCTCCTCACAACACCCCCTCCCAACTAACCAACCTCCCTACATCTCCACTACACCACCTCCCCACTATCCCACCTCCCCATTACCCCACCTCCCCTCTACGCTGCCTTCCCACTACCCTACTATCTCAACTCCACACTACTCCACCTCCCCACTATCGCACCTCCACACCTCCCCACTTCCTCACTACCCCATCTCCCCATCTTCACTCCACCCCACCTCCCAACTTCCCCACCATGCCACCTACTCAATACCCCCCTTCTCACTTCCCCTCCTCACTACAACACCTTCTAATTACCCCAACTCCCCACTACCCCACCTCCCCACTACCTTCCCTCCTCACTACCCCACCTCCCCACTGACCACCTCCCAACTAGCCGACCTCCCCACTACCCCTCCTCCCAACTACCCCACCTCTCGACTACCCCACTTCCCCATTACCTCATCTCCCCACTACCCCACCTCCACACCTCCCCACTGCCCCACCACCTCACTATGCCACCAACCCAACACCCTTCCTCCCCACCTCCCCACCTCCTCACTACCCCACCTCCCAACTACCCCACCTCCCCACCACCCCACCTCCCTACCTCCCACGACCCCACCTTCCCACTACCCCACCTCCACATCTCCCCACCTCCTCACCACCCCAACTCCCCATCTCCTCATTACCCCACCTCCCCACTACCCAACCTCTTCACTACCCCACCTCCCCACTATCTCACTACACCCATGTTTCACCCCACTCCAAAGACCTCATTTCTCAACCCTGAGAGATGAGAGGTGATGCACTTCAGAAGAAGTAACAAGACCCGGGTGCACTCAATGAATGTCCAGACAGTAGGAAGCTCAGAGGAACAGGTAGATCTCGGGGAGCTTGTTCACAGATCCCTGAAGGTGGCTGGGCACAGGAGGTTAAAAATACTCATGGGATTTGCCTTCAGCAATCTCAGTGTAGATTATAAGAGTGGGAAGGCTATGTGGGGGAGCTGTACTGAACTTTAATCACCCCATAGCTGGAGGATAGTGTGCAGTTCTGATCACGACATGATGTGAAGGATGTGAATGCACTGGAGGGAGGTGCAGACGTGATTCACCAGGACGCTGCCTGGGGTGGAGTGCTCCATAACAATAATGGAGAGAGACTGAATTAACTCGGATTGTTTTCTTTGGGATAGAGAAAGTTGAGGGAGGACTTGATTGAGGTGTATAAGGACAGGGTGGAGAGAAAGCAGTTATTCCCCTTCACCCCAGGGTGAAGATAAAGGGAGAATATGTTTAGAGATAGTAGGAACTGCAGATGCTGGAGAATCTGAGATAACAAGGTGTAGAGCTGGATGAACACAGCAGGCCAAGCAGCATCAGAGGAGCAGGAAGGCTGACGTTTCGGGATGCTGCCTGGCCTGCTGTGTTCATCCAGCTCTACACATTGTTTTCTCAATATGTTTGAAGTGAAAGGCAGGAGGTTTAGAGGAGATTTGAGGAAATGTCTTTTCACCCAGAGGGTGGTGGGAACCTGGGAATCACTGCCTGGGCGAGAAGTTGAGGCAGGAACCCCCAGAACCTTGCACGAGTGTCAGCCCATTCAAGGCTGTGCGGCTTAGTGCAGAAAAGTGGGACTCGTGTAGGTGGTGGAGACTCGATGGGCTGAAAGGCCTCTTCTGTACAGTAGAGTCTAGGATTCTGTGATTCTGTAAGTTGTTTACAATGTTTCAGTGATATACATTGTTGTCAATTCTCAGGCTGCACTGGATCAAGATGTTAGTTAGTCCCGACATATTCAGCTTTGCTTTTTCTCATAATACACATCTTTGTATCAGAAACCCATCGGCTACGATGTACATTCATTCTCAACTTACAGTAATTACAGTATTATCAGGATTCCATTCAACTGAATGATTTAATAAATGGCCACCTCTCTTCTGTCTCCATCCCCTCTTCCAGTTATAAATTCACAACCTGACATTGCCCAAATGCAATCCTTGTGACACGGTTTAACACAGACCTGTCCTCAGTGGGATCCACAGAGCATTTTTCCATCCAACAGCCGTATCTATGTTGTTCTTTTGCCCCCATCCACTGTCTATCCACAGTTGGCCGTGTGCACACGCAATGTTCCGTTGGTTTTGAATATTTGAGAGGGGCAAATGATTCAAGGTACAAGGATTTCATTGGATTTCCCACTGGGATTTGATTCTATTTCCAACAGAGAACTGCTCAGATTCCCTGCAGGGACATGTTCGGATTTCCTGCTGCTCGGAATTGCAGAAGGGTTTTGATTGCCTGCAGAATCCTTATCTGCATATGAGAGCAGCTTTTATAATGAAAAATTCCTCAGCACTGCAAGCATCCGTGTGCACTGCATGGTGGGAATCTGGTGAAACAGATTGACCCCCTCATGATGGAGATGGCATGATTTTCACTCCATTGAGCAGTCTGAATAGTAAATCTTGACAGCAGTTACCTTTGTGATCTTCATAGAATCCTAAAGTGCAGCAAGAGGCCATTCATCTGACCAGCTCTGCAACAATCTCCTGAAAAAACAAGCACCCCACTCAGCCCCTTCCCTCTTCCTAGCCTGCACAATTTTGCAAGGCCAATTTATCTAGCCTGGGGGAGGAAACTCACACAGACAGGGGGAGAACATGCAAACTCCACACAGACAGTCACCCAGTACTGGAATTGAACCTAAGTCCATAGTGCTGTGAGCTTGCAGTGCTAACACTGAGCCACTCTGCCAGCCAGCTCATGCGTGCCTTCCACAATCTTTGACACCTCTACTTTACCTTCTGCAGCCCCCCTCTGAAATCCTGGGGCTTTCACTGTGACATAAAAGCTCCCTGGCACACAATGTCCTCTGCCCAAAAGAGTGAGTGAAAATCCTACTGGAGGCTGTTGTCTTTTTCTCTCTCTACCCTGCATCTCTGGGTGAAAATCAGTGATAAAACATGCTCTAATTTGTAAAAGATAAAAGGTACTATGTAGTACTGAAAGCGTCGCCCAGGCAACAGAGAACATTCTGGATGGTATAATGTTCCGACTGTGATTGTTCAAGGTGAACATTTCAAATTGGTGCTCGTTCCCTTGCTGTCCTCTTCTGTAAGGATCAGAATCTTCCTGAAAGGAAGTATCTCTGGCATTGCAACACTGGTGCCCAGGAAAGGGATGAATCTGGAGTCTCCCCACACGATCTCCATAAACCACGAAACATGGGTTTGTGAAAGAAGACGGGGACTTCAATTCCATCGCTGTTCCAGCATCAAATCATAAGAGTCACACCCATCCTTAATAAGTAGCCAGTGTCCATCTTCTGGGGAAACATTGAGCAGCAGCTGGTGGTGGTCTGTCTGCTGGGGTTGTTAAGACAAAGCCAACACTTAAAAAGGAAAGATCTGGCTTTCAAACAGTTTATGTTTAATGGCTGCTCTCGACTGAGTGGAAAAATGCAGTATTCACACAGAGACTTGTTTTTACTGGGCAGCGAGCTGGGCACGTTGCATGTGGAACTGGATTTAGGGATCGGAGTTTATCGATAGTCTCCTTTGCTGCAATAAAAGGGCCACAGCAGCACACTCAAAGTCAGCTCACTCAGCCCAATAAATACAAACTCTGGTCTTTATGGGCTGTATGAGCCTTTGGAAGAGATGGCCTTACTGGTATTATTGCTGGGATGTTAATCTAGCCAGCCACACTATTTCTGGCAGGCCAGCTTTGAATCCTGCCAGAGCAGATGGTGGAATTTGGATCCTATTTAAAAAAAAAGAAAACCTGGAATTGAAAGTTCACAAGTCAGTTGTTGGGAAAAGCCCATCTGGTTCAATAATAACACTTAGGGAAGGCAACTGCCCTCCTTACCTGGTCAGCCTACATGTGAGTCTAGGCCCATTGCAATGGCGTTGACTCTTCGCTGCCCTCTAAGCAATTAGGGATGGGCAGTGATGCCTTCATGTGGTGAACAAATTAAAAAAAATTCATCATCTCCCACTGACTGCTCCTTTTTACCTTAAGCTTGCACTTATTTCATCTTCCCAACTGTGCTTCAATGCAAGTTACCTCTGCTGCTCCTCAATGTAACAAGCTCCATATTACTACTCTCACCTTGGAGCAAAGAATTTTCACCTGAATTCATTGTCGGAGTTATATGTGTATAAATAGGTCCAATTTACGTTTGAAAAAAATGAGTGATTTCTAACGTTGCTCAACTCTGATGCAGCGTCAGCTTGCCCTGAAATTTTAGCTCTGTCTCTCGCCACAGGCACCTATCTGGCCTGCCGAGCACTTCCAAAAGCTGCAGCTTCTTTGGCAACAATTGGTTGTTTAAAGTTTTGTATCAAATGATGCCTGCCCCTCCTCATTTAGGGCAGTAGTGTTGTAGAACCACGTTGATTTTAACTGTGTTCATGGCTGTTAGGGAAGGGAAGTTATGGGCGATGTCACTGAAACTCTTGTCTTTATGAATAGAGGCACGGAAAAGAAAATCACAGAAGTATGACGGTGCAAAAGGAAGCTGTTTAGCCCATTATGTCCGCACTAGCCCTCTGGATAAGCATTTTGGCTTACTGCCATCGTCCTGCCTTATCCCTGCGTCTTTCTAATCAAATAGCCATCCAATTCCTCCTGGATTGAGCCTGGCTCCACCATGTTTCCAGGCTGTGCATTCCAGCTAACTGTGCAGCATAAGTCACCACGTTTTCTAAATGGTATAAAGTAACAACTTCAATGAATGACAGTTTTCGCCTCCAAAAAATCCATAGTGAGGGATAAAACTTGATATCCTTGGCCTTGGTTCACAGTTGTCCTGACTTTCTGTGCTGTGGCCTGTGATCTCACCTCACTCAGCCCACTTTGGTGTAGAGAAACTTTGCGAACAGGTAGAGCATTATGCTGTATACCTTCAATGTCAGATATCAGCCAGCAGTTACCGTTTCAAACCTGAGGCCTAAAGAAGCGATATCTTTTCATTACTTTAGGTGGGACAGGTGGCCCTGGTGAGACTCAGAGGATCGTGAAGGTGGGACTATGTTGAATTTGATGCAAAGGTAGTAATTTCTGAGCAGGTTTAGGCCTTAGTGCCTAAAAGCTGATTGCAAACTCATGTGTTCATACTCCATTTCTCCGAGGTGGCTGATTTACCAATGGGAGACACCGTGTTCCAGTACTTGGGTCATGATCAACTCCATGCAGTCAGAAAGCAGAATGTTCTCCCACCACTTTGGAGATCTAGGCCAGGCATTCGCTTTAATGTTCTCAAAGTGGCTGATGTTCAGTCAGATGTTGTGCGTTAGTTGGTCAAGGCTTTCCTCAGGACCAGCTCCTTGCCTCCATCTCTCTTCTGGTTGTGTCTCAATCTCACTGCAATGTACTGCTGATGTGTTGTGCACAGTTTCAGTCTCCTTACCTAAGGAAGGATGTACTTTGAAGTTTTAGCAAAGGTTTGCAGCTTGGGTTGTGGGTGAGGTTGTTGACTTGTTCGCTGAGCTGATTTGTTCTCATTCAGACGTTTTGTCACCAAGCTGGGTAACATCATCAGTGAGACCCCTGATGAAGGATATTCTGACCATGGAGAGAATGCAACAAAGATTTACCAGACAGATTCCTGGGATGGCAGGACATATGACTATATTCCCTGGAGTTTAGAAGAACGATGGGGGATCTCATTGAAACTGATAAAATTCTGACAGGATTAGACGGGATAAACACAGGAAGGATGTTCCTGATGACTGGGGAGTCCTGAGCCAGGGTTCACAGTCTAAGGACCTGGGGTAGGCTGTTTAGGACTGAGATAAGGAGAAATTTCCTCACCCAGAGAGTGGTGAGCCTGTGGAATTTATTGCCACAGAAAAGGGTTGAGGTCAAAACATTGATTGTTTTCCAGAATGAGATAGATATGTTTCTAAGGGCTAAAGGAATCAAAGAGTATGGGGAGAAAGCAGGAACAGGGGACTGAGTTAGAAGATCAGCCACGATTGGACTGAATGGGAGAGCAGGCGCGAAGGGCTGAATGACACACTCCTGCCTTACATTCTATGCTTCTACGCTTCTATCGATGTTAATCTGCAATCTCCTTCTGTTCTCTTCACAACCTACTTTCCTACCTACCTTTTTGGAATCTGCCCGTTTTGCTGCCATGCCGTTGCTGGCCCTGTCCATGTTGACATTAATTGGACAAAGTTGAGGCCCCAGCACAGACTCCTGTGGGGTTTCACTCGTCACATCATTCTCATCTGAAAAAAAAATCCATTTATGCTCATTCCATTGTTGTGCCTTCCACACTGTGTTTTAATGTTCTATCCAGCAAAGAAACATCAGACCGACTCTTAATACTAATAAGGAATGATCTTTATCTACTTCAGCACAATTAATACTGGGATAACAAAATACACCATAAACTAACAATTAACTATCTTACATTTAACTTAACTTTGATCAAATATCACCAGACCAGGACTTGGCCCTGAGCCACATGGTGATGATCGTCTGGTTTTCTTCTCCTGGTAGTCGCAGGGTCGCCTCCTCTTCATGGTTGTTGGTCTTGAGTTATTGCTCCCAAGGGTGGCGTTGTGGTGATTCTTACACCTGGAAGCTTTTGGGAGCGTCTTCGATTCCTACTAATGGATCAATCAGGGCTCGATCACCTTGGTCGTTTGGACCCAGTCAGGCATTGATGTGTTGATGGTGGGATGGTCCTAGGGCCTCCATTCCTGAAGGTGTTAGGGGCACATAGGTCAGGCAGCCTTTCCCAGATAAGGGTGTGAGGCCTCCCCTTTTCTTCTGGAAAACAACTCAATGTTTCCCAATTGTCCTGTTGATGGCCTGGTCATTGTGCTGTCTGCAGCTGCAGCCCGTCTGTCCCTACAGCTTGTTTTTTTTTAGCACAGATGCTTTTGGCCAATGCTAGGCTCGATTTCCCAGCATGCTATATTTACTATCTTTTTTTATGTAAGTCCGCCATATTGAGCAGCTCATCCGGCCACACCCTGTTGGTCAGCCTGCCTATCTTCTCCCCATGCTAATGTGTTAAATCCTTACACCATAAGCTCCCACTTTAAACTACAACCCCTTATATGGCATCTTGTCAAATGCTTTCTGGAAATCCGAGTACATCTCATCATTACAGCATGTGTTACTCCTTCAAAGAACTGCTATCAATTACTTAAACATGATTCCCATTTCGCAAAACTGTGCCGATTCTTTCTGATTGTCTTAAGCATTTTTTGCAAGTGTACAGCTATACCCTCCTTAATGATCAATTCTAACACTTTCGTCATAATGGATGTCCTATAGTTCTCTGTTTTCTGCCTGCTTCCTTTCTTGCAGAGAAGAGTTACATCCACCACTGTCCAGTCTGAAAGAATCTAGTGAATTTTGGAAAATTAACACCAATTATACCATCAGCCTAATGGTATCAATGTGGACTTCACAAGCTTCAAAATCTCACCTCCATTGACCGCATCCCAAAAGCAGCCCAGCTTGTCCCTGCCTCCCTAACCTGTCCTTCCTTCTTCCTGCCCACTCCACCCACCATAAGCCCGATCCCTATCTCCTGCCTAGTAACCTCATCCTGCCCCCTTAACCTGTCTTTCCTCCTTGGACTGACCTATCCCCTCCCTAACTCCCCATCTACACTCACCTTTACCGGCTCCACCCCCGTCTCTTTGATCTGTCTGTCTCCTCTCCACCTAACATCTCCTTCATCCATCTTCTATCTGGCTCCCCTTCTCTCCCTATTTATTTCAGAACCCCCTTACCCTCCTCCTTTTCTGAAGAAGGGTCTAGGCCCGAAATATCAGCCTTCCTGCTCCTCTGATGCTGTTTGGCCTGCTGTGTTCATCCAGCTCTATACCCCGTTATCTCAGATTCTCCAGCATCGACAGTTCCTACTATCTCTCAGCATTACATGTATTATGTCATTAGCATCCTCTTTTAAGATCTTAAGATGATATCTATGTGGATCCAGGAACTTTTCAGCCTGTAGCCCCATCAGTCGGCTCTGTATCAGCTCCTCAGTTATTGTAATTTCATCGAGTTCCCCTTTCCCTTCCATCCTCTCAGTTTACAACTATTATTAAAGTATTTTTGTATACCGTAAAGTAAGATAGAAACAAAATTTTAGCTAATTTTTCATCCTGTTTCCTTATTACCAACCCCCCACTCAATCTCTACTCTCCATCTCTATGGTTTCCTATTTAGTCAGCTGACGTTATCATGAAAAGACTCTCCTTTTCAACCTTTCCCTTTGCTTGAGATGTGGTGACCCTCAGGTTAAACCACCACCAGTTGTCTCTCTCTCTGTCTCTCTCTCTCTCGCATTCTCACAAGAGAGCAGCCCTATAATCTCACAAGTCTATGGCAACTTTATCTTTTATTGCTCACTTTCAATCTCTAGAAGATTAAATGCATTTTATTTACTCTTTTCCTTTTCAAACACCTGTAGAAACTCTTTCTATCCACGCTTATATTTCTAACTATCTTTCTTTCTTCTCTCATGTATTTCTCCTGATTAATCTTTTAAATATTATCTGCCATTTTTTATATTCTTCTCAATTTTCTGCCACTCAGCCTTTTTTTTTGAAATTCTGTGCTTTTTCCTGAAGTTTGATGCTTCAGTAAAATAATGATAGTGAGTCCCATCCCTAGAATTTTTCACACATTAGGAGTATGCTTATTCTGTACATTATGAAATATCCCCGTGAAATGCCTGCCACTGTGTCTCTATGGATCTATCTCTTAACCCAGTATCCCAGTTCAATTCTGTTTGCTCAGTGTTTGTGCCTACATAGTTTTCCTTATTTAAGTTTAAAATACTAGTCTTAGACCCACTCTCCTCCCTTACAAACTAAATGTGAAATTCAACCATATTGTGGTCACTGATACATACGGGTGCCTTTACTCTTATCAATTTATCCTATCATATTACATAACACATCCAATATAACCAATTGAAGGGTGGAAGCCCAAAATGTTGATTTTCCTGCTTCTCTGATGCTGTATTCCTCCAGTTCTACACTGGATTGACTCTGACTCCAGTATCTGCAGTTCTTGCTGTCTCCCAACCTGCTGTCTAATTGATTTCAGAATGCACTGCTCTAGGAAACTTTCACAAAGCCTTCTCAAAATACTTAAGTTGTGACTTTATGTTGAGGTTGTACAGGACGTTGGTGAGGCCTCTTCTGGAGTACTATGTCCAGTTCCGGTCTTCCTGTTTCGGGAAGGCTATGAGTAAGCTGGAGAGCATTCAGAAGAGATTTACCAGGATATTGCCAGGAAGGGAGGGTTGAGTTATAAGGAGAGGTTGGATAGGCTGGAACATCTTTCATTGGAGCATAGAAGGTTGAGAGATGACCTTATAAAAGTTTATAAAATAATGAGGGGGATAGATAAGTTGAGTGGGCAGGTGTGTTTTCCCAGGGGTGGGGGTGAATTTCAAGGCTAGGGGGCATATTTTTAAGATGAGAGGAGAGAGATTTTGAAACAGACACGAGCAACAATTTATTTACACAGAGAATGGTTTGTGTGTGGAGCAAGCTTCCAGAGGAAGTGGCCGCCGTGGGTACAGTTACAACATTTAAAAGACATTTAGATAAGCAGATGAATAAGAAATATATGGAGGGATGTGGGCCAAACGCAGGCAGGTGCGACTAGTTTAGTTTGGGATATTGGTCGGCATGGACTGGTTGGACCAAAGGGTCTGTTTCTATGCTATATGACTCAATGGCTCTAAACAGGTTATCAGTGGCAACCTGACTTTTCATTTGACATGTAGATTAAAATCCCTTATGATTGTAGCTGGCCCTTAAATCACAATGCATAATATACCTTTTTGCATTTTTCACACTTGTATCATCTCTGTTCTTTCTTCTCGCTGCACCTCACAGGGTCAAAGGCAGCAGAAAAAGGATATTACCACCTTCCCACCCCGAGAGAGGGGGGGGAACCAGGCATTCTTAGCCTCTCTGTAGTGCCAGACCCTGCGACACAAGTGAAAACATGGGATTAACTGACTCCCAAGAGGTTTCCTACGGGTGCTGCAGAAATGTAAAAAAAATGGCATAATCTCATCAAATTAAGCATAGTCAGTCGCCCAGAAAATTAGAAGATGTGAATTAGCAAAGGAGCCATTGGTTACCTTGACCACTCGTGAAAAGTAGTATATCAATTGTGTTTGATCACTTGTAGCTGAACATTTGTGCAGATAAAAAGGGACACTTTCCGAAGCTGGCGTTTGTTTGTGTTAGCTAAAGGTACAATTGAATTAAGGTTGGCTCCGGTTCTATCCTTCACCCACTGACTTTCATAAACATAAAAAGTCATCTGCCCTCTTGCTGTATTGTGCGGCCTGGTGAATGTTGCACCGTCTGTATCTTCCACCATTCTCCGTATCACCCAGATCAAGTATTATGGGGTCTCCTTCTCTGTGTGCCTAAGGATCCCTTCCCACAGCTCATGGCAGTCTGAAAAACATTCTAGAATGGAAACTTCAGAAATCTTTTCTGCTGCCAATCCTTTCCTCCAAACCCCACCCCCCTCCAACTTCATTCGCCCAGGTACCGAGGGTGTACTGTCTGCTACAATGGTGGCGATCCTTCAAAAGTACTTAACTGGATGTGAATTGCTATTGGGGGCATCCTAAGTGTCTGCATAAATGCGAGACTTTTATTTTTGATGATGGGGTTGAGAGATAACTTCCATAGAGCCCTTCTCGTCTGTCTACGGAGACCATGGTGTGCCTGAGACAGCAGGCTCCTCATTGTGTACTTGCAGAGCTACAATTGCTGTTACCATGATGACCAATGTCCATGACAATCCTGCCTGCCACTATTTCTGTACCCACTTGTGCATGTCACTGGCACCACGGTGCCTTTCGGCTTGGGACTGGAGCAAGGGTCTGGTCGCTGTCAGACTTCCAGTTGCCTAATGCATTTCATCCTTGGCTGGCTGTGGACTGGTCACATTGGTCAGTTTACCAGCTGGTGCTCTGGGCTCTAACCCAGGCCACTTGCTAGCCACTGGACGGTACAGGCGGGTACCTTTGCCGCTGTTTCCTCAGAGGTCTCTGTACGCAGCTCCTCAGAGGCACTGGCAGGGCTGTGTGGCAGCACCACACTCCTGCCCACCGAGACTGTGAACATGACAGTGGTATCCACAAGAAAAAAGAGGAAGTGTCATAGCCAATGGGTGGAGGTGGTGTCAGGTGGCAGTGGCGTTGACAGTGGGTTCCTTGCGATGATTACAGTACGCTGAACAACACCTCTAACTCTGTACATGGGACGTAGAGATCTGGGCATCTCCATAGCTCCTATTCGAGTCCTCCATTGTCAGTGCCAGGCTCCATTCCTCACAGCGCTGTGAGGAACTCAAAGGCCCGGTCCTCTATTATGGGCTGTAGTGAGAGAAGTGGGGACACTGAGGGAGATGAGAGAGTGGCACAGCTTTTAGTGCTGGTTTGGAAGATGGATAAGGTGGCGAGCTGTCCCACGTGAGTCAGCAGGGAGCTCAGAGGGCATGAATGATTAGTGGTGTTTGGGACCAGAGTGGGTGATGTGACTGAATGTTACATGAGACTGGGCAGGAGGCTTGTGCAGTAGCAGAGATAGACCGAGTGTGAGGGAGCAGAGAGGAGATGTTGGCATTTTCCCCGATGGTGTGGAGAGGGTCATTGACCTTCCTCCCATACCACTAGGCATTTCACCATTTGGAGAGCTGACACTGACCAGGGTGGCAACCTCAGCCCAGGCTGGCAGGGGCTGGTGGCATGATCTGGTCTGTTGGTCCTGTGGGAAGAGGACAGACCTCCATGTCTACCAGCATGTGCCCCAGGACCTCAAGGTTGCTGCCAGTGAATCACAGCAGCCAGGTGGTGCCAGTGTATACCAGCACATCTGAAGTCACAGTGAGTACTTTTCACCTAGAGTGAGGGCTAGAATCGGACCACCGGCAGACCAGCTCATTGCCGTCGGCCGGGCGTAGAGGGGTGAATTGGGGGATGACAGCGTGAGAAAACTGGCAAGGCCTTGCAAAGAGAAATCCTCCTTGAGACTCAATGAAAATGACATTTTGCCAAAATATGGTAAGCTTCAACCCTTGTGCCCTTTCAGCCTGCCAGAGGTGAGAGTAGGTCTTCCATTCAGCCTATAGTTCATGTTTGTGTTGTTAAACACTGGGCTATCCAAGAATGAAGGCCATCTCTAAATCTGGCATTACATTGAGAATATCCACATCAAGCTTCCAGCTCCTTCACATGATCCCATTATCTCTGCAATTGTGTGTGATCACTGGGGGCAGATCTTCATCCATCGGTGCACGCCAGGAGCAACCCAGAGAGGGCTGTCTCTGTTGGAGGTACAGTGGCTCAGTGGTTAGCACTTCTGCCTCACACGGGGATCTGGGTTGGACTCCACCCTCAGGTAACTGTCTGTGTGCAGTTTGCACACTCTCCCCGCGCCGGCGTGGGTTTCCTCCGGGTGCTCCGGTTTCCTTCCCACAGGACGGAAGCTTTGATTAGTACTTGAAATGATGACATTATTGGAATTATGGAAACTTGGCTGAAAGATGGACAGGACTGACAGCTGAAAGTCCCAAGATTTGGATGTTTCAGGTATGTTCGAAGGGGTTTAAAAGGGATGGGGGAAGCTACATTACTGGTAAAGCAGTACTGAGGGAGGATACATCAGAGGACTTGAGCAGTGAGGCTATTTGGACAAAACTCAGGAATAGGAAAGATGAAATCACAGTGATGGGGTTATTCTACAGGGGTCCCAATGACCAGTGGGAGATAGAGGAGGGAATATATAGACAGACTTTGGAAAGTTGTAAAAGTAGCAATGTTGTTGCGGTGGGCGATTTTAACTTGCCATATATTGATTGGGACTCACTTGGTACCAGGGGTTTGGATGGAGCAGAATTTGTAAGGACCATTTAGGAAGGTGTCATGACACAGTAAGTAAACAGTCCAACCAGGGAAGGGGTTATACTGGGCCCGGTTTTGGGAAGTGAGCCCGGCCAGATGAGTGAAGATTCAGTGGGGTTGCTTTCGGGAGTAATGTCCATAACAGAGAGCTTTAAGATACTCATAGATAGGGACAACAACAGTCCTCAGATGAAGGTGTCAAATCAGCAAGGTTTTGGAAAGAATTCTGAGGGATAGGATTTATGACTATTTGGAAAAGCATAGCGTGATTAAAGGGAGTCAGCATGGCTTTGTGAGGGGCAGGTCATGCCTTACAAATCTTATTGAGTTCTTTGAGGAAGTCACGAGACAGGTTGACGAGGGTCGAGCAGTGGATGTGGTGTACATGGACTTCAGCAAGGCATTTGAAAAGGTTCCCCACGGCAGGCTCATTCATAAAGTCAGGAGGTATGGGATACAGGGTGATTTGGCTGTCTGGATTCAGAATTGTGTCAGTGATAATGGGAACTGCAGATGCTGAAGAATCCAAGATAACAAAGTGTGAGGCTGGATGAACACAGCAGGCCAAGCAGCTTCTCAGGAGCACAAAAGATGATGTTTTGGGCCTAGACCCTTCATCAGAGAGCTGATGAAGGGTCTAGGCCCGAAACGTCAGCTTTTGTGCTCCTGAGATGCTGCTTGGCCTGCTGTGTTCATCCAGCCTCACACTTTATTATCTTGGATTCAGAATTGGTTGGCTGACAGGAGGCAGAGAGTGGTTGCAGATGGTAAGTATTCTGCCTGGAGGTCAGTGCTGAGTGGTGTCCCACAGGGGTCTGTTCTTGGGCGTCTGCTCTTTTTAGTTTTTATAAATGATGAGAGGGGATCTGATTGAGGCGTATAAGATTATTAAGGGATTGGACATTCTGGAGGCAGGAAGCATGTTTCCGCTGATGGGTGAGTCCAGAACCAGAGGACACAGTTTAAAAATAAGGGGTAAGCTATTTAGAACAGAGTTGAGGAGAAACTTCTTCACCCAGAGAGTGGTGGATATATAGAATGCTCTGCTCCAGGAGGCAGTGGAGGCCAACTCTCTGGATACTTTCAAGAAAGAGATAGATAGAGCTCTTAAAGATAGTGGAATCAAGGGTTCTGGGGATAAGGCAGGAACAGGATACTGATTGTGGATGATCAGCCAAGATCATAATGAATGATGGTGCTGGCTCGAAGGGCCGAATGGCCTACTCCAGCACCTATTGTCTATTGTCCATTATCTATTGACTTGGATGAGGAGGTTGAGGGGTGGGTTAGTATGTTTGCTGATGACACAAAGGTTGGAGGTGCCATTGATAGTATCGAGGGCTATTGCAGGCTTCAGCGAGACATTGAGAGAATGCACTGAGAAAAGGCTGAGAAATGGCAGATGGAGTTCAACCTGAATAAATGGGAAGTGATGCATTTTGGAAGGTCAAACTTAAATGCTGAATATAGGATTAAAGGCAGGATTCTCGGCAGTGTGGAGGAACAGCAGGATCTTGGTGTTCAAGTGCACAGTCCCTCAAAGTTGCCACCCAAGTGGATAAGGTTGTTAAGAAAGCATATGGTGTTTTGGTGATAATGGGAACTGCAGATGCTGGAGAATCCAAGATAATAAAATGTGAGGCTGGATGAACACTGCAGGCCAAGCAGCATCTCAGGAGCACAAAAGCTGACGTTTCGGGCCTGGACCCTTCATCAACTCCTTGACCTGTCCGTCTTCCCTGGACTGACCTATCCCTTCCCTACCTCCCCACCTATACTCTCCTCTCCACCTATCTTCTTTTCTCTCCATCTTCGGTCCACCTCCCCCTCTCTCCCTATTTATTCCAGTTCCCTCTCCCCATCCCCCTCTCTGATGAAGGGTCCACGCCCGAAACGTCAGCTTTTGTGCTCCTGAGATGCTGCTGGGCCTGCTGTGTTCATCCAGCCTCACATTTTATTAATATGGTGTTTTGGCTTTCATTTACAGGCGGATCGAGTTTAAGAGCCGCGAGGTTATGCTGCAGCTCTACAAAACCCTGGTGAGACCACACTCAGAATATTGTGTCCAGTTCTGGTCGCCCTATTATAGGAAAGATGTGGAGGCTTTGGAGAGGGGGCAAAGGAGGTTTACCAGGATGCTGCCTGGGCTGGAGGGCTTGTCTTATGAGGAGAGGTTGACTGAGCTCGGACTTTTCTCTCTGGAGAGAAGGAGGAAGAGAGGTGACCTGATCGAGGTGTACAAGGTAATGAGAGGCATGGATAGAGTCGATTGCCAGAGACTTTTCCCCAGGGCAGGATTGACTGCCACGAGGGCTCATAGTTTTAAGGTGTTAGGAGGAAGGTATAGAGGAGATGTCAGAGGGAGGTTCTTCACCCAGAGAGTTGTGAGCGCGTGGAATACTTTGCCAGTGGTAGTCATGGAAGCAGAGTCATTAGTGACACTTAAGCGACTGCTGGACATGCACATGGACAGCAGTGAATTGAGAGGAATGTAGGTTAGGTTATTTTATTTTTGGATTAGGATTATTCCACGGCACAACATCGTGGGCTGAGGGGCCTGTAATGTGCTGTACTTTTCTATGTCCTATGTTCTAAATTGGGCGAAGGAGAATTACAACAATATTAGGCAGGAACTGGAGAATGTTGATTAGAGACGGCTGTTTGAGGGTAAATCTACATTGGATATGTGGGAATATTTCCAACAGCAGTTGGTTAGACTTCAGGAGCGGCTCTTTCCTGAGAGAATGAAAGACAGGTACAGCAAGTTTCATGAAGCTTGGAAGCCTAGAGATGTTATGACCATGGTCAGAAAGAAAAAGGAAGCAAACGTGAAGTGTAGGAGAATGGGAACAGATGAAGCCCTTGAAGGATATAAGGAAAGTAGGGAAGAACTTAAGCAAGGAATTAGATATAAAGAGACACATTTTCAACATGGCGGCTGAGTACGAGGCACCTGTTGGAGGTCCTCTGCCCCTCATGTTTTATTTCCTCCTTTCTCCTTTTTCCCTCTTGTGTTTCATCTCCTGACCGCTCAGCAGCGGAGACAAATATTGCAGTGACAGGAGCCAGCAGCAAGACCCCAAAGCAGCACTTGAGAGCGGGGCTGGGTGGTGAGAGAGCGGGAACAGGCAGCCCCGAGGCTCTAGAGCGCGAACAGGCAGCTCCGAGACTGTGAGAGCAGGAACAGGAAGGCCTGAGGCGGTGAGAGAGGGAACAGGCAGCCCTGAGACGGTGAGAGAGAGGGAACAGACAGCCCCGAGACGGAGAGAGGGAACAGGCAGCCTCAAGATGGTGAGAGCGGGAACATATAGCCCTGAGGTGGTGAGGGTGGGAACAGGCAGCCCCAAGACGGTGAGAGCGGGAACAGGAAGTCCTGAGGTGGTGAGAGGGGGAACAGGCAGCCCCGAGGCAGTGAGAGCGGGAACAGGCAGCCCCGAGGTGGTGAGAGCGGGAAAAGGCAGCCCTGAGGCTCTAGAGCGGGAACAGGCAGCTCCGAGACTGTGAGAGCAGAAACAGGGAGGCCCGAGGCAGTGAGAGAGGGAACAGGCAGCCCCGAGGCGGTGAGAGGGGGAACAGGCAGCCCCGAGGCGGTGAGAGGGGGAACAGGCGGCCTCGAGGCGGTGAGAGTGGGAACAGACAGCCCCGAGGCAGTGAGAGAGCAGGAACAGGCAGCCCCAAGGCGGTGAGAGTGAGAACAGGCAGCACCGAGACGGTGAGAGGGGGAACTGGCAGCCCCGAGACGGTGAGAGGGGAAACTGGCAGCCCCGAGGCTCTAGAGCGGGAACAGGCAGCTCCAAGACTGTGAGAGCACGAGCAGGCAGCCCCGAGGCGGTGAGAGGAGGAACAGGCAGCCCCGAGGCGGTGAGAGGGGGAACTGGCAGCCCCGAGGCGGTGAGAGTGGGAACAGGCAGCCCTGAGGCGGTGAGAGAGCAGGAACAGGCAGACCTGAGACGGTGAGAGAGCGGGAACAGACAGCCCTGAGGTGGTGAGAGGGGGAGCAGGCAGTCCTGAGGTGGTGAGAGTGACGGACCAGGCAGCCCTGAGGCAGTGAGAGCAGGAACAGACAGGCCCAAGGCAGTGAGAGCGGGAACAGGCAGCCCTGAGGCGGTGAGAGCGGGAACAGGCAGCCCCGAGGTGGTGAGAGAGTGGGAACAGACAGCCTTGAGGCGGTGAGAGTGAGAACAGGCAGCCCCGAAGCAGTGAGAGAGCGGGAACAGGCAGCCCCGAGGCGGTGAGAGAGCGGAAACAGGCAGCCCCGAGGCGGTGAGTGAGCAGGAACAGAAAGCCCTGAGGTGGTGAGAGTGGGAACAGACAGTCCTGATGTGGTGAGAGTGGAAACTGGCAGCCGCGAGGCGGTGAGAATGGGAACAGGCAGCCCTGAGGCGGTGAGGGGGCAACAGGCAGTCCCGAGGCGGTGAGAGGGGGAACTGGCAGCCCCGAGGCGGTGAGAGAGCAGGAACAGGCAGACCTGAGACGGTGAGAGAGCGGGAACAGACAGCCCTGAGGCGGTGAGAGGGGGAGCAGACAGTCCTGAGGTGGTGAGAGAGCGGAAACAGGCAGCCCCGAGGCGGTGAGTGAGCAGGAACAGAAAGCCCTGAGGCGGTGAGAGTGGGAACAGACAGTCCTGATGTGGTGAGAGTGGGAACAAGCAGCCGCGAGGCGGTGAGAATGGGAACAGGCAGCCCTGAGGCGGTGAGAGGGGCAACAGGCAGCCCCGAGGCGGTGAGAGGGGGAACAGGCAGCCCCAAGGCGGTGAAAGAGCGGGAACAGGCAGCCCCAAGGCGGTGAGAACGGGCACAGACAGCCCTGAGGCAGTGAGAGGGAGAATAGGCAGCCCCGAGGCGGTGAGAGAGCACGAACAGGCAGCCCCAAGGCGGTGAGAACGGGAACAGACAGCCCTGAGGCGGTGAGAGGGGGAACAGGCAGCCCTGAGGTGGTGAGAGAGAGGGAACAGGCAGCCCCAAGACAGTGAGAGTGGGAACAGGAAGCCCTGAGGTGGTGAGGGTGGGAAACGGCAGCCCCGAGGCAGTGAGTGCGGGAATAGGCAGCCCTGAGAAGGTGAGAGTGGGAAATGGCAGCCCCGAGGCGGTGAGAATGGGAACAGACAGCAGTGAGGCGGTGAGAGGGGGAACAGGCAGCCCTAAGGTGGTGAGAGAGAGGGAACAGGCAGCCCCAAGATGGTGTGAGTGGGAACTGGAAGCCCTGGGGTGGTGAGGGTGGGAACAGGCAGCTCCGAGGCAGTGAGAGCGGGAATAGGCAGCCCTGAGAAGGTGAGAGTGTGAGCAGGAAGCCCCGAGACGGTGAGAGAGCGAGAACAGACAGTCCTGAGGTGATGAGAGTGGGAACAGGCAGCCCCGAGGCGGTGAGAGTGTGAACAGGCAGCCCCGAGACGTTGAGAGAGAGGGAACAGACAGCCCCGAGATGGTTAGAGTGGGAACAGGCAGCCACAAGACAGTGAGAGTGGGAACAGGAAGCCCTGTGGTGGTGAGGGTGGGAACAGGCAGCCCCGAGGCGGTGAGAGGGGGAACAGGAAGCCCTGAGGTGGTGAGAGGGGAAACAGGCAGCCCTGAGGCAGTGAGAGCGGGAACAGACAGTCCTAATGTGGTGAGAGTGGGAACAGGCAGCCGCGAGGCGGTGAGAGTGGGAACAGGCAGTCCTGAGGTGGTGAGAGAGAGGGAACAGCCAGCCCTGAGGTGGTGAGAGAGGGTTCAGGCAGCCGCGAGGCGGTGAAAGTGGGAACAGGCAGCCCCGAGGCAGTGAGAGGGGGAACAGGCAGCCCCGAGGCGGTGAGAGGGGGAACAGGCAGGCCTGAGGCGGTGAGCGTGGGAACAGGCAGCCGCAAGGCGGTGAGAGAGCGGGAACAGGCAGCCCTGATGTGGTGAGAGTGGGAACAGACAGTCCTGATGTGGTCAGAGTGGGAACAGGCAGCCGCGAGGCGGTGAGAGTGGGAACAGGCAGCCCCAAGACGGTGAGAGCGTGGGAACAGGCAGCCCTGAGGTGGTGATAGAGCGGGAACAGGCAGCCCCGAGACGGTGAGAGAGAGGGAACAGACAGCCCCGAGACAGTGAGAGAGGGAACAGGCAGCCCCAAGACGGTGAGAGTGGGAACAGACAGCCCTGAGGTGGTGAAGGTGGAAACAGGCAGCCCCGAGACGGTGAGAGTGGGAACAGACAGCCCTGAGGCAATGAGAGTGGGAACAGACAGTCCTAATGTGGTGAGAGTGGGAACAGGCAGCCTCGAGGCGGTGAGAGTGGGAACAGGCAGCCCTGAGGTGGTGAGAGAGAGGGAACAGCCAGCCCTGAGGCGGTGAGAGAGGGATCAGGCAGCCGCGAGGTGGAGAGAGTGGAAACAGGCAGCCCCAAGGTGGTGAGAGGGGGAACAGGCAGCACCAAGGCGGTGAGAGGGGGAACAGACAGGCCTGAGGCGGTGAGTGTGGGAACAGGCAGCCCCAAGGCGGTGACAGAGCGGGAACAGGCAGCCCCGAGACAGTGAGAGAGCGGGAACAGACAGTCCTGAGGTGGTGTGAGTGGGAACAGGCAACCCCGAGACGGTGAGAGAGCGGGAACAGGCAGCCCCGAGGCGCTGAGAGAGCGGGAATAGGCAGCCCTGAGACGGTGAGATTGGGAATAGGCATCCCCAAGATGGTGAGACGGTGGGAACAGGCAGCCCCAAGGTGGTGATAGAGCGGGAGCAGACAGCCCTGAGACGGTGAGAGAGAGGGAACAGACAGCCCCGAGACAGTGAGAGAGGGAACAGGCAGCCCCAAGACGGTGAGAGCGGGAACATATAGCCCTGAGGTGGTGAGGGTGGGAGCAGGCAGCCCCAAGATGGTGAGTGAGCGGGTACAGACAGCCCTGAGGCAGTGAGAGTGGGAATAGACAGTCCTAATGTGGTGAGAGTGGGAACAGGCAGCTGCGAGGCGGTGAGAGTGGGAACAGGCAGCCCTGAGGTGGTGAGAGAGAGGGAACAGCCAGCCCTGAGGCGGTGAGAGAGGGATCAGGCAGCCGCGAGGTGGTGAGAGTGGGAACAGGCAGCCCCAAGATGGTGAGAGAGCAGGAACAGACAGCCCTGAGGTGGTGAGAGTCGGAACAGGCAGCCGCGAGGCGGTGAGAGTGGGAACAGGCAGCCCTGAGATGGTGAGTGAGCGGGAACAGACAGCCCTGAGGCAGTGAGAGTGGAAACAGACAGTCCTAATGTGGTGAGAGTGGGAACAGACAGTCCTGAGGTGGTGAGAGTGGGAACAGACAGTCCTGAGGTGGTGTGAGTGGGAACAGGCAGCCCCAAGATCGTGAGAGAGTGGGAACAGGCAGCCCCGAGGCGCTGAGAGAGCGGGAATAGGCAGCCCTGAGACGGTGAGATTGGGAACAGGCATCCCCAAGACGGTGAGAGAGCGGGAACAGGCAGCCCCGAGACGGTGAGTGAGCGGGAACAGATGGCCCTGAGGCAGTGAGAGTGGAAACAGACAGTCCTAATGTGGTGAGAGTGGGAACAGGCAACCCCGAGACGATGAGAGAGCGGGAACAGGCAGCCCCGAGGCGGTGAGACAGCGGGAACAGACAGTCCTGAGGTGGTGTGAGTGGGAACAGGCAGCCCCGAGACGGTGAGAGAGCGGGAACAGACAGCCCCGAGACGGTGAGTGAGCGGGAACTGACAGCCCTGAGGCAGTGAGAGTGGAAACAGACAGTCCTAATGTGGTGAGAGTGGGAACAGGCAGCTGCGAGGCGGTGAGAGTGGGAACAGGCAGCCCTGAGTTGGTGAGAGAGGGATCAGGCAGCCGTGAGACGGTGAGAGTGGGAACAGGCAGCCCTGAGACGGTGAGATTGGGAACAGACAGTCCTGAGGCAGTGAGAGTGGGAACAGGCAGCCACAAGGCAGTGAGAGTGGGAACAGGCAGCCCCGAGGCGGTGAGAGAGAGGGAACAGCCAGCCCTGAGGCGGTGAGAGAGGGATCAGGCAGCCGCGAGGTGATGAGAGGGGGAACAGACAGGCCTGAGGCGGTGAGCGTGGGAACAGGCAGCCCCAAGGCGGTGAGAGAGTGTGAACTGGCAGCCCCAAGGCGGTGAGAACGGGAACAGACAGCCCTGAGGCGGTGAGAGGGGGAACAGGCAGCCGCGAGGCAGTGAGAGTGGGAACAGGCAGCCCTGAGGTGGTGAGAGTGGGAACAGGCAGCCCCGAGACGGTAAGAGTGGGAACAGGAAGCCCTGAGGTGGTGAGAGGGGGAACAGGCAGCCCCGAGGCAGTGAGAGTGGGAACAGGCAGCCCCGAGGCGGTGAGAGAGCGGGAACAGACAGTCCTGAGGTGGTGTGAGTGGGAACAGGCAGCCCCAAGATGGTGAGAGCGTGGGAACAGGCAGCCCCGAGGTGGTGAGAGAGCGGGGACAGACAGCCCCGAGGTGGTGAGAGAGCGGGGACAGACAGCCCCGAGACAGTGAGAGCGGGAACATATAGCCCTGAGGTGGTGAGGGTGGGAGCAAGCAGCCCCAAGACGGTGAGTGAGCGGGAACAGACAGCCCTGAGGCAGTGAGAGTGGGAATAGACAGTCCTAATGTGGTGAGAGTGGGAACAGGCAGCTGCAAGGCGGTGAGAGTGGGAACACGCAGCCTTGAGGCAGTGAGAGAGGGATCAGGCAGCTGTGAGGTGGTGAGAGTGGGAACAGGCAGCCCTGAGGTGGTGAGAGTGGGAACAGGCAGCCCCAAGACGGTGAGAGAGCGGGAACAGACAGTCCTGAGGTGGTGATGGTGGGAACAGGCAGCCCTGAGGTGGTGAGAGAGCTGGAACAGACAGTCCTGAGGCGGTGAGAGTGGGAACAGGCAGCCCCTAGACAGTGAGAGCGGGTACAGGAAGCCCTGAGGTGGTGAGAGAGTGGGAACAGACAGTCCTGAGGTGGTGACGGTGGGAACAGGCAGCCCCGAGGTGATGAGAGAGCGGGAACAGACAGTCCTGAGGTGGTAAGAGTGGAAACAGGCAGCCCCGAGCTGGTGAGAGAGCGGGTACAGGCAGGCAGTGAGAGCACAGCCACTGGCAGACCTGAGGCTGTGAGAGCGGGGAGCAGGCAACTCTGAGGCGGTGAGAGAGGGAACAGGCAGCCCCGAGACGGTGAGAGCGGGAACAGGCAGCCCCGAGGCGGTGAGAGAGCGGAAACAGGCAGCCCCGAGGCGGTGAGAGAGGGAACAGGCAGCCCCGAGGCGGTGAGAGTGGGAACAGGCAGACCCGAGGTGATGAGAGAGGGAACAGGCAGCCCCGAGGCGGTGAGAGAGGGAACGGGCAGACTCAAAGTGATGAGAGAGGGGGAAAGGCAGCCCTGAGAGGGTGAGAGAGAAAACAGGCAACACCACAGCGGTGAGAGGGGGAACAAGCAGCCCCAAGTTGGCAGTGAGGGAGAGGTCAAGCCCTTGTGAGGAATTTGAGCCCAGCATGGCCAGACTCCTTATGGACTGTGATGTTGAACTATTAACTGTGTTTCTTTGTATTTTTACGATGTAGTAAGAAGGATTGTCATGTTTAACTTCTTAACCTGTTTTCATTTCTTTTCTGTTTTGTGCTAAGATTCTGTGCCTGGGTACACTTATACGTAAGATGGTGCCGTAAGTGGCAGCCTGTAACTTTTGACTGTACTCATGCAAGTGAGTACATGTGAGAATGGCAGTTAATTCTAATTCTAATTCTAACTCTAGGAGAGCTAAAAAGCAGTCATGAAAACTCATCAGCAAACGGGATTAAGGAGAATCGCAATGTGCTTCATACACATATAAAAAAAGCAAGAGGATTTCCAGGGAATGGGCTGACCCACTCAAGGACAGAGAGAATCTATGTGTGGAGCTAGAAGAGGGAGGTGAGGTCCGAAATGAATACTTTGTGTCAATATTCATCAAAGAGAAGGTATTAGTGGAGGAAAATCTCAGGGCAAGGAATGTGGAATTTCTCAGCCTAGTTGCTATTAAAAATCTAAGAGGTGTTGTGCATCTTAGAAAGTATAAAGGCAGAATACTGGGCGAGGCATGAGAACAAATTGCTGGAGCGTTGCCAAGCATCCTTGGAATCACTTTGGCCACAGGTGAGCTCCCAGAGGACTGGAGAATAGCCAATGTTGTCCCATTGTTTAGGAGGGGTAACAGGGACAATCCTGGAAATTACAGGACTGTGAACCTCACATTGGAATTAGGGAAATTATTGGAAAAGATTCCCAGAAGCATGATCTATACGCATTTTTAAACAAATGGGCTGATTAGTCACAGGCAGCATGGTTTTGTGTGGGGGAGGTTGGGCCTTACTAGATTGAGTTTTTTGAGGAGGTGAGGAAGATGATTGATGAAGGAAAAGTGGTTGATATTGTCTACATGGACTTAAGTAAAGCATTGGACAAGGTCCCTAATAACAGACTGGTACAAAAGGTAAGGTCACATGATATCAGCGGTGAGCTGGTAAAATGGGTACAGATAACCAAGTGTGGAGCTGGATGAACACAGCAGGCCAAGCAGCATCTCAGGAGCACAAAAGCTGGCTTTATCATAGGAGACAGAGGGTGGCAGTGGAAGGATGCTTTTCAGAATGGAGTTTGTGACTGGTGGTGTTCCACAGGGATCAGTGCTGGGTCCTCTGCTGTTTGTGACCTATATAAATAATTTAGAGGAAAATTAGTAAATTTGCAGACGATACAAAGATTGGTGGATTTGCAGATAGTAAGGAGGATAGTCAGAGGATATGGCAGGATGTAGGTCATTTGGAAGCATGGGCAGAAAACTGGCAGATGGAGTTTTCATTGTTTTCATTGCAAGGGACATTGAGTATAAAGGTAGACAGATTATGCTACAGCTTTATGGAACTTTAGTTCAGCCACGTTTGGAATATTGCGTACAGTTCTGGTCACCACACTCCCAGGAGGATATGGATGTTTTGGATAGGGTACAAATAAGGTTTACGAGGGTGTTGCCTGGTAAGGGCGATTTTAACAATGATGACAAGTTGGATAGACTGGGTTTGTTTTCCTGGAACACAAGAGGTTAAGTGGTGACCTGATCGAAGTTTATAAGATAATGAATGGCGTGGGTAGAGTGGAAAGTATGAGGCTTTTCCCCGGGGGTGGGGGGGCTCAATTACTGAGGGACACAGGTTCGAGGTGCAGTAGGGGGAGTTTAAAAGAGAGGTGTGAGGCGAGTTCTTCGCACAAAGGGTGGTGAGTGCCTGGAACAGGCTGCCAGAGGAGGTGGTGGAAGCAGGCACAATAGCAACAATTAGGAATCACCTGGTCAAACACGTGAAAAGGAAGGGAATAGCGAGGATGAGTAGTACGGATGAGTAAAATATTTCATCGCAGGCTTAGAGGGCCAAAGGGCCTGTTCCTGTGCTGTATTGTTCTTTGTTCTTAATCCAAAGATGGCCAAGCTGGGTGGATTGGCCATTGTACATTGCCCTTCGTGTCTGGGGATACACAGACTAGTTGGATTACCCATGGGACATACAGGGTTACAAGGATAGGGTGGTTGGGTGTGTCTGGGTGAGATGCTCTTTGGGGAGTCAGTGTGGACTTGATGGGCTGAATGGCCCTGCTTCCACACTGTAGGGATTCTCTTTCGACAACTCGTTGCATCTTTTAACTGTTGATGTGAGATTCTCAATGGGGTGCAGCAAGTTGACCATTAAGGGAGGACTGCACACTCACCTCTTTGAGCTCTCACTCTTTGAACTCTCGCCTCTCACTAGCTTTTGATCGTCCCACCCACCATTTCCAAGCTAGACGCTGAGAATGCTCACGATGGAAGATAGAGCAGGTACTTGGTGTCTTCAGCTCATGACTGGCTTGCACATTGGTTACCACACCGCAGTATGCCAGGGCACAATCCATGGGCCATCAGCTGCATGGACCCCTCACCCACAGACATTGGCATCCGATAAATGCCAACCGCTCACCCATCCATTTGCAAGGAAGCGTAGGAAGGGCAGGCTTGTAGTGTAGAGTGCACCAGGAGCTTGCATGGAAAGGCTGTTGTATTTTCTGTGCAGGGACAGGCTACACATCAAGGCTGCTAACTTTGCTCTCTTGGTGTTCACTCACTTTGCATCTACTACCTTGCCCATAGCAGCCCTGCCTTGCCTTGATGTGCCTTTCCTGTAAGTGCAGTCACATGACCAGGCAGCCTGCCTCACTGGCCAACAGCTCTCAGTCAAGGGGATGTAATGGCTCCATCAGTCTCACACCTATCCCATGTGCCAGCAGCAGCTTACACGGCAAACACACTGTATTTGCAGCAGGCAGGCAGCCACGTCCCAAAGAAATTGTGCTGAACAGTATGGAGGAAGCCCTGAATGTGGCAAGAGTGCCACATGTACTCAGGGCGGGCGATTTCAACGTTCACCACCAAGAGTGGCCTGGCAGCAGTACTACTGATCGAGCTGGTCAGGTCCTAAAGGACATGGCTGCTATACTGGGTCTGCGGCAGGTGGTAAGCAAACCAACAAGAGGGAAAAACATACTTGACCTCATCCTCACTAATCTACCTGCTACAGATGCATCTGTCCATGACAGTAACAGTAAGCGTGGCCATCGCACAGTCCTTGTGGAGATGATGTCCCACCTTCACATTCAGAATAACCTCCACCACATTGTGTGGCACTATCATGTGCTAAATGGGACAGACTTCAAACAAAACCAGGAACTGCAGACTGGGCATCCATGAGGTACTGTGGGCCATCAACAGCAGCAGAATTATACTCCAGCACAATCTGTAACCTCATGGCCTGGCATATCCCCCTCTCAGCCATTACCATCACGCCAGGAGAAAGAGATCAACCCTGGTTCAATAGAGAGTGCAGGAGGGCATGCCAGGGGCAGCACAGGGCATACCTGAAGGTGAGGTGTCCTACTGGTGAAGATACAAAACAGGATTACCAGTAATGAGAGGGACAGAGGAAATGGATAAGTTGTCATGTTGGATCAAGCCCCTGATTCATTCTCACCTCCGCGCTCTGGGCAGGTGATGGCCTAGTGGTATTATTGCTGGAAGTTTATCAAGAGACCCAGATAATGTGCTGGGTTCAAATCCCACCATGACAGATGTTGAAATTTGAAGTCAATAAAAATTAAGAATGTAATGATGGCCATGAGTAAATTGCCAGCGGGGAGAAAGGACTCACCTGGTTCAAAAATAGTCTTTTGAGAGGGAAACTGCTATCCTAGTTTGGCCGAAATGTGACAATGTGGTTGACCCATAACTGCACGTTGGGACATTAGGGGCAGGCATTGAATGCTGACTTAGCCAGTGCCACCAACATCCTGAAAATGAATGAATAAAACAAAATTCTGATTTTAAAGCCTGGTAGATATGGGAACTGGCAGTTTCTGCCTCAGAGACAGGCTGTCAAATCAGATAACAAGGACTCCACTCAGGAGCAATTTTCAGAACCTACCAGCATCTCCCTGATGTAGGAATGCCTTCCACCAGTGAGGGGGATAGACAGCATTCCGGTGGGTGTCTGAGGTGGTGATCGAAGGTCCCTTCCAGTCCCTCAATCACCGTGCGAGTGGGAGGATAAGGTCAGAACCACAAATATCTTGTGGAGGGATTGTTCTTCCGTACCGGTGGCTTACTGAGTTGAGAGGTTGCTGTATTGCTGGGATTTACTGTACATCTCCACGTAGAGCAGTCAACACGGCTTTGTGAGGGGTAGGTCATGCCTTACAAACCTTATCGAGTTTTTTGAGGATGTGACTAGTAAGGTTGATGAGGGTCAAGCTGTGGATGTGGTGTATATGGACTTCAGTAAGGCATTTGATAAGGTTCCCCATGGAAGGCTCATTCAGAAGGTCAGGAGGAATGGGATACAGGGGAACTTAGCTGCTTGGATACAGAATTGGCTGGCCAACAGAAGACAGCGAGTGGTAGTAGAAGGAAAATATTCTGCCTGGAAGTCAGTGGTGAGTGGGGTTCCACAGGGCTCTGTCCTTGGGCCTCTACTGTTTGTAATTTTTATTAATGACTTGGACGAGGGAATTGAAGGATGGGTCAGCAAGTTTGCAGACGACACAAAGGTCGGAGGTGTCGTTGACAGTGTAGAGGGCTGTTGTAGGCTGCAGCGGGACATTGACAGGATGCAGAGATGGGCTGAGAGGTGGCGGATGGAGTTCAACCTGGATAAATGCGAGGTGATGCATTTTGGAAGGTCGAATTTGAAAGCTGAGTACAGGATTAAGGATAGGATTCTTGGCAGCGTGGAGGAACAGAGGGATCTTGGTGTGCAGATACATAGATCCCTTAAAATGGCCACCCAAGTGGACAGGGTTGTTAAGAAAGCATATGGTGTTTTGGCTTTCATTAACAGGGGGATTGAGTTTAAGAGTCGTGAGATCTTGTTGCAGCTCTATAAAACTTTGGTTAGACCGCACTTGGAATACTGCGTCCAGTTCTGGGCGCCCTATTATAGGAAAGATGTGGATGCTTTGGAGAGGGTTCAGAGGAGGTTTACCAGGATGCTGCCTGGACTGGAGGGCTTATCTTATGAAGAGAGGTTGACTGAGCTCGGTCTCTTTTCATTGGAGAAAAGGAGGAGGAGAGGGGACCTAATTGAGGTATACAAGATAATGAGAGGCATAGATAGAGTCGATAGCCAGAGACTATTTCCCAGGGCAGAAATGGCTAGCACGAGGGGTCATAGTTTTAAGCTGGTTGGTGGAAAGTATAGAGGGGATGTCAGAGGCAGGTTCTTTACGCAGAGAGTTGTGAGAGCATGGAATGCGTTGCCAGCAGCAGTTGTGGAAGCAAGGTCATTGGGGTCATTTAAGAGACTGCTGGACATGCATATGGTCACAGAAATTTGAGGGTGCATCCATGAGGATCAATGGTCGGCACAACATTGTGGGCTGAAGGGCCTGTTCTGTGCTGTACTGTTCTATGTTCTATGTTCTATGTTCTATGTAGAGGTTGTTGGTAAGGTCTCTTCTGGAGCACTGTGCACAGGTCCTGACGTCCGGCTGTAGGAAGGATGTTATTAAACTGGACACAGCTCAGAGCACATTTACCAGGATGTTGCCAGGAGTGGAAGGCTTGAGTTATATACAATGGCTAAGTAGACTGGGACTTTTTTCACAGGAGGGTAGGTAGTCCGGGGTGACTCTACCGAGGTTTATTAAAATCATGAGGGGCATGGATAAGATGAGTTGCAAAGCTTGTTTCCCTAGAATAAGGGAGTTCAAAACTAGGGGGTAACACAGTATGGAGCTCCAGCAGCTCCATTCTGTGTTATCTCTGACTCCAGCAGCTCCATTCTGTGTTATCTCTGACCCCAGCAGCTCCATACCATGTTATCTCTGACCCCAGCAGCTCCATACCATGTTATCTCTGACACCAGCAGCTCCATACCGTGTTATCTCTGACACCAGCAGCCCCATTCTGTGTTATATCTGACTCCAGCAGGTCCATTCTGTTTAATCTCTTACTCCAACAGCTCCATTCTGTGCAATCTCTGACTCCAGCAGCTCCATTCTGTGTTATCTCTGACTCCATCAGCTCTATTCTGTTTTATCTCTGACTCCAGCAGCTCCATTCTGTTTTTTCTCTGACTCCAGCAGCTCCATTCTGTTTTATCTCTGACTCCAGCAGCTCCATTCTGTGTTATCTCTGACACCAGCAGTTCCATTCTGTGTTATCTCTGACTCCAGCAGCTCCATTCTGTTGTATCTCTGACTCCAACAGCTCCATTCTGTGTTATCTCTGACACCAGCAGCTCCATTCTGTTTTTTCTCTGACTCCAGCAGCTCCATTCTGTTTTATCTCTGACTCCAGCAGCTCCATTCTGTGTTATCTCTGACACCAGCAGCTCCATTCTGTTTTATCTCTGACTCCAACAGCTCCATTCTGTGTTATCGCTGACCCCAGTAGCTCCATTCTGTGTTATCTCTGACTCCAGCAGCTTCATACCGTGTTATCTTTGACTCCATCAGCTCCATTCTGTGTTATTGCTGACCCCAGCAGCTCCATACTGTGTTATCTCTGACCCCAGCAGCTCCATTCTGTGTTATCTCTGACTCCATCAGCTCCATTCTGTTTTATCTCTGACTCCAGCAGCTCCATTGTGTTGTCTCTGACACCAGCAGCTCCATACCATGTTGTCTCTGACTCCAGCAGCTCCATTCTGTGTTATCTCTGACTCCAGCAGCTCCATTCTGTTTTATCTCTGACTCCAGCAGCTCCATTCTGTGCTATCTCTGACACCAGCAGCTCCATTCTGTTTTATCTCTGACTCCAACAGCTCCATTCTGTTTTATCTCTGACACCAGCAGCTCCATTCTGTGTTATCGCTGACCCCAGTAGCTCCATTCTGTTATCTCTGACTCCAGCAGCTTCATACCGTGTTATCTCTGACTCCAGCAGCTCCATTGTGTTGTCTCTGACACCAGCAGCTCCATTCTGTGTTATCTCTGACACCAGCAGCTCCATTCTGTGTTACTGGAGACACCGGCAGCTTCGTACTGTGTTATCTCTGACACCGGCAGCTCCATTCTGTGTTACTGCTGATATCGGCAGCTTCGTACTGTGTTATCTCTGACTCCAGCATCAGCAGTTCTTACTATCTGAAAACTAGAGGGTATATTTTTAAGACGAGAAAAGAATGATTTAAAAGGGACATAATGGGCAATGTTTTTACGCAGAGAGTAGGTCGAATGTGAAATGAACTGCCAGGGGATGTGATGGATGCAGGTATAGTTACAACATTTAAAAGACATTTGGATAGGGACATGAATTGGAAAGGTTTGGAAGGAGATGGGCCAAACGTAGGCAGGTGGGACTCGTTCGATTTGGGAACATGGTTGGCGTGGGCTATTTGGACTGAAGGATATGTTTCCACGCTGTATGACTCTATGACAAATATGGTCCCTTCTAGAACATTCCAAATGCTGGTACACTTTGACCCTTGCGGGGTTAGCATTTTGAAATAGTCCTGGTCACTGAAATTTTCCAAAAGGCATATTATTTCAACGCATTTGTTTCAATAATTCTTTAAAAATCCTGCCTGTAATTCATTTCCTACATGGATTCCTTCCTGCTTCATTTCCCAACCTGTTACCAGTTTGATCCCTGAGCTGCAGGGACATATCCCACATATCCTTGCCGTGGAATTCATTCCCAGGAGATGAGGCAGAGCAATGCATTGAGGACGAGACATCACTTTACTCCTGGGATCAGAATTTAAATCTCATGCAGTCAGATGGAAGGCATGTTCTCTCATGGGTCCATGCTGGAGTTCCTACGTGCAATGAATATTCTTGGAACTAATTCTAGGGGGAAATAGTTCAAAAATGCGAGATGCCTTCAGTTGGCTTTAAAAATACTCAATCAAAGTTCGTGAGAGAGAAACTGTGGCAAATGAAACTGTCTCTTGTTTTGATTATGGAAACATGGAAAGTTTTAAAGGACAGGAAGAGATCATTTCGATTAGAACATTAAAGAACATCACTTAAATGATTACTGAGGTTTAGATATTTTTGTTGAGAGGGCTTTGGTTTTTTTTTCCATGAAGGAAAATACAGGCGATCGTTTATAACAATGAGTGATCCAGGGTCAGGGCTCAACATTTAAACCTGAGTTTGATTTGGAGTGTGAATCAAGCAGGGAGTGAGATCCCATGATTTTTTGAGCATCTATCCCAAGTGATTGTAACTCTGAGTTCGCCTAATAAAAACCAAAAGAACCACAGATGCTGTAAATCAAAAATCAAAAGGTACTGGCAAAGTTCAGCAGGTCTGGTAGCATCTGTGAAGAGACATCAGAGGTAACATTTCGGGCCCAGTGACCCTGTTCTGTGGAAGGGCCCTGGACCCGAAATGTTGACCCTGACTTGTCTTCACAAGTGCTGCCAGACCTGCTGAATTTTTCTAGCAACTTCTATCAGTGTTGCACTCTGTCTCAGGCAGTGCACCCAGTTGCTGCACACTTGTTTGAAACAGGAAAAACTCCTCTGAAAATGTAGTTGAATTTCCTTCAGCAGACAACAATGAGAACTTCAAGCCCTGCTAGACTGGCATCTCAATTGTCTTAAATATGTTATTAATTATTTGGTGTGTTTTTTTTTCAATGCCTGTGTGTTTATTTACATAAAGCTAATAGATTTAAGTGAATAAAAGCTTCCAACAGTTATGCTATGAATAATTATTTGACGTTTACAAGAGATTAAAAAGTGTGCAGTCTTTTTTCCAAATATCTTTTCAAAGGATCTTCTAATGTTCTAGTTTCAGAATTACTTCAAACACTTGTCACATTCATCCATGGTTCATTGTTCTGCAGATGATAGATGCTTGGACAGTGGGTATAAAGGGTACAGAAGGGGCATTATGGGAATGGAATTATATAGAGGGGGCATGGAGACCTGAGGAGGCATGGGGTCAGGAAGGGGCCATGGGGGCATTGTGAGGAATTGGGAGAGATAAGAGGCTTGAGGAATATGAAAGGGCATGGGGACTTTCGGAGGACTGGTGCGATGCTGAAAGGATAACATTTGAGTGTCTGACATGTAGGATTACAACTGGGAAAATATCCCATTAAACAGTGGTGCGCCCTCTTACCTGCTGATTTTGTAATCTGCCCATCCCCATTGCTACTGCAGGCCTGCTTCTGGAGGTGCAAGGCTGGACACCATCAATACTACACAAGAATGAAAACATGTTAGCATGGAGGAGGTTCGCTAGATTGATTCCAGTATCGAGGGGTTTGTTTCAAGGAAAGAGATTGAGCGGTTTAGGTTGATGCCCTGGAGGTTTGGAAGATTGCAAGGAGATCAAATTGAATTCTATAAGGTGCTAATTGGGATTGACAATGTAAAGATGGGGAGGATGCTTCCTCGTGTGGGACATTCTAGGAAAAGAGTTTTAGGATAAGGAGTAGCAGATTTAAAACAGATGAGGAGAAATCACTTCTCTCTAAAGGTGGTGAATCTGTGGAATTCAGTCCTTCAGAGTGAGGTGCATGCTGGGACATTGAGTCAATTTGAGGAGGCTGATTTTTAATTGGTAATGTGTTGGAGGGTTATGGAGAATGCACAGGAGAGTGGAGGTGGGGCCGAGATAAGATCAGCCATGATCGTACAAAATGGTGGAGGGATTGGATTGCCTATTGCAGCTCTTAGTTCTTACGCTCTCATGATCTGTCATCTCAGGCTGATATAAACCATAGCACAGTTAATGAAGTGCTGCCGTACCTCAGTGCTCCACCCAAACCTTCCACCTGTTTGGGATCTTGCTCTACAGAGGCTTTCTTCTTTCAGAATTTCTCCCAGATATCTGAAGTGTGGATTGAATGTAAGTCCACTCTTTTTAAAACAGACAAGTGAAGTTTCCCCAACTCTTTGGAACTCAAAGGTCCCTAAACTCTTACGAGCTGCAAATAAAGTTCCTTTGACTCCGAAGTAAAAGTGACAGCCCCTTGAAACTGTCCCCATCAATCATTCTTGGGAGAGGGACATCAAGGGGACAAAATTCAAAATAAATGTTCCTCTACTCATTGAACTCAAAGTCATGCCACAGAGAGTGGAAAAGCATTGTGTAATTTATTTATATCCAATTTTCCGACACAAACTTCCCAAACATGACCAACAGCAGGCCTTTCAGTCTCCCGTGCCTGTTCAGTTGTTCATCGCGAACAAGACTGATCTGATTGTCAACTCGTCACCCATCTCTGATAGCCTCCTACCCATTTGTTAAAAATAATCCATTTCCTCTTGCCTTAAAAATATCCAAGGACTCTTCTTCCTGAAAAGACAAGGAAGAAGACTTCCAAAGGTTTGTGCCCCTCTGAGAGAAAAAAAATCCCTTGTTTCAAAGACGGGCACTTGCTAATTTTTAAACAGCGAATTCTAGTTCGATATTCTTACATTAGAGAAAATATTGTCTCCACATCCACCCTATGAAGACCCCTCAGAATATTATAAATTTCAGACAAATAATCACTAAATTCTGACTTGTCCAATCTTTCCTCATAAGACAATACACCCAATCTGGGAATTGGTTGAGTAAAGGTTGAATTTTAATGCAGAATACAGGGTTAATGGCAGGATTCTCGGGAGTGTGGAGGAACAAAGGGGTCTTGGGGTCTATGTCCATAGATCCCTCAAAGTTGCTACCCAAGTTGATAGGATTGTTAAGAAGGCATATGGTGTGTTGGCTTTCATTGGCAGGGGAATTGAGTTTAAGAGCCATGATGTTATGCTGCAGTGCTATAAAACTCTGGTTAGGCCACACTTGGAATATTGTGTCCAGTTCTGGTCACCTAATTATACGAAAGATATAGAAGCTTTAGAGAGGGTGCAGGGGAGATTTACCAGGATGCTGCCTGGACTGGAGGGCAAGTGTTATGAGGAAAGGTGGAGAGAGCTAGGGCTTTTCTTATTGGAGCAAAGAAGGGTGAGAGGTGACTTGATAGAGGTGTACAAGATAATGAGAGGCATAGATAGAGTGGATAGTCAGAGACCTTTTCCTGGGACAGAAATGACTATTATGAGGGGACAGAATTTTTAAGTGATTGGAGGAAGGTTTAGGGAAGATGTCAGAGGTAGGTTCATCACACGGAGAGTGGTGGGTGTGTGGAATGCACTGCCAGCAGTGATAGTGGAGTCAGATAGTTTAGAGGCATTTAAGCAATTCTTGGATAGGCACATTTAAGTTGTCATTGGATAAGCATATGGACGTACATGGAATAGTTTAGGTTAGATGGGCTTCAGATTGGTATGACAGGTCGGCACAACATCTAGGGCCGAAGGGCCTGTACTGTGCTGTAATGTTCTATTTTTCTATGGAGGATAGTAAAATGTATGGTATGCAGGGTAGATTGATCTGAGTCGGATAATAGGTCAGCACAACACTGTGGGCTGAATGGCCTGTGCTGTGCTGTACATTTCTATGTTCTATGAATGTATGTAAACTTTCCCTGAACTGTTGCCCGTGGCCCCATATTCTTCCTTAAATAAGGTGACCAATATTGTGCACAATAGTCCAGATGCGGATGTGAACCTGTGGAATTATCTCCCACAGAAAGCTATTGGGGCCAGTTCGTTAGATATATTCAAGAGGGAGCTGGACATGGCCCTTGCAGCTAAAGAGATCAAAGGGTATGGAGAGAAAGGGGGAATGGATACTGAAACTGCACACTCAGCCATGATCGTATTGAATGGTGGTGCAGGCTCAAAGGGCTGAGTGACCTGTTCCTGCACCTATTTTCCATGCTTTTTCTATGTTTCTTGTACGAGGGCACCCAGATCCCTCTCCATCTCAGAGCTCTGCAATCTCTCAGCAATTAGATAATCCTGCCAAAATGGACATTTCCACATTTCCTCTCATTTTACCCTGTTTGACACATCACTTTCCCAATCACTTAACCTATCAATATCTTTTTGTAACCTCGTTGCACCTTCTTCACAATTTATTTTCCTACCTAGCGTTATGCCGTGAGAAAATTTGGCAACCATGCCATCGCTTCTTCCATCTAAGTCATTGACATGAATTGCAAACAGTTGAGATCCTGGCATCAATCCCAGGGGCACACCACTCAGCACATCTTGCCAACCTAAAAAAGACACATCCATTTACTTACATCTTTGCTTCCTGACAGGCAGCCAGTTTTCTATCCATGACAATTAGCTCGCCCCTACATCATGAGCTTGGGCTTTTCACAATAACCTTGGATGTGGCACCTTATCAAATGCCTTCTGGAAATCTATGTACAGTACACAGTGAGCTCTTTTCATCACAGCATGCTCAAAGAACTTCTGTAGATGGGCCACAGGAGTTCACTTTCACCAAAACTAAGTCCTTGAATTTAGCCAGCAGTAAATGTAGCTCTTATCAAACATCTGTTGCCACAAAACTTTAGCAAGGGACATGTGTGGCCTGACTAGGCCAGGATTTAGAGGCCATCTTTAACTGCACTTGAGAAGTCGCCTTCCATGAGGAATTGCTCCTTGAACTGCTTCGTCAAGCTGTGAAGCATTTGGAACAGTCTTTCTATCTGAGCATTTTAAAAAATATCTCTCTACCATTTATTTGTTGCCTATATTCAAACAAATTCCAGCCAGCAGCATGTGATGAGCACATGATCCGAGCTGCAACATAGCAAATCTCCAGATAAGTACTGAAAATGCTGGGCTGGGGTGTTATTAAGCTGTCAGAACTAACACTCGGCTAAAAAGTAAATGGATGAATTTTACTTTGAGTTTCTTTCTTCCCCAGCTTCCTGATGTTTCTGCACTAAGAAATGGTGATAACAGTGACTGCAAGAAAAGTTGACATTTAACATGATGATAATTGAGGTGCCATAGTAATAGAGCAATACACAAAAGTATGACTCTTCATTTGCAACGAGCATGCTCATTCTGTGCTGGATAAGATTTGTGAGCTGATTTTACTGTCTCTACAAATCCATTGACCACGATTTTCAATCTCATTCTTCTAATTTGACTGCAGTGGTCAACTCATATAAATCATGTATTTGAGATGCAATTTGAACAAATCAGCATAAACACAACTAATGTTCATGGTCTCCAAATGAAAGAGAAAAATGCCCAAGCGTAGTGATAGGAGTTGAATCTGATGGGTCCACTCATCTAAAAGAAACAACACTGGTCACGATTAAAGCAATTGAACAATCGAGCAACTAGTCTCAAAAATAAACCTGCAGCAATCACATCAAGTCTCCTCAAACAGACAGCCAAGAACTTTAGCTAATTGGACCGCTGGTAGAAGAAGTAAAGCATGAAAAATTCTTCAGCTTTTAAGACACAATCAGGCATTTTGAATTGGCCTTGTGGAAATTCACCTTGGGTACAATCATAATGGATAAGCTGAAATAAAAAAAGTCAGACTTGCATCAGTAGTATGTATAGGGCCTGTTAAAAAAGTAAACCAATCTATTATATATCTTATACTCTAACATTCAGAGTTAACATGAGGCAAGTTGGGGCAATATTCAAACCGTACTCAAACAACGCAAGCAGCACTTCAAACAGCAAATGTGGTCTATGTGGATCCCATGGATTTCTCAGTAACCCCTCAGTTAATAGTAACACTGTGAGTGACCAAATTTCATGAAAGCCTTGCCCCTGATTTCTGGAATAAAGAAGATAGGTGGAGAGAGTATAGGTGGGGAGGTAGGGAGGGGATAGGTCAGCCCAGGGAAGACGGACAGGTCAAAGAGGTGGGATGAGGTTAGTAGGTAGATGGGGGTGCGGCTTGGGGTGGGAGGAAGGGATGGGTGAGAGGAAGAACCGGTTAGGGAGGCAGAGACAGGTTGGACTGGTTTTGGGATGCAGTGGGTGGGGGGGAAGAGCTGGGCTGGTTGTGTGGTGCAGTGGGGGGAGGGGACGAACTGGGCTGGTTTAGGGATGCAGTAGGGGAAGGGGAGATTTTGAAACTGGTGAAGTCCACATTGATCCCTCTCCCCATCCCCCTCTCTGATGAAGGGTCTAGGCCCGAAACGTCAGCTTTTGTGCTCCTGAGATGCTGCTTGGCCTGCTGTGTTCATCCAGCCTCACATTTTATTATCTTGGAATTCTCCAGCATTTGCAGTTCCCATTACCCCTGATTTCTGTACAGATGTGGGAGAAATGTTGGCACCGTGAAACTAACGTTTGAAAATACCTTCTCTGGTGCCTGGTCTAGGGAGGGTTCAGGCAGCTTGAGAAGCTTTCCTTGAGGTTCCTGTGCTGAGATCAAAATTTTAAAAAAAAGAAAAAAATCCCTCTTCTACTTACCCACTCATTAACATGCCCCGTCTGATCAAACTGAGTCCCTGTATTCACTTCCATGAAAACATACCAATCTAATCATCTCCAACAGAACTTAAAAACTGCTATGCCAACTATCCTTTGGCCTTCTCACCCCATGCTAACTCATGTATTAGCAAGTATGGATGTTGATCGGGGGCATCCTGACTGAAGGTTAAGTTACCAGGCCGTTGATAATGTCACTATTAAAGAAACACACTCTCATGATACAAACACATTTAATACAATTAATTAGCTTTAACTAATCCCTTATGAAAATGAACAGCTCACTCAATTGCTCAATGACTTAAATAAACAAGCATTTAGCAAACAAACAAAAAGAGAAATTTCTGGAAATGCTCAGCAGGTCTAGCAGCATCTGTGAAGACCAATTATAATTAACGCCTCAGGTCTGTGAACCCTTCCCCAGGAAGATCACCCGACCCAAAACACTATCTCTGATTTCCCTTCACAGATGCTGCCAGTCCTGCTGAGCGTTTCCAGCAATTTCTGTTTCTATTTCTGATTATTGAAGCATCCGCAGATCTTTAGGCTTTTAAGCATTTAACTCAAATATTCAAAATCTTATGCAAACAAACGTCTAATTTATTTGCCTCACCTTTTGTAGTTACAAATATTCCATTCAACAAGCAATCAGAATTGTTTGCCAATAGGTATCCCATTGTGAAAATGATCATTTGGAAAATCAGCCATGCAGCACCAAAATGGCAATCACTTTATGTCATCAGGTTCCCTGAAATAGTCAGAACAGACTTTCTCTCAATCCACATCTTGTTGGATAGTTTGTTTAAAAATTTACTAACCCGAATAAGCTTTATGCACAAGCATGCCTTTTCAAATTTCCCAAAGTGTGCCTTACTTCCATCAAAGCTTTCTGAGGCCTGATTCAAAGGGGTTCCTCATCTCTCTAAATATGGACCACATGTAAAATATTCCTCCAACCTTAACCCCTCACAGGGCCTTACTCCCTGTCACCTGCCAACCACCCTACCCATACCAACCCATAAAACCTAACATTCACCACTCATCCCCAAAGTCTCCAGGTGTTCCTTTTGCCAACATAATGCCTGCTTCCACCCATCACACTTTTTCCTTCACCTACTGTACCAACTCATTGAGTACCTATCAAGTTATCAGACCATAAGAAATAGAAACAAAAGTAGGCCGCTCAGTAGATAACAAGGTGTAGATGTTGATGACCACAGCAGGCCAAGCAGCATCAGAAATTTTCTGAAGAAGGGTGTAGGCCCAAAACATCAACTTTCCTGCTCCTCTGATGCTGCTTGGCCTGCTGTAGTCATCCAGCTCTAAACCTTCTTATCTCAGATTCCCCAGCATCTGCAGTTCCTACTATCTCTAGGCGATTCAGTTTCCTGTTTCACCGATCAGTAGGGTCACAGCTGATCAGATATTCCTCACATCCACTTTTCTCCCTTTTTCCTGTAACTCTTGATTCCCTTACTGATCAAGAATCTTTCTGTCTCAGTCTTAAATACATGTAAATACTCTACCCCCACAGTTCTCCGTGGCAAGGAGTTCCAAAGACTCTCAACCCTCTCAAAGAAGAAATTCCTCCTCATGTAAGTATTAAATTGGGACCCCTTAATTCTGAGACTACTCCTTCTGGTACTAGATTCTCCAATGAGGGGAAGCATCCTCTCAGCATTTACCCTGTCAAGCTCATTACAAATCCTATGTGTTTCAATGAAATCATCTCTAATCTTCTAAAGTCTTATCAGTAGAGTCTGAACCTGTTTAACCTTTTCTTGTAAGACGATCCCTTCATTCTGGAGATCATCCTAGGGACCTTCAAGTCACTATGCATATAAGTGAAAATATATAACTACATTTCTTAAATTTCTATATTGCAGAATATACTGTATTGAGATAAGCATTGTCATTCATCGTAATACGTTTTGACTTTTCTTGATAAGTCATGACAGGTTGAAAGGTTCAGAAGGGTTTGTATAATTTGTCTGCACAATATTCTCTACTGTTAGCTCCTTCAATGGACATCTGACCCCCCTGCTGGGATGTGACCCCCCAACCCCCCACTTCAAGTTCCCTTGGGACCATGTCCACAAATGGGTACCCTGGCTATCCTAAGAGATACTGTGGAAATGACCTGCTCTTACCCAGTTTAATCTCTCCTCACTAAACAACAGAGACTCAAAACAGATTTCATTTGGAGACAGCTGACCATTTAAATGATAATAAAATGTGAGGCTGGATGAACACAGCAGGCCAAGCAGCATCTCAGGAGCACAAAAGCTGACGTTTCAGGCCTAGACCCTTCATCAGAGAGAGGGATGGGGAGAGGGAACTGGAATAAATAGGGAGAGAGGGGGAGGCAGGCCGAAGATGGAGAGTAAAGAAGATAGGTGGAGAGAGTATAGGTGGGGAGGTGGGGAGGGGATAGGTCAGTCCAGGGAAGATGGACAGGTCAAGGAGGTGGGATGAGGTTAGTAGGTAGACGGGGGTGCGGCTTGGGTGGGAGGAACGGATGGGTGAGTGGAAGAACCGGTTAGGGAGGCAGAGACAGGTTGGACTGGTTTTGGGATGCAGTGGGTGGGGGAGAAGAGCTGGGCTGGTTGTGTGGTGCAGTGGGGGGAGGGGACGAACTGGGCTGGTTTAGGGATGCAGTTGGGGAAGGGGAGACTTTGAAACTGGTGAAGTCCACATTGATACCATTAGGCTGCAGGGTTCCCAAGCGGAATATGAGTTGCTGTTCCTGCAACCTTCGGGTGGCATCATTGTGGCACTGCAGGAGGCCCATGATGGACATGTCATCTAAAGAATGGGAGGGAGAGTGGAAATGGTTTGCAACTGGGAGGTGCAGTTGTTTGTTGCGAACTGAGCGGTGGTGTTCTGCAAAACGGTCTCCAAGCCTCCACTTGGTTTCCCCAATGTAAGGGAAGCCACACCGGGTACAGTGGATGCAGTATACCACATTGGCAGATGTGCAGGTGAACCTCTGCTTAATGTGGAATGTCATCTTGGGGCCTGGGATAGGGGTGAGGGAGGAGTTGTGGGGGCAAGTGTAGCATTTCCTGCGGTTGCAGGGGAAGGTGCCAGGTGTGGTGGGGTTGGAGGGCAGTGTGGAGCGAACAAGGGAGTCACGGAGAGAGTGGTCTCTCCGGAAAGCAGACAGGGGTGGGGATGGAAAAATGTCTTGGGTGGTGGGGTCGGATTGTAAATGGCGGAAGTGTCGGAGGATGATGCGTTGTATCCGGAGGTTGGTAGGGTGGTGTGTAAGAACGAGGGGGATCCTCTTAGGGCGGTTGTGGCGGGGGCGGGGTGTGAGGGATGTGTTGCGGGAAATACAGGAGACGCGGTCAAGGGCGTTCTCGATCACTGTGGGGGGAAAGTTGCGGTCCTTGAAGAACTTGGTTCCTTTTGCACTAACTGTGGGCTACCCCTAATCTCATCCCTATGAATGTGAGAAGTGATTATGATAAGAGATTTTAACTTTCCAAATATTGACTGGGACCACCATAGCATTAAGGGCTTGGATGGAGAGGACTTTGTTAAGTATGGGGGAACACTTTGGAGCTAGTGACCGTAATTCTGTTAGCTTTAAATCACTGTTGGAAAAGGATAGACCAGATCTAAAAGTTAAAGTTCTAAATTGAAAGAAGGCTAATTTTTGCAGTTATTCGGCAAGAACTTTCAAAAGTTGATTGTGTGTAGATGTTTGCAGGTAAAGGGATGGTTGGAAAATGGGAAGCTTTCAAAAATGAGATAATGAAGGACCAGAGACAATACGTTCCTGTTAGGGAGAAGGGTAAGGCTGGTAAGTGTGGGGAATGCTGGATAACTAGAGAAATTGAGGTTTTGTTCAAGAAAATGAAGGAAGCATATGTCAGGTATAAACAGTAGGTATCAAGTGAGTCCTTAGAAGAATATAAAGGCAGTAGGAATATAGTCAAGAGGGAAATCAGGAGGGCAAAAAGGAGACATGAGACAGCTTTGGCAAATAGGGTTAAGGAGAATCCAAAGGGATTCTATGAATACATTACAGACAAAAGGGTAATTAGGGAGAGAATAGGGCCCCTCAAAGATCAGCAAGGCCACCTATGTGCAGAAACACAAGAGATGGGGGTGATACTAAATGAGCATTTTGCATCAGTGTTCTCATGGAGAAGGATGCAGAAAATAGAGAATGTGGGGAAATGAATAACATCCTCTTGTAAAATGTCCAAATTACAGAGGAGGAGGCACTGAACATCTTAAAATGCATAAAGGTGGATAAATCCCCAGGACCTGATTGGGTGTATGCCTGAACTCTGTGGGAAGCTAGGGAAGTGACTGCTGGGCTCCTTGCCGAGATATTTGTATCATCGATAGTCACAGGTGAGGTGCTGGAAGATTGGAGGTTGGCTAATGTGGTGCCACTATTTCAGAAATGTGGTAATGAAAAACCAGGGAACAACAGAATCGTGAGCGTGACATCATGGTGGGCAAGTTGTTGGAAGGGATCCTGAGGGACAGGATTTACATGTATTTGGAAAGGCAAGGACTGATTAGGGATAATCAAGTCTGGCTTTGTGTGTGGGAAACCATGTCTCACTAACTTGACTGAGCTTTTTGAGGAAGTAACAAAGAGGATTAATGAAGTCACGGTGGTGGATATTATCTCTATGGACTTCAGTAATGTGTTCGACGAGGCTCCTCACAATAGGCTAGTTAGCAAGGCTAGATCTCATGGAATTCAGGGAGAACCAGCCATTTGGGTACACAACAGGCTCAAAGATAGAAGCCAGAGGGTAGCGATGGAAGCCTTTGACTAGTGGTGTGCCATAAGGATCAGTGCTGGTTGTCATTTATAAAAATGATTTGGATGTGAACATAGGAGGTATTGTTGATGTAGTGGTCAGTGAAGAAGGTTACCTCAGAGTACAATAGGATCTTGATCAGATGAACCAATGGACCAAGGAGTTGCAGATGGAATTTTATGTAGATAAATGTGAAGTGCTGCATTTTGGAAAGTCAAATCAAGGTAGGACTTATACACTTAACGGTAAGGTCCTGGGGATTGTTTGCTGAACAGCAGACCTTGGAGTGTAGGTTCATACTTTCTTGATAGTGGAGTCGCAGGTAGACAAGATAGTGAAGAAGGTGCTGGGTATGCTTGCATTTATTGGTCAGTGCATTGAGTGTAGGTTTTGGAAAGGCATGTTGCAGCTGTATACGACATTGTTAAGGCCACTTCTGGAGTATTGCATGCAATTCTGGTCTCCTACCTTTAGGAAGGGTTCAGAAAAGATTACGAGGATGTTGCCAGGGGTGGAGGGTTTGAGTTGTAGGGAGAGTCTAAATACGCTGAGTCTACTTTTCCTGGAGAATATGAGGCTAAGGCGGTGGCCTTATATGGAAGCTCATGATTTATAAAATCATGCGGGGCATGAATAGAGTGAATAGTCATGGTCTTTTCCCTGGGGTGGGGGAGTCCAAAACTAGATGGCTTAGGTTTAAGGTGAGAGGGGAAAGATTTAAAATAGACCTAAGGGACAATTGTTTCACACAGAGGGTAGAACATTAATGGAATAAGCTGCCAGAGGAAGTGCTGGAGGCTGGTACAATTACAACATTTAAAAGACATCTGGATGGGTATATGAATAGAAACAGTTTAGAGGGATATGGTCAACTGTTGGCAAATGGGACTAGATTAATTTAGGGTATCTGGTTGGCATGGACAGATTGGGCTGAAGGATCTGTTTCTGTGCTGTATATCTCCATGAGACTATGAATTTGTGAGAGTTGAGGGCAGTATTTTGGTATCTCAACTTTTTCCACATTTTCACTGCAATGGAGATCCTCTCTGTCAGGAAACTTGGGGCCCTTTAACTGTTCAGTTTGAAGAATTAACTTGGAGCCCCCTCATATTCTACCCAACTTGGACAGTCTCAATGAACACTCACATCTTGTTAGTTCAATCTCTTTCCCAAGATCAAGTTCCCCAAGATGTCTGAAAGTACTCCCAAATATCGAATTACTAGCACAACTGTTTTTATCAAACAACTAGATTCACCACACAGCCGCTAAATTCCTTCAAACTCCAATGTTCCTTTGCTAAAATTCTACTGCCTTCACTGTAGTCTCGCACGCGCTGAACTATCATTTAACTTCAGGACTTTGTCCTACCATTTGGAGCCCGCTAACATCAGCAACACTTTTAGGTCCAAAATGGCACCAAACCTATCCCAAAAAAAAATGCATCCAAGACAAATTGAAATCAGGAAATTGTTTAAGCTCCAACAAGCTCCGTAATAATCTAAAAGCTGAAAGAACTGCAGATGCTGTAAATGAGGAGAAAAAAACACAGAAGTTGCTGGAAAAGCTCAGCAGCATCTGTGAAGAAAAAATCAGAATGAACATTTCGTGTCCAGTGATCCTTCCTCAGGGCACATGTCGCCGGACCTGAAACATTAGCTGTGATTCTTTTCTTCACAGATGCTGGCAGACCTGCTGAGATTCCATGATCACCTAGTCTGCTCAAGGCTCCTTTAGGCCTGATTTTTAAGGTTGACTGAATGTTCTTAAGTAAATTTATCTCCAACTTCCTTAGCACTGCCATTACAACAAACTTGGCAGATATCACATTTTCAATTCAGTGCTACTCTTCTATTCTGATTCTATTAAACAAACACAGATAACCTTCTGATCTTCGATTTGTTTTCGGTGTTCTGGCAATGTCTAAAGCTTGATGTTTTCATTACCCTACCTTTGCAGCTGTTATTCTTTTAAAGCAACGTAATCCCAACCTTTTAAGTACACTTGGCTTCAGTGTGTTTCAGCTGCTGACCTGCTGAGTCTGTGCAAACAATAACAATTCATTTACAGAAGCTATTGCAGTTGCTCAGCCTGATGCAAATTTCAATACTTTCCTCTTTAGACCCTGATCTTATTTTCACCTTTATAAATGTCTTCTACGCTTGCCTACTTTTGATTTTTATACATATGCTTTTAATCATATATTCCCTACAGTGTGGAAGAAGGTCATTCAGTCCACAACAATGCTCCAAAAGACATCCCACCCAGTCCCTGCATTTCCCATGGCTAACCCAGCCAGCCTGCACAACATGGGACAATTCAGCATGGCCAATTCACTGAACCCGAGATAATAGGAACAGCAGATGCTGGAGAATCTGAGATAACAAGGTGTAGAGCTGGATGAACACTGCAGGCCAAGCAGCATCATAAGAGCAGGGGATGCTGCTTGGCCTGCTGTGTTCACCCACCTCTACACCTTGTTATCACTAAACCTGAGCATCTTTAGGCTGTGGGAGGAAACTGGAACACCCAGAGGAAACCAACACAGGTAAAGAGAGAACATGCAAACTCCACACAGACAGTCACCCAAGGGTGGAATTGAACCCAGGTTGTTGGTACTGATGAGACAGCAGTGCTAACCACTGAGCCACCGTGCCACCCCAAGCTATTAGCCAGTATTCTTATCACTTTTACTTGAACCATTTACTTTACCTGTTTTCTACAGTAAATTTTAATTCCTAAAACTAAAAGTGATATACTAAAACACACACATTCTTGTGATTGAAGTGCTGCTAAAGAGTTTGAGCCGTTATTGAAAAACAAAAGAAGAGTCCTCATTAGGGCAATCTATATTTCTGCCTTATCCAAAAATTAGTCCAAGCAGAGATTGACTTCAGTGTTTGTAAAGTGTTGTTGCATGCAGGATTGCTGCAACATTAGCCAATGTGACAATTGAGGAGACTGCATTGCTAAGCAACTAATTGCATTTAAAATACTCCTTTTATTTCCACTCCATCTTTGTGGAAACACGTTCTCACAATCACAGAAAATTACAGCAGAACACGGAATACATACAGAAAGATGCCACTAGTGCTCTAGTTCAGATAAGCGAGGAATAGGAGTATAATTTGAATATCTATACATTTATAAGCTGTTATATAGAGACACATTTCAGAGATGCACTATTTAATGTAACATTTGTGTCTGCACCTATATGCATGGGATTACATGTGACTCCCTCAGTTAATGCTCTACATCTAAACAAATATTCAATGAATATCTAATTAGTAATTTTGACAAGTGTGTCTGTGCCAGCTCTTTGGTCTAATGATCTAATTCATTCCAGTTCCCTGATCATCCCCCATAGTCGTGTAATGTTTACCCTGATGTACTCCCTTCCTCTTTTAAGAACTACCACTGACTGCCCTTTGTTCACCTTTTGGGCTAATGCAATGCAGGTCATAAAAATTCTCTGCATAAAGGAAAATTTACACACTTTGTTATCATTTAAAACCCATTTAATGCTCCTCTCTAGTTACCTCCCTCCTGGAAACAGTTTCCCTTTACTTACTCTCAAAATTGTTGATGATTTTGAATACTTCAATCTGCTGTGAGGTCAGCAAGCCAGCTTCTCTTGATTCTCCTCATTACTGAAGTTCCTCATTCCTGGCACCACTCTCCTTTGTGGCTGTCTGCTTTTTTTGTATCGTTCCTGTAAAGATAATCACAGATATCAAGGTCGGAATATGAAGAAAGATATTATACTTTGGCTAGTAATAAGGGAGAGTATACACAGAAAGATTATCACAGAAGGGGATTTCAACCAGCTAAAGACAAACTAGGAATGCCAATGTGGCTGTAGCCCCAGCTGTGGGAAAGATGTTCTGATACTTGGAAGGGTTCAGAAACGATTTACAAAGGATGTTGCCTGAGATGTGGAGAGGCTGAATAGGTTGGGTTTTTTTTCCCCTGGAGCATCAGTGGCTGAAGGGGGACATTAATAGAGGTTTATAACATCATGAGGGGCATGGATAGGGTAAATAGTCAAGATTGTTTCCTTGGGGTAGGGGAGTCCAAAACTGGAGGGCATAGGTTTAAGGTGAGAAGGGAAAGATTTAAAAGGGACCTTTTACACAGAGGGTGGTGTGCGTATGGAATGAGCTGCCACAGGAAGTGGTGGAGGCTGGTACAATTACTGGATGGGTACATGAACAGGAAGTGTATAGAGAGCTATGGGCCAAATGCTGGCAAATGGGGCTGGATTAGTTTAGGAAATCTGGTCAGTTTCTGTGCTGTACAACTCAATATTCTCTAGTTCAGAGCCTTGGTGAGGATTGTGTCTGATTGCATGAGGAAAACCAGCAGTGACCCTGGCGGGTCACAGTTGTGTTGTGATGTCTTGGAGCCTTATGTTTGGAGAGTGCTCTTTAGCTCACTGGGGTAACCCTACCTTCCCAGGCAAACAATCTGAGCTATTAAATCACAAACAATATGGTAAAATGCATGATGGCATCACTCTTTATTACACACCATCTCTAAAATAAAGCAAATCCTATGAAGATACTCTACACCTGAAGAACTGTTTAATTGCTCTCTCTCTCATGTACAAACAGTAAAAGCAGGCAGTAGCCTGTATAGATTTAATACCTTGATTGTATAACATTCCAATCAATATTCATACAAACATCTCGTTGTAATTAACAATATAAAATACCAATTTAATCACAATATTTTCTGTAAGAATGGTAATTGATATAGTTGCATCATACACCATTTCCTCAGGATAACTGATTTGCCTGGCCTTGCCTTCAATCCCTCAATTTAACAAAAAAGTATTTTGTTGAGGAAAGAATGGTGGGAAATTAATCTGAAACATTTATTTATCATTAGGCTGGAATTCAATGAGAATTAGATAATTGTGTTGTGACATAAAGTGTCTGATATATTTGGATATGAAAATAATTACCTTTGGGGTTGATTATTTTGCTAAAGGGTTTAAAAAGACATAAACTAGGATTTATTGACCATGAAAGTGCGATATCAGTGGGATTTTCTGATTTTCTAAAGAAGGGTCTAGACCTGAAATGTCAGCTTTCTTGCTTCTCTGATGCTGCTTTGCCTGATGTGTTCATCCAGCTCTACACCTTACCATACCATATCACTGGAACAGGTAAACAGCCACTTCACGGTGTGGGTAACGGGGAGGGTTAGTGATCTGGCTGTAAAACCACCCAACCAAACCCGAACAATTCTGGCTGATGTGAAGGTATTCAATTGATATTGCGGTGATTTCCATGTAACATGGGAAAAATGGAAACTGGAAGCATCGCAGATTAATATTTGTATTGAGATTCTACTCTAGCACATCACTTATGAAAAGACAAAGTTTTGCAAAGGCATACATAGAGTGGGGACGGATCCTTGTGCACCCACCTTGATGTAATTTCTTGAACACACAGTGTTGTGTGACCTAATATTCCAGCCTTTGATGTCATCAGCTCTATAACTGATAGGTACTACGTTATACTACATCTCCCGTTGAGTAATCGTCCTCTCCTTGAATTAATACTCTGTACCGTCAATAACATGCTTACATTCTTTCCATCATGACCATGCTTATTTTTCTACTCACTACCATTATCCCACTTCCCTCCCTACCATGTCTCTTGTGGCACAGCTTCAAATTTGGTCAGTGGATCAAAATGAACACTAGCTCTTCCTTTCTCTTTGGGCTAGTGGCCCGCAGTGGCATGTCATATCCTGCTCTTATTGTCAGGATGGATCACTTGTTGAGCTCTTCCGATTGTCATCAGGCTGAATCTGTCCAGGCTTCTTGAAGTCTAGCATGAGCATGGAGGTTGGACAATGTCCATTGGCCAGTGAGAGTGGTCGGGGATACCTGCCAGTGCCTCTAGCCATATGACATGTGCCATCCCTCCAGAAGAAGCAAAGCACCCTCTTCAAGGGCCCTTTCCAGACATTGTTTATATCTAAGCTAACAAGGCGTAGAGCTGGATGAACGCAGCAGCCCAAGCTGTATCAGAGGAGCGGGGATGCTGACGTTTCGGGCCTAGACCCTTCTTCAGAAATGGGCCGAAGCGATTATGAGAGAGTTGCTGTGGGAGAGAGATCCACTGAGGTCTTTCCGGAGGGAGGAGGGTAATTTCTTCTAGGTGGGCATCCTTAGAAGAGGATTCACAGTGGGGTTAAAATTGTTTCAGAGATAGTAGGAACTGCAGATGTTGGAGAATCTGAGATAACAAGGTGTAGAGCTGGATGAACACAGCAGGCCAAGCAGCATCAGAGGAGCAGGAAAGCTGACGTTTTGGGCCTAGGCCCCTTTAGCTATCCTTGCTTTGTGCTCATTCGATTCCTGCAAGGGTACCGCAGAAATGTTCTTGTATGTTTTGTCAGGCTCATCTTTCAAGTCCTCACTGAGATACTGTTCTGGTTGTGCAATGTGTTCCAGGCAGCCTTTCGGGTTTTCTGTGACTGCTTCGTGCACTAGCCTGGATTTTGCAATTGGCGTCTCTTCATTCAGCCTCATTTTGTGGTCTTGGGCGGCTCTGTCTTGAGCTCAGACAGTGACATTGTCCCAGGGATGTGATCAGTTATCCTACTGCCAGATCTGAACTTCTACTGCTAATGTCTCCACTTGCCTTATACATTCACGGAATGTGGGCAGCTTTGGCAAGTCAGCATTTATTACTCTACCCCTAATTACCCAGAGGGCAGTTGGAAGTCAACCATGTTTCCGTAGGCCTGGGTCCACACGTAGGCCAGACCAGGTGAGGACAATAAATTTCCTGCTTTGATGGGCACTGATGGGTTTGTCTGAGAATTGATGTGGTTGCAAGATTGTTGTCAGAAGAATGGAGGGTGGCAAGGGGTTTGGTGTTGGAAACTGTCGTGGTTCCTGTAAGAAATTCCAAGAAGCATGTTTTGGGAAAAATATCAAGCACCTGGAGAGGGAGTAGAGGAGGGTTACTATCTTATCAGATGGTGAGGCTGGAGAAACTGCGGCCGTCCTCTGGAACAGAAGTTTAAGGGGAGATTTAATGGAGATGTTCACAACTTGACGGGGTGTGAGAAAGTACATACATCCCACAAACAGAAGGGTCAGAGAATAGACTTCAAATACCTGGAAACAGATGAGGGGATTTTCTTCTCTGCACTGATTTGCTGCAACCTGGAATAAGTTACCTGAAAGGGTGTTATTCTTTAATAACGAATTAATCAATATAAAGGGGAAGGGTTGCATCGCCCTGCTGGGGAGGGTGGGTGTGGTGGAACTACCAAAAGAGCAAGCCATGATGGGCAGAGTGGCATCCTCTGCTCTATGTGTCTGTTATTCCACATAATTGTGGGAATTTGGGCTGGGGGGGTGGGTGCGGATAGGGTTGTCATGGGATTTAGGGCACTGCAAGTTATCAAAGACACAGCACAGGCAAACCACAACAGTCAGCTTTCTTTTTCTTTACTCTGTTTTAGGATGTGGTGTCACTGGCAAGACCAGCATTTTTTGCCTATCCCTAGTGGCCTTTAAATGGACTGGGCCATTTCAGAGCTGAGAGCCAACTACATTACTGCAGGTATGCAGGCCAGAGCACATAAGCACAGCAGTTTTGTTTCGCTTAAGGGCCAAATGCTGGCAAATGAAGATAGATTTATTAGGGATAATGGGAACTGCAGATGCTGAAGAATCCAAGATAATAAAGTGTGAAGCTGGATGAACACAGCAGGCCCAGCAGCATCTCAGGAGCACAAAAGCTGATGATTCGGGCCTAGACCCTTCATCAGAGAGGGGGATGGGGTGAGGGTTCTGGAATAAATAGGGAGAGAGGGGGAGGCAGACTGAAGATGGATAGAGGAGAAGATAGGTGGAGAGGAGAGTGTAGGTGGGGAGGTAGGGAGGGGATAGGTCAGTCCAGGGAAGACTGGCCTATCCCCTCCCTACCTCCCCACCTATACTGTCCTCTCCACCTATCTTCTTTTCTCTCCACCTTCGGTCCGCCTCCCCCTCTCTCCCTATTTATTCCAGAACCCTCACCCCATCACCCTCTCTGATGAAGGGTCTAGGCCCGAAACATCAGCTTTTGTGCTCCTGAGATGCTGCTTGGCCTGCTGTGTTCATCCAGCTTCACACTTTATTATCTTAGACTTATTAGGGTATCTGATCAGCACGGACGAGTTGGACCGAAGAGCCTGTTTCTGTGTTGTACAGCTCTATGACTCGATATCCTCAAATGGGAGTTTACAACAATTGAAGATAAGACTCTCATCACTGAGACTAAATTTCCAAATGTATTCACTGAATTTATGGCACACCCCTAGACTTCTTTGACGAAGACTGGAATAACATGGAAGGAGCATTATGATACACTCCCTCCTCACAAAAAGAATAGCAAACACCAAACGGCAGCATGATTCTGAGACAGGTCAATGGAACAATATATATGTTCAGAAGTAAGAACAGCAATTTAACCAGACCTACAGGGAAAACTATTCTGAGGCAAACTGGCAGCTGAGGCTGCTAAAGTAAGCATTACAAATGTCCTCAAATGCACTGAAGAAATAACTTGCATTAACGAAGCCTCCCTCACATCCTCAGATATTCCCAAAACACTTCACAGCCGAGGAATTATGTTTGAAGTGCTTTGTCTATTTAGGCACGTAAGCTCAGTTGTGCACAGCAAGTTCTCACATCTAAGACACAAAAATTATTGAAAAATTATCCATTAACTTTTTGGTGGTGATGATTAGACGATAAATGTTGGCTGCAAAACTGCTCTGCTTCTCTTCGCAAAACGCCAAATGACCTTAAGCATCTTCCTTGGCAAAGCTAGCAGGGCTCTAGTTCAATGTTTTATCCGAGATGGGCACAAGCTAAATCCGTCTCCAATTCATTACTCGAAATCCATCATCTCTACTACTTCTGTTGATCACTTTCATTCTGACAGTTTCATGAATAATTGGGATGACCTCATCTCTAGAAAACAGCCTCAGTGCAGATTCTGACCTGTCTCACTACAAGTAAAAATGTGTTCTGCTGCCAGAAACAATTTGTTATATGCTGAATTTCATAAGCCGAGAACACGGTGATCCTTCCCAGAACAGTTAGGCTAAACTGCTGCAACACAAGAAAATGTATTTTCCATTTTAGAGAACCCAAGCTCTTTTTTCACAACACAAAGGAATCACATCATTGTCTCCATTAATCCATTTGTAAGAAGAGTCCAGATGCTAACAACATGAAAGCATGTTGAAATTCACTTAAAGCAGAGCAAATCACCAGCTCCTGGGAACAAAGGAAACAAAGACTGAACTGAACTCTGATAGGAGATGAAAAGTTGCATAAAGTGACCAAAGATGTTGGATCATCAGTTGGAACACATGGTAGCAGCTAGCATTCAATTCTCCAGCATTAACCTGATAATAAGTTCCATACTCTGTACCTCACACAATCAGGAGATCACAGTAAGGTATTACAGCTACAAACACCACTTCTTCACTTACTAGAAATACTTGGATCTTTTGTGGTTGTTGGAGACCAGGAATGGTGGTTTCTGGCAGTGTTTAGTTTTAAATTTGCCCATGGGATGTGGGAGTCACTGGCTGAGCCAGTGTTTATTGATCTATCCCTAATTACCCTGAAGAAGGTGGTGGTGAGCTGCCTTTTTGAGCTGCAACCATTATATAGGGACCTCCACAATGCTGTTAGGAAGAGAATTCCAGGATTTTGAGTCAATGACAATTAAAATGGTGACATATTTCCAAATCAGGGCAGTGTGCAGCTTGGAGGGGAACGTGCAGATGGTGGTGCTCCCATGTATCCTTGCCCTTCACGATGGACCTGGTTGTAGGTTTGGAAGGTGCTGTCCATGCAACCGTGCTGAGTTACTGCAGCCCATCTTGTAGACGGCCCTCACTGTTGCAACTGAATGTTGGAGGCGGAGCGAATGGATTCTTGTGGATATGGTGCCAGAGAACCGGGCTGCTTTTTACTGGATGGTTTTGAGCTTGTTCGGTGTTGTTGGAGTTGTACTCAGCCAGGCATGAATGCTATTGCCACTTCTCTGCCTAAGCCTGCATATTTCACAAGATATTTGAACAGGAACCGCTTCAGTATTTGAGGAATTACGAATGGTGTTGAACATTGTGCATTCATCAGCAAACATCCCCACTATTGATCTTCTGACTGGGGGAAGGTTATAGAATCAGCAACTGAAGATGGTTGGGCCCAGGACACTACGCTGAGGAACTCCTGCAGAGATGACTTGGCACTGAGGTGACTGACTTGCAACAACCACGACCATTTTCCAATACTCTGGGTATGGTTCCACCAGCGAAGAGTTTGCCCCCATTTTCCCATCAACTCCGGTTTTGCTGGGTTTGAAATATGGTCACCACCAGTGTACTAGCTTCTTTTCATCATTCCTGTGCTGGTGTGATTCATCACAATGAGAGAAAGTGGGCTTCAGAAAGCTGCCTAAATCTACAGGCAGGTCAACTGAAGTAGCGAGCTGGTTTGTTGGGGGATTGTGCAAGGCCACGGTGAGACTTTGAATGGGCACGTGGATTGCATGCAGGGTGAGAGATAGAACAGACTCATGGAGGGTTGGCAACACCGTGGGGAACCAGTCATGGCCACACCACTGGTCTAGATAGACTCATGAGAAGGGGGAGGGCTGAGAAGGACTCTCAGTTATCGGCTATGTAATGGAAGATTGGTCAATACATGCTTGGGCATTGAAGATTGCCTAGTAGTATTATCACTGGACTGTTGATCCAGGTAATGTTCTTGGGTCCTGGGTTCAAATCCCAACACAGCAGATGGTGGAATTTGAATTCAATAAATATCTGACCATGATCCCATTGTCGATTGTTGGGCAAAGCCCATCTGGTTCACTAATGTCCTGTAGGGAGGAAAGCTGCCATCATTACCTGGTCTGGCCTACATGTGACTCCAGACACACAGCAACGTGGTTGACTCTGAACTGGCCTCTGGGCAATTAGGGATGGGCAATAAATGCTGCTTAGCCAGCAACGCCCTCATCCCATGAATGAATAAATAAAAAAACACCATCTTGATATCTCAGAGTGAAGGAGGGAAGGCTTCCACATGTTGTACAGAGCAGGGCTGGCTGCAACAAAAGAATCTTTGGCAATGGGACTGTGACTCTAAGATTTTGAGCCTCGTGTGCAGTGACTGAAAACTTGGTTTTACTAACTGTCTGAAAGGAGTAATGTGAGGTACAGGGGCAGGAGAAAGAAATTCAGAGTAATGATGGGTCAACGTCATCCAGAGAAGAGGCAGGGTCACAGGCAAGAGGCCAGTAATGGACAGGGCCATGGGTCAGGGTGGCCATGCCCTCAATGCAATATTGAGTACAAAAGGTGGAATGAAGTTGAGATTTCAGAGGATCAGTGCAACGCAGGAGTCTGTGAGTCTCCAAAAAGGTGATGACTGAGTTCCAAGTCCTCACTGAGGTCCTCACCTTTCACAGTTGCTCACTATTTCTTCCTGGTCAAGGTCATTGGGGCCTTGAAGCTCCTTATCTCTCATTCCTTCAGAGGCCCAGCACCAGATGTGTGTGATGCCTAACAGCAGCCCATTGCTGCCCTGTTTGTGAATGCTGGGGGCAGTATGTTCCAATACAGGCAGAATGGGGTCTTGCAGGGACTGACGGCAATGCATTTTATCCTCATTGCTGGACCCCAACATGGGTTCAGGGCACCCTCGAGGCTATCAATGCAATGACTAAGCCCACCTCTCCCTCACTGCCTCAAGGTGGGTCTCCTGGATGCCAGCTCTCTGCCTTTCTCCACCCATCACTGCTGCCTCCATTGTGAGGCAATAGCCACAGTAATGCGATTCCTTCTCTCGCTGGGGTCACCTCGATCCTTACAGTCACTAATCAGGCCACCCCCATGAGAGTTAGGGGCTGTAGCTGTTTCCAAGTGTGGAGTCTGAGCCAGGAAACAGTCCCAACAATGCTTTCCTGATAACAGAATGCCTATGATCCATAAAGTCTAATTGACATTCAGCAGGAAACAGGCATCCGGACATCAGGATCACTGGTTCAGTGATAGTATTCCCATTCTCTGGTCTGGAAGATTGGGTTTGGCACTCCCCTACAAAGCTACATGGAGCAGGCTGAGTTCAGGTCTAGGGATGAGTAGCCTTGCCTGATGGTGTAATATTGGCCCAACCTCTCACTGTTAGGGGCAGACGAGATAGTTAGCACTGATGAAGCACAGCTATGCCTGCAGACAGTAAAAATTGTGGATGAGAAATCCCAATAACTGCGCCACTCTATAAGAATTTCATATGTGATATGAATGGGAGCACATCCAACCAGATGTCTTTTAAGCCTCCTCTTTATGACATTACCACTTCAGTTTCAACTGATACCACTACACGACACCAAATACTTATGTAACTTCTTCACCATAGTAAAATTATATCCAAAAGTGCTTCACTGGAACATTCTGAATCAGAGTGAGATTTAGGGGAGGTGGCGATGTGACAGTGGCACTCGATGAATCAAGCAGAGCTTCAGCCTGGACTTCCAGGGACATCGCCTCAAATGTTACCACAGCAACCAGTGCATCTGAATCCAATTTAAGAAGAGTAAGGTAATCCAATTGCTAGCTCCCATGACAATTATCATAAAAAAACCCTTCTGGTGCATTAATACCTGTTAGGAAAGGAATCTGCCATCCTCACACAGCCTGATCTACATGTGACTCCCGAGCCCAGCAATGTTGTCATCTCGTAGCTGTCCCCTGGGCAATTAGGGATAGGCCCACACAGCAGTAGCCAAACCCTGTGGATCAATAACAACACACGGGAGATGGATGGTCTTCATGATGACATGAAGTTGTGGGCAGAGTTTGTTCATGGCGCAAATGTGACACTCAAGTTAGGTGCACTTTGGTTTATTCTCAGAGTGCTGTCAGGAAAAGGAATTGAGTCAGTAACTGGGGATGGAAAGCTGGACGGGAGACCAAAGAAAAAATAATGGCTTATATCTTCCTAATAGTTAACTGGGAGATGTTCCTCTTCATCAGCACTGAATATTAGATGGACAATCAGATAATTTAGGAATAGTAGAGGAACCAGAGGATTGGATGTTGTCAACATACATGGGGTTGGAGGGGGAGCAGGTGTATTGGCTTTCTTCCCACTCCTACTGGTGTCTGTGAGGGTGGGAAGCTCTGTCATCACCTTCCTGCCTATTCCAATGTGTCTCCCAGAGGAAAATGACAGGAAAAGTATCAGACAGCTTCTCCGGCCTTAGACTTGTGACCAATTAATTGGCCCATTCTGCCTCCAGGATTACTTCATGTGAATCAGAGGAAGGCTAGATGCTCACCCTATGTTGACTACTCCAGCAACAAGTGTGGGGGTGGGGTTCCTCTGTGACCTTTCTTAACCCTTCCTCTATCTCTCAAATGCAGTACCCCATTCTATTACCCTTTCCCCTGCTGGGCTCTGCAATCCAGGATATTCCAAAATTCCGGGCTTATCTGTTCGGGCTCCATTTGCCTTCTTCGTTGAAGATTGCCAACATTGGCCATCACTCCATCCTGGTGCTGCTGGGATTACAGGCCAATCTAATAAAACGACAGCTCCCTTTCTCTCTTTTTCTCCCTCAGGCACAGCTTTCTGTGAGATGAGGCTTGAAGTCCCACTCTGAAATAACGAACCCTTTTCCTCATTGTGTCAATGAGGGCCAGCAGGGTTTCACGAGGCCGGAGTCCAACCCAATCTCTATTTCAGGGAGGGGTTAGTCGGTGGATTGGGCTGCTTGTAAAATCCATGTCAGTGAAAACAAATGCTGCGTCTGCAGATGATGTCATCAAGGCCACGAAGCAAACATGTCCCTGGTAATGACAGGATTGAAATGGATTGGTAAGTATTTAGATGTAGACTTATAATGCTAAGGCATACAAGACCATGGGCCAACTGCTGGAAAATGTGGTTAGAATAGTTATGTTTGACTCAACGTGCTGAAGGGCTTTTTCCTGTGCTGCAGGTCTATACGAGAGCAGTTCAGCCTAGCTGGATGGCAGTGAAGAGGCATTGGTTGAAGATAGGACATGTCAAAGACATCAGGCAGGTAAGGTAAGAGCGAAGGTGTACCTCAGTCACAGTCAGACAAATGGCCATTCGATAAGAACCATTTCGGCACTGTGATGCAGCAGATACTGATTGGGAGGGAATCAAACACGGAATTCTAGGCAAAATGAGAACGGATTTGTGCGGGTGACAACGCATTTGAGGAGTTTGCTGAGGAATGGGGGATTTGGAGACAAGGTGGTTGCTTTTCATTGAAGGTCGAGTCACGAGCTGTTTCACTTCCAGAGATTTAACGGTGAGGAAGGTAACGTCTGAAGACCGGGAACTACTGACTTTATCGGTGAACATGGCAACCAGGGGGCAAAGCTGGATGAACAAAGAACAGTGTGCCACAAAAACAGGCCTTTTGGCCCTCCAGGCCTGCGCTGACACATTTTGCCCTTCCATATTACAATTGTTTTCACTTGTAGGGTCTGTATTGTGTCTGTATCCTGATCAGCAGTTTCGTGGAAATAGGAGACTGGTCTCACGAACAAACTCTGACCAAAATTCATGATTACTTGGATTACAACTGTTAGGAGTAACTGGTTTTTTTCTCCAATCTGAATTTAATACTTCCATAAATGGCATATGATTACTCTAAGCAAATAGGATTTGATTGTGGTCAGTAAGGACAGGACTGAGAACCAGTTCACCATTTTACTTACTTTGAATAGAGACATTGATTGACCTATTGTATTCAATCCAATTAGGAAATCCATCAATATATCAAAGAAACTGTTGTATACTGCGTGCTCTATGATGAAAATTCATTTAAAGTGTATGGAAAGAAAATAATCTATTGAATTAAAACCATGTTGATTCCAAGTTATATCAATGCCAAACTAGTTAAACTAAAGAGCACCATTCAACATCATTTGTCTGCCGACAGTACACCATTCCCACAAATTGGTTCCTTTGGCCAATTTTCTGTCACCTCTCCTCTTCAGAAGGCACTGGGCCCCCAGTCGGTATTAGTCATTGCCCAGTACTTTGTTCAGGTGACTATCAAAAGTAAGCAGTGAGCTTCGACAGGATACCCGACAATACGGCTGATGATACTCAAAGCCCTCAGACACGCAAGCAGAATTTTTATCACAGGTCACTGAATTAGGAGCGAGGGTGAACATAATACTTGTTGCTGCTGCTGTTGCCCCTCCTCGACTGTGTCATTCCTACTGCCACTATAAATGCCACTGAATTGCAAAGCTGCTTTGCCAAAAGTGGAACCATGATGATACAGTCCCAATAAACTGTGGGGAAAAGCATTGCTCTTTCTCAGACTACCCATGCTCATTGACACCATTTCTTGTCCTTGACCAGTGAGCAAGCAAGTGACCAACTGGTGAACCTTTCAAAGTTCCTCAATAACTTATTGCCATTGACTAGTCACTTGGGGCTGAGTACTGCCTATTGTTGGCCAATCCATTCTTACTGACTCGCCTAGTTGCTGAGAATTCAGCCCAGGACAGTTGATGATTGCTCAATGGTCAGAGCTGTAAAAATTCTTTGATGATGTTTGACCCAGAAAGTGTGTTTGATAAATTTTTTGGAGTTCCTTAAGGCAGGAGTGGAGATGGTAGATAAAGAGCAACTGGTAGATGGAGTGTATTTGGATTACAAAGAGCATTTGATAAGCTGCCACATAAAAGGTTACTGGACAAGTTAAGAGCTTGTGGTGTGGGGAGTGATAACTTAGCATGAATGCTAGATTTGCTAACCAGCAGGAAATAGAGAGTTGAGATAAACTGGTCACATTCAGCTTGGCAAGCCCCTGGTGACGGCATATCTTAGGGATCTGTGATGGGGTTTTATGAATTTACGATCTAATTAGTGGCTTAAATGAAGGAACCAGCTGTAGTGTAGTTACATTTTCTGACAATGCAAGGACAGGTAGGAATGCAAGTTGTGAGGAAAATACAAAGAGCTGGAAAAGTGAAATAGATAGGTTAAGTGAATGGACAAACATCGAGAGGATGAAGTATAAAACGAGAAATGTGTCAATGTCCACTTTGGCAAAAAAAGAGAAGAGCTGAACATTATTTAAGCAGTGAAAGGCCATAGAGTTCTGAAGTGCAGCGTGATTGGGATTTTTTTGTACATGAATTAGAAATAAACTAATATGCAGGTACAACAAGTCATTAGAATGGAAAACGGAATATTATTTTTTATGAGAAGGAGTATGGAATGTAAAAGCAGGGAAGTCTTTTCACAACTATACAGGGCGATCGGATGAGACACGAGGAGGACATTATTATACCGGACACAGATCAGAGAAGGTTCACTAGATGTTGGCTAATGAGTCTCATCAGAGCTTAGGAAAATGAGAGACAATCTTATTGAAACATAATATTTTGAGTGGACTTGACAGGGTAAATGCTGAGAGGTAGTTTCCCTTCATGCGGATATCTAGAACTAAGGGGCATGATTTCAAAATGGAAAGTTTTAAGACTGAGATGAGGAGCAATTCCTTCTCTCAGAGGGGTGCTAATATTCGGAATTATTTACTTCAACTCTAAGAGTGCAATGGAGGTTGGATCATTTAACATATTCAACACTGAGATAGAGAAATTTTTGATTGATAAAGAAGTCAAGGGCCATGGAGGATTGGGAGGAAAATGGTTAGATCAACAGTCAGATAAGCCATGGAAGAACAAGCTGGAGGGGCTGAATGGCCTCATTCTGTTTCTATTTCTCATGTTTGTAGATGCAGCCATTGAGAGAGTCTTTTCCTACATTGTTTAGTTACTTTCCAGCTAATCCATAGTTAAGTACATAGAAGCATAACATAGAAACATAGAAGATAGGAGCAGGAGGAGGCCATTCGGCCCTTCGGCCCTTCGAGCCTGCTCTGCCATTCTTCACAATCATGGCTGATCATCCAACTCAACAGCCTAACCCTACTTTCTTCCAATGACGTTTGATTACATCCACCCCAAGTGCTATATCTAACTGCCTCTTGAAGATGTTCAATGATTTAGCATCAATTATTTCCTGTGGTAGTAAATTCCACGTGCTCAACACTCTTTATGTGAAGAAATGTCTCCTCATCTCCGTCCTATATGGTCTACCCCAAATCCTCATACTGTGACCCCTGGCTCTGGACATGCCCACCGTCGGGAACATCCTCCCTGCACCTGCCCTGTCCAGTCCTGTTAGGATTTTATATGTCTCTATAAGATTTCCCCCTCATTCATTTGAACTTCAGTGAAAACAATCCCAACCTAGTCAATCTCTCTTCATACATCAGTCCCGCCATCCCCGGAATCAGCCTGGTAAACCTTCATTGCACTCTCTCCAGAGCAAGGGCATCATTCCTCAGAAAAGGAGACCAAAATTGCACACAATATTCCAGCTGTGGTCTCACCAAGACCCTGTATAACTGCAACAACACATCTCTGCCCCTGTACTCGAAACTTCTCGCAATGAAGGCCAACAGACCACTTGCCTTCTTTACCACCTGCTGCACCTATATGCTTACCTTCAGTGACTGGTGCACAAGGATGCCCAGGACCTGCTGTACACTCCCCTCTCCCAGTTTACAGCCATTCAGGTAGTAATCTGCCTTCTTGTTTTTGCTTCTGAGGTGAATAACCTCACATTTATCCAAATTATACTGTATCTGCCATTGATTTGCCCACTCACCCAACGTGTTAAGATCATGCTGAAGGATCTCTGCATCCTCGTTACAGTTTACCCTCCCACACAACTTGGTATCATATGGAATACAAAGCCTTTCTACATTAAATTGCATGGGCGATGCTGTAAGGATTTCGAGAACAAGAGGTGGCCTTTTGGCACTTGTAACTTATACCATTCCCACATCTTATCCAAGCAATCCAATCGCAACTTTACCTTTTAGCATCCTGAGATAGGTAACTACTTTGTATAAATCAAGAAGGCAAAGCATTTCGAATTGGCCATCACCTTTTTCTCCAATAAGTCAAATTAAGCAAAGCTTCTGCCTGATGATTTAGCAACTTCACTGAATGTATTGGTCACTAAAAGATTCCACTTTGATCGTCAGTCACTGTTGGGACACCACAGCCAATCTCAATATAATTTGTTGTGAGGAACAACCAGGTTTGGTGCTCTGATTGGAAACTGCAGCACTTCATTTTAGGTGACAACAGGAGCTGTTGAGCAAGCAGTCTTGAGTTGAACAGAGATGCTTGTCATGGCCAAATACCAACCAACATCTACTGTTCAGGATTCAATCTCAAACAGTGGCCTCCTGAGTGAAAGACAGAAGTCAATGCCTTGAGGAGAGGAGAAAGGGATGGAAGGGAATGAACAGAATGAACAGTCAGGTGTAAAATTCAAACAGATTAATCCCTTCCCTAAATGGCTGCAGTAAACTACTTATTCAACTACCATCTTCAAAGTGTGAGATTTCTTATGGTACTAATGTTTAGCGTGGACTTTCATCATCATCGTCATCATCATCATCATAATCATCGTCAACATCCACTTCTTAATCAGATAGTTTTTCTCTTATTCAGTCTATATTTGTACATATGCATTGTATCACGTTACTTGTTAATTCAATGTTTCTTGTACAAAATTATCCACAGGTTGATGTTTTAACCATTATGTTCCTTGTTGTTTACATTGCTAAGTAAATAGGGGCGGCATGGTGGCTCAGTGGTTAGCTCTGCTGCCTCACAACACCAGGGGCCTGGGTTCAATTTCACCCTCTGGCCACTGTCTGTGTGGAGTTTGCACGTTCTCCCTGTGTCTGTGAGGGGTTTCCTCCAAGTATTCTGGTTTTCTCCTGCAGTCCAAAGATGTGCTGGCTGGGTGAATTAGTTGTAGTAAATTGCATGTGGTGTGCAGGCTAGGTGGATTGGCCATAGAAAATACAAGGTTGGATCTGAGTGGGATTCCCCTTAGAGAGTTGGTCTGAGCTAAATGGCCTGCCTCCAGACTGTCCGGATTCTATGCTACAAGCAATTGGAAAATTGAATTTTCTTTGGAATAAGACATGATTTTGATTTATCAGGAGTAAACTGCATTGTTTTTGATGGAAATGCCCATGTCCAACTTTATTGGGTGATGGTGGGGTTGCAAAAACACTGGAAATGCTTATTTTTGATGTGAGTGTATTGCCTACTGAGTTTGTCTGACATTCTCTGTCCCCTGCTTTAACAGAGCCATTAAACTATTTCAAATCAATAGGTTAAAGCTCTTGTTAAAATTGCAGAAAAAGGAATCTGATGTGAGTGTACTGTTAAAGATAATACTGCAGGCAGTCATTTCTAGACTAATTACTTCTTCCAATCTCAATTCTTACTAAAAGCCTCATTTTATCCTCATGGCCCCGAGCTTCATGATTATAATTGACTTCACCTACTTTCTCATTTTTCATACCTCTCAACATCTTTGACACTGGATTTACAGTCTCTTTTTCTCTGAGGGAATAAGCTGAAAATTTGTCAATCATTCTCCTGTAATCTGAGCTCCAAGTCCCAGGATCGTGCTGTTTGTTTTTGTACTCATTCATGCGGTTGGCTATTGGTACATGGGCCAGCATTTATTATCCTTCCCTAATTGCCCTGGAGAGAGCTGCGTTTTCGAATTGCTGCAACTTCACAGGATCCGTGCTTTCACGCAATGCTGTTAGGGAAGGAGCTTAAGGATTTTGACGGAGTGACAGTGATGGAATGGAGATATATTTCCAAGTCGGTATGGTGAGTGGCTTGGAGGGCAACGTGCAGATAGTGAGTAGTGTTCGCAGACTTCTGCTACCCTTGCCCTGCTAAATGGAGCGGTCATAGGCTTTGAAATAGCTGTCAAAGCAGACTCAGGGGGATGTGGCAATGCACCTGGGAGATGGTACATATTTCTGCGGCTGTGCTTTGGTAGTGAAGGAAGAAAATGTTGAAAAGGATGAATGAGACATTAGCAGAATGGCTGCTGTGTCCCAGACGGTGTCGAGCTTCTTAAGTGTTGTTGAAACTGCACTTGTCTCAAGAAGTGGAAAATGTTTATTCAAACACCTGATCTGTAACTTTCAAATGATGGATGGGTGCTGGGAAAACAAAAGGAAAGTTACTCATTGTCGAATTACTAAAGTATGATCTGCTCTTGTTGCCTCTGTGTTTATATGGGTTGTCCAGATTAGTATCTGGCCAGTGGTAACCGCTGGGATGTTGATAGTCGGGGGGTTGAATGATGGCGATGCCATTGATTATCAAGGGATGATGGTTAAAATCTCTCTTGGTGGAGGCATTTCCTGGCACTTTGAAGTGTGAATGTTATTTGTCACTTTTCACCCACACTTGAATATTGTCCAGATCTTGATGCATATAGGCATGAACCATCTCAGTTACTGAAGATTTCTAATGGTGCTGAACATTGTGCAGTCACCATTAAACATCCCCACCTCTGACCTTTTAGTGAAGGGAATGTCATTGCTGAAGCGACTGAAGATGGTTGGATCTAGGACATTACCCTGAGGAATTCCTGTACAGATGTCTTGGAGCTAAGATGACTGACCTCCAACAACAACAACGTTTCCTATGTGTCTAATATAATTCCAACAAGTGGTACATTTTCCCCGATTACCATTAACCCTAGATAATAAAATGTGAAGCCGGATGAACACAGCAGGCCCAGCAGCATCTCAGGAGCATAAAAGCTGACGTTTCGGGCCTAGACCCTTCATCAGATCTCTGCTGAAGTCCAGGCCCGAAACATCAGCTTTTGTGCTCCTGAGATGCTGCTGGGCCTGCTGTGTTCATCCAGCTTCACATTTTATTATCTTGGATTCTCCAGCATCTGCAGTTCCCATTATCACCATTAACCCTAGATTTTTTTAGGCTCCTTGATGCTATACTCGATTGAATGTAGCCTTGACGCTGAGGGCAGTCACTCTCATCTCGTCTATGGAGTTTAACTCTTTTATCCATGTTTGACCCAAGACTATAATGAGGTTAGGAAGATGAATGGAATCCAAAGTGAACATTAGAGAGCAGGTTTGTGGCTGAGCAAATACTTGCTGATAGCATTGTTAATGATGATTTCCATCACTTGACTGATTATCAATGATAGAATGATGAGACAGTAATTGAAGGAAGTGGATCTGTCTCGCTTTTTGTGTCCAGGATTTACCCGGGCAATTTCCCACATTGGTGGGCACATTCTGGAGTTGTAGCTCTATTGGAAAAGCTTGGCTAGTGGTGCAACTTGATCTGGAGTACAAACCTTCAGTATTATTGTTGGAATGTTATCACTGACTGTGGCCTGAGTATCTTAGTACCTCAACTCCAAGGATAGCTACATAGCACTTGCAAAAGGAACTAATTATCATCAGAGCAGATGCAGCTTGGGTCTTAAGGCTTTAGTTAAGATGTCACCTTTCACCATCCTGTGTACATAAGTATGTTCAATGAAGCCTATTGCTGTTCACCCACGTGTACAGGTCTCACATTATTGCAAAAGTGACAATTGTTCAAAGCCATGTGCCCACAGCAGCCACATGGTCATTAGGCCTACTGTACATGCACGCCAACGTCAGCACACTTTCACTGAAGTTGCTGCAAAAGCTCAGCAGATCTGCGAAGAAAAAAGTCAGAGTCAGGTCCAGTGACTAAGAACTGGGCAACATCCTCCCGTTCTTTGTTCATTCACAGGATGAGGGCATTGCTGGCCAGGCAGCATTTATTGTCCATCCCAAATTGCCCCAGCGCAGTTCAAAGTCAACCACATTGCTGTGGGTCTGGAGTCACATGTAGGCCAAACCAGGTAAGGACGGCAGTTTCCTTCCCTAAAGAGCATGGAGACCCAGATGGGATTTTCCCGACAATTGACAATGGTCACCATTAGGCTTTTAATTCCAGATATTTATTGAATTCAAATTACACCGCCTGCCTTGGCAGGATTTGAACCCAGGTCTCCAGAACATAATCTGGGCCCCTGGATTAACAGTCCAGTGGTAATGCCACTAGACCATCACCATGCTAGCAATAAAATTTTTCTTTTCTTTTCAGGCATCAAGGCCCACAAGATACAACAACTCAAAGGCATCCATGGCCCTCTGGAATCTTCCACTCCCCCCGCTTCCCTCTGACTCCATGCCCCCTCCCAAACCCACCTCTTGTCGGGTGTTCACCATCCCTCCTAACCTTCCACTCTCTGATGCTGAACATCCTGTATTCAGCAAATGCCTCAGCTTTATTCCTCTGCATCCCCACCTTAATGAATTTGGGCATGACATGACACCAAACTCTTCTTCCACCGTCATCACCTCCGTGCTCATTTCTTTGAACAAGAGTCCCTTCTCCGTCCTGCAGACTCCTTCACCCAGTTCCAACACTCTCCCTCCACGTGGACACCTCCCTCTGGCCTTTTACCTGCGCTCGATCTGTTCATTGAGAACTGTCATTAGTTGAGAACTATCATTATTTGAGAACGGTCATTAGGTGCGACATTTATTGCCTCAATTTCTCTGCCCCCACCACTTCATCAAATCCAACCTACATCCTTTCAAAATGACTGTACTCCATGCACTTGGATCTAACCCCAAAAAAATGCGGCTCTGAGGAAGGGTCACCGGACCCGAAACGTTAACTCTGTTTTTTGCTTCACAGATGCTGCCAGATCTGCTGAGCTTTTCCAGCAACTTCTGTCTTCTGTTCCTGATTTACAGCATCCGCAGTTCTTTCAGTTTTTATCAGTATACTTTTTTGGGTCTCCTTTCAAAACTTGCTCCTAACTAAGCTCCAAATAAGATGCGTGTGTGTTGCTGTTCATCCTCACAGGCCCCAACGTTTGTGCAGTGACAGTGGCCAATGGAAAGTCAGTCAGTCAGCTTGGTGTGGGGGCCAGGAGTTGAATACTGCTAGGGATTAAATTTAGGGGACTTGGCATAAATTGAAAGAATGTATGTTAGGCTTGTTTTGGAAATGTCAGGGAAAGCACCTTGTGAGCGCACAGAAATATATCAAAAAAAAAGACCGTTACAGCTGTGTCAGCCTGTGTAGAAAGTTTTAGTGTAGTGACTGCGGTAAATCTTTGCTTAGTTTTAGGTGCTCATAAAGATGCTGCCTTGCGAAAAATAACAGTGTGTACTTTGAATATTTTTCCTGGAGCTTGGAATTAAGTCTTTCCAAACTTCTTGTCTAGTGTAAATTTATCTGATGTCTATTTTCCCTTGTTTAATAAAAAAAATTGTTCTTTATGTTCACTGTACAGTGACAGCCTCTTGCGAATATTTTCATAAACTAACCTCGATAGTTAAACAAAACAAAGTGATAATCCAATGGGAAGTTTTACTCTGGGATCGATATTTTCTGGTAATGGAATCAGTTGAAACACAAGTTCATTAATTTTTACAATTAAAGATTTAAATTTATAACAATATCCCTTTAATGGGATGTGAATAATGATCTGACTGCTGACTCCACTTTAGGATAACAAAAAAAAGGGGGATGTTGTGGTATACCTTGAATGGGCCTATCTAAAACTTCTAAGCATTACCAGACAGAATGTGTTTTACTCATGTAATTATCGGGCAGAAAATGGAGACAATCCTTGAGACCAGATGAGTTAACTAGCCTCCTAGATATTATTCCACATTGCTTCATCTCTTCAGACAAAATAACCCATTTAATTAAGTTACCAGTCCCCCTCATCTGGTTTCTGCACTTGTGCAAGGTATAAAGTATAATATTTGTTAAGTGACATTTTGATTTTTAAATGCACATCATCATGTTTTCACATTTCTCAATAGGTCCACTCCTCCTTACCTTTCCTCCTGCGCTACAACCCTATGGAATATCTGAGCTCCTCTACTTGAGATCTCTTGTACAGTCCCAATTATAATTGTTCCACTAGTGCTAGCCATGCCTTCACTTGTCTTAGCTCGTGGCTCTGAAATTCCCTCCCTACGCATCACTGCCTCTGTACCTCTTGTTCCTCATCTAATATAATCCTTCAAATCTACATCATTGGTCAAGCCTTTGGCTATGCTCAATGCCGAGTCTTATTTAATGATGCTTTTCTGGCATTTAATTGAATTAAGCCTGCTACATAAATGCAATTGCTGTTCTTACTGAGACATAAGCAAGCAAAAGCAGGGCCCTTTATGTCACTGTACATACATATCTAATTCAAATATGTTGTGCATTTAAATTTGCAAAAGAGATCAATCTATTTCTAATATATAAAGGTAACAAGGGAAATGGAGCAATGGCAAACAAATGGATTTGAGTTACAGATTAGTTGTGATCCGATTAAATGGCAGAACAGGTTGAAAGATTGCCTATTCTTCTCACTCTTACAAAGACAACTGAAATCAAATGAAGTAGCCACACAAAGCCTTTTCAAATTGCTACAATACAATGCAGTTTACAACAACCTTCAGTGTTCCTCTGTTCTGAAAGGGATCAGATCCTTAAGCCTGTCACAAGTGCACAAGGAGCCATGGTCCAGGTGTGGGATCTTTCCTGGATGCTAGTGTGTTCCGTCTTCCAAGCTTGGACAGGCTGCTGTCCATTTCCTGCATATTTTCAGTTGTCACCCATTTTTGGTAATCCCAATGAGAACGGAGAAGAAACATTGCACATGCGTCACTATTCCAGTGGTCTGCTCTGCTCCATGATGGGGCGGCACGGTGGCTCAGTGGTTAGCACTGCAGCCTCACAGCGCCAGGGACCCGGGTTCGATTCCCGCCTTGGGCGACTGTCTGTGTGGAGTTTGCACATTCTCCCCGTGTCTGCATGGGTTTTCTCCGGGTGCTCTGTTTTCCTCCCACAATCTGAAGATGTGCAGGCTAGGTGGATTGGCCATGCTAAATTGCCTGTTGTGTCCAGGGATATGCAAGCTAGGTGGATTAGCCGCAGGAAATGTGGAGTAACGGGGATCAGGTAGGGTGCTGGATTTGTGTGAGATGCCCTTCAGAGGGTTAGTGTGGACTCGATGTGCAGAATGGTCTGTTTGCACACTGTCGGGATTCTATGGGTCATAATTCAGGGTCAACACTGACACAACGGCTTCTGGGCCAGAACCATGCTGTGGTTTAGGGATGAATGAACGTGTGCCCTTCCCTTTGCATGTAAATTCTGATACTTTGTGAGCAATCAGCCACATGAAACTTTGAACACAGCATTTTAATAAGCCAACTGCAGCAGTATCAGGGGAAAGCACGCTGATGGGTGAGAAGGGTTTACCAATTTGGTCTATTTAATAATTCTCTCTCATTTTGTTTAATATAATCAGCCAGGAAGGAAGTGCTTGTTTCCTTGCCACTCAGGATAATTCCAAGATCAAACCAATGCGGATTTCAGCTCAATAAGAACACATGGAATTTTATTCATAGGGTCCCAGGGGAAGAGCAAATCACATCTGTTACCATAACCTCATGTATCTGAGTTTTTGAAATTCTTTCCAGTTGTCTGGATGGAACAGTACATTTGGTACAGATGCTGATGCAAGCTGCAGCTATTATAGCTAATCAATCAGTCAATTAATTAAACGAGCTGTCCTCTCTGTATCCTAATGCACCAACTAAAGAGATGATTTTACTGCTAATTCTGTTTTTTCCTTATCCTAGATTTTAAATCTAATATAAATATACAAAATGCCATGGCTCTCAGCCCTATGAGCTACCTTGGCTAACACTGCATATTCCTGCTTGGAATATGCACAATTCAAGACACAGAAGCAGGCTGTTTGGTTTAATGTTTGAGTGCAGACTGAAAAATAGCCTAATCCCAATTTCCCACCCTGATCCATGACCCTATAGGCCAACTTAGCCCATATCTGTCTATTTTTAAACGTGAAGGGGGTTTCTGCCTGTACCAGACTTTCTGACAGCAAATTACAAAACCCTATCACTCTCTGGCATTGTATTTTAAATTCATTCATGGGACGTGGTGTCACTGGCCGGCCAGTATTTATTGCCTGTCCCTAGTTGCCCTTGAGAAGTGGTGGTGAGCAGCTGCAGTCCTTGTGGTGTTGGAACAAACACAATGCAGCCTCTCCACAGATGTGATCTGCTGAGCACTGTCAGCATTTCCTGCTTTCATTTTCATTTTGCAGCACCTGCTTTTAGGCTGCAGTGATCACACAGATGCACTAAGCTGCAATAATGCACTTTCAACGATGTCAATGCATAGGATACAAATAGCAACATCAGAATTCATTACTGATGCTCTGAGGACACAGGTTCTAATCTGACCAAGGCAAATTGTGAAATCTGGTTCTAGAATTCAAAACTAACCTGATGGTGAGCATATAATATTGTCTATTGTTGTAAACAACCATCTGCTTCACTAATGTGCTTCAGGAATGAGAATCTGCCACTCCCACTTGCTCTGACCTATGCAACATTCCAGACTCACAGCAACATGGTTTAGTCTTAACTGCCCTTTGAAATACTTGGGCAAGGCACTCAGTTACAGGCCTATAACACGATGGTTGCATTCTTGTGTGACCTTGCCCGATAGAAAATCATGCTATTGAAAATTGCCACAGAAAATCACGCTATTGGGAAATATCTATAGAAAATCGCTATACTCTTACTGCAGAAAGTTGGCGTTAGCCAAACAGCATCCACTATTCATCAACTGCATTACAGCCAATTCACATTAATGAAACTCATGTTATAGCAGAACTATTTGTATATCAAACTACTACAAAGTCTAAACAAAGGAATCAGACCAGACTGCCACCCAGCAACAAACTAGGCACCAGAAACAACAATGGCAAATACAGCCCTGTCAACCCCTCAGAGTCCTCCTTACCAGCATCTTGAGGTTATTGCCAAAATTGGGTGAGCTACCTCGCAGAATGGTCAAGTGATAGCCTGACATATAGTGATAGAGTTATAGAGCTGTACAGAATGGAAACAAACCCCTCAGTCCCACTCATCCACGCCAACCAGCTGCCCTAAATTAAACCAGTCCCATTCATCAGCATTTGGCCCATATCCCTCTAAATCCTTCCTATTTGTATACACATCCATGCCTTTTAAATCTCGTAATTGTACCAGCCTCCACCACTTCCTCTGGTAGCTCATTCCATAGACGCACCATCCTCGGCATGAAAAAGTTGCCCCTTACATCCCTACTACATCTTTCTCCTCTCACCTTAAACCTATGCCCTGTGGTTTTGGCATCACCCACCCAAGGGAAAAGACCTTGGCCATTCACCCTATCCATGCCCCTCATGATTTTATAAACCTCTATAAGTTCACCCCTCAGCCTCTGACACTCCATGGAAAGTAGCCCTAACTGATTTCGCTTCTCTCTGTTGTTCAAACCCTCCAGCCCTGGCAACATCTTTTCTGAACCCTTTCAAGTTTCACAACATCCTTCCTATAGCAGGGGGATCAGAATTGAACACAGTGTCTTAAAAGTGGCCTAACCAATGTCCTGTGCAACTGCAACATAACACCCCAACTCCTATACTCAATACACTGACCAATAAAGGCAAGCATACCAAGCATCACTGCCCTGTCAAACTGGGACATAATACTCACAGTACTATACCTTCCAGACAATGCCCCAGACACCACCATCACCATGCCTGGATATGCCCTATTCCACTGGTAGGACAGACCCAGCAGAATACAGTAAAAATCTCTAATTCAGCTCCTCAGATTCTCTTCTCTATCACTACAATCCTTGGGATGGCAAACTTGTTACAATGAGGAGTGTAGAAGGGCATGGCAGGAGCAGCACCAGGCTTTCCAAACAGTGAGGAGTCAACCCTGGTGAAGTGCCCATGCAGGACAATTTACCTGCCAGACAGCAGAGCTAACATGCAAAAGACAGGACAAAGTGATCCCACAACCAGTAACCAGATCCAAGCTCCGCAGTCCTGCTACATTCAGATATCCAGATGTGAAAGGTAGTGGGCAATGAGATATCCACAGGTCGAGGACCCACAAATACCCAGAGGCTCAGTGGTTAGCACTGCTGCCTCACAGTGCGAGCAAGCCGGGTTCGATTCCAGCCTCGGGCAACTGCCTGTGTGGAGTTTGCACATTATCGCTGTGTGTGTGTGTGTGTGTGTGTGTGTGTGTGTGTGTGTGTGTGTGTGTGTGTGTGTGTGTGTGTGTGTGTGTGTTCCTCCACGTGTTCCAGTTCCCTCCCACAGTCCAAAAAAGTGTGGGGTAGCTGGATTGGCCATGCTAAATTGCCCATCATGTTCATGGATGCGTAAATTAGGGGGATGGATCTGGGCAGGATGCTCTGAGGGTCAGTGTGGACTCATTGGGCCAAAGGGCCTGTTTCCGCACTGTAGGGATTCTACGATGAAATATCCCCACCATCATTACTGAATGGAGGAGCAAAACACATCAGAGCAGAAGAGACAAGGCTGAAGCATTTGCACCAATCCTCAGCCAGAAGTACTAAATGGATGATCCAACTTGGTCTCCACTTTCAGAGATGCCAGTTGCCAGCCAATTCAATCTACTCCACATGATTTCCAGAAATGGCTGAAGACACTGGATACTACAAAAACTATGGACTCCGACAACCTTGCCTCAGCAGTACTAATGACCGCCCTTGACATCATGGCCTAATTTAAATGAGGGCAGCCCGAGTATAACGGGAGCCAGTGAGAAACAAGGAGAATGCCCTCTGCTGGCTGGAGTCAAACCTCACATAAAGGAAGATCGCTGTGGTTGTTGGAGGTCAGGCATCTCTACAGGAATTCCTCAGGGTAGTGTCCTCGGTCCAACCATCTTCAGCTGCTTCATCAATGGTCTTCCGTCCATCATAAGGCCAGAATTGGGGATGTTTGCTGATGATTGCACAATGCTCAGCACCATTCCCGACTCCTTAGATTTGGAGACAGTCTGTTCATATGCAGCAAGACCCGGACAACATCCAGTCTTGGGCTGATAAGTGGCAAGTAATATTCTCGCCACACAATTGCCAGGCAAGTAACTCATCTCCTGTCTCCCCAAAACTGCAAGGCACAAGTCAAGAGCATGATGGAATATTACTCAATTGTTCGGCTGATAGTTTCGAATGAAGAAGGGGAGTGGCGTGGGGGTAAGGGTGGTTTTTATATCTTTGTGATTTACATGGGAATGTGTACAATACTCAACAACTCTCAAAAAGATTGGCATCAGAGAGGGTACTTCATGGCATTCAACATTTTTCCCCATCACAATTGATGTACAGTGGTCACAATGTGCTCCAGCTATAAGATACATTTCAGCAACTCATTGAGGATCCTTAGAGAGTACTTTCCAGACCCACAACCACTCCCATATAGAAGGACAAGGACACGAGATACATGGGAGCACCACCACCTGCTAGCTCTCCTCCAAGACACTTACCATCCTGACTTGGAAATATATTGCTGTTCTGTCAGTACCTCTGGATCAAAATCCCTCCTAAACAGTGTTATGAGTGTGTTTATCTCTTAAGTACTGTAGCAGTAAAAAGGCAACTCACCATCATCACCACCAGCGCAACTTGGGAAGGGCATTAAGTGCCCAACACCAACACCCACGTCCCATGACTGAATAAAAAATAAAGTACTTTTATATAATATCACCAATGTGGAAAATCCTCAGTGGATCACACACAGAGAGCTGTTTCCATTGGCGGAATGATTGAAAACTGGAGGACAGCAGTTTAAGGAAATTGGGAATTGGCTAGGGATTGGGAAGTTCTGATTTGCTCTTGCAGAGTGCTAGCAATGAACTATAAAGGCTGAATGGCCTCTTGCAGTTTCCAACCATCCAACTAAGGTGCAGGAGCAACATTAATTGAGGGATACACGTAAGGAATTACTAGGACAACTGAACCAGTTCGAGGTTAAAGAGCATTGTGAAGAAAGACAGAGCAGTTGCTGGGACAAGGACAGGAAATTCCAGAACTTAGCGCCAAGCAGCTGAAGGAACAGCTACCAATGATGGACTGAAAGAGCTTGGTAACATGGCAGAAGCCAGAATTGGAGGAGCAACGCACTGTCAGAGGCATCAAAGATTGAAACAATTACAAGCAATTCCCACGTAAATCACAAATATGTATAAATCTCACCTCCTCCACCATGATTCCCCTGAAACTAGACAAATGGTGCAATTAAAGAAATAAAATCAATGATAGGTTACAGAGTGACCTAACGGAACTACAGTGATACTAACTATACTAAAACATTACATATTAATTCAGCTGGTAAAGCAGGAATGTGCCAAAACACCTTTCAAACTGAATCAAAAGATGTTTACAGTTCTTTAGAACATCTTACTTTTAGTTGAACAAACGAGGCTCAAGCGTTGTGAAGGGCAGCCAGGCGAATGTTATTGTAATCAGATCGGCCCTGATCATATTGAATACCGGAGCAGGCTCGAGTGTTCGAATGGCCTGCACTCGCTCCCACTTTGTACAATTTTATTGGATTCTTTTCTGGAGATCAAGCTGAGAAATAGCTCTGAGGAAGCTCTGAGGAATAGCTTCTGAGGAAGGGTCACCGGCCCCGAAACATTACCTCCGGATTTTCTTTCACAGATGCTGCCAGACCAGCTGAGCTTTTCCAGCAACTTCTGTTTTTGTTCCTGAGAAATAGCTCAGCAGTTCTATGAAGCTGCTAAATCCCAACAAACGCAGGGACAGCATCTGGACTTCACTGTAAGCTGCCAAACCTTCATTAACTTAAATCGAATATATCAGTGTTTACTCAACTCGTTTTGGCATCATCTCCACAAAGCCTAATATTTAAAAACCAACAACGACTGTCAACTGTAAATGCAATAACTGTCAAGCTTTCTGGGCACCTACTTAACCTCTAATAACATTCTTCTAATGTTGCAGAAGTGTTAAATCTTATTAAGTCAGAAACACAAGGCATGAAAGAAAATACACAGTTATTTCAGGCAAGTGCAACTACACTGAAGATTTACTTGATTCTCGCTAGGCTTCATTTGCTCTGTTTAAATCCAATTTCTCAAGTAGCATTGAGTTTGGAATACAACTTGCAGTGAATGCCTCAACTCCCTGAGCACTAATAACATTACATTGCTTTAGCTCGTCCGACCAGCTTCTGGTCCCTACTTTGCATCTCGTTGCATTCAACTTTGTTTCATACTGTCAACGAAATATGTTCATAGTTTTGCCTCCTCCTTATTCCCTGCTTATTCGTTGCTGAGCAAGACTCACCATGACAATGTATGACATGCTAACTGAATCTTATTGTATCTCATTGAGGGGAGGTTTCTACTTCATTTTAGATGGGCTCCCCTTGGTGACAGACTTTTCATCAAATGTGGGAATGGTTTTGATCCATCACTCAACTGTTAGTACTCGGGATAGACAGGGTGGGAAACATCACCATGAAATCAGGTATCTTATGGGCTACACTTTAAGGGGTGGGTGAAGGCCTAGTGCTATTATCTCTGGACTGTTGATCCAGAGACGTACATGATATCCTGGACACCTGGGGTTCAAATCCCCTCATGGTCTTTTTCTAAGTTAAACAATAAATGTTCATCCAGTCCAGAGAGATGCCCTCATCCCTTGAATTTAAAAAGAAATAGCTCAACCATCCAGAGAAAACAAGTTGCAGAGCTGGATGAACACAGCAGGCCAAGCAGCATCAGAGGAGGAGGAAGGCTGACATTTCGGGCCTAGAGAAGAAGAGTATAGGCCCGAAAGGTCAGCCTTCCTGCTCCTCTGATGCTGCCTGGCCTGCTGTGTTCGTCCAGCTCTACACCTTGTTATCTCAGATTCTCCAGCATCTGCAGTTCCTGCTATCGCTCAACCATCCTGCATGTGTAGAAATCAAAGACCAAACCAAACTATCTCTCAGATAGAAACCAAACTTTGGAGCAGAATGGGCTGGGTGTTGGGCGTTTTCGATAATAACTTGCCCTTCCCAGTGCAGCAGGATGGAAAATCAAAAAGTCTTGAAGTTTTTCTGGAGCAGAGTTTCAGGGAAGCCCAGGCAGTGAGTATCGTATTTGATCACAAAATAAGATGTTTAAGCCACTCACCACACACCTTTCTAGCAGAAACTATGAGCGATACTGAGGACTGGGAACCTTTAATAGTTTATATCCTCTAACCGAGTTGTACAACCTCGTCCTCTTAAATCTACATTTGTGGGATTAAATCCAGGAAGCTTTGTGGTCTTTCATTCCAGTCTGCGGACTGTAATTATTGATCGCACTGCACTGTTGAGTGCCCCGAGGAGGAATGATCAATACCGATGGGTCAGTGTCAGAGGAGAGGAGTGTACTGGGGATTTTTAATTGATGTCTCTGTTGATTGTCGACACTAATACCACTGTCATCAATATCAATGAACTAAACTGCCACCTTCCTGCACATTAGACAGAAACGTACAAAATTATTTTCGGGAAAGGATATGATTCCGATGCCAGGAAGCCCCCAGATCTGAATATAAAGCATGCAAGTTAAGTCTGAAATATCTGAAATCTAAAGCGCAGCAGGTTCTTCAGGCAATGGAGGAAATTAATGCTTTAGTTATAATCCTTTTTGTCAAACTGGGAACTGGAAGATAACATAATTTCAGTTATCAACAGGAAAAAATGGAGTTCAGAACAAAGGAATTCAACGTAGAGAGCTGACTGGTCATGGTGGGGGGGGGGGGGGGATGTTGGATGAAATCTTGGCTCTCCTCTAAAGTGCTGAGCGAGTCGGTGGGTAGAGGGTAAGGCAGGACCAGCAAAGTTGACAGAGGGGCAGCTTTGAGTGTTCAGGCCATCCAGCAGGAACCGGGATGAGCTGTATCAATTCAGGAAGAGTTTCAACGTTCCTCTAAGCTCTGGGTGAATCTTGGGAAGGTTAACTCAGCAACTTACCACTTTTTAATCGAGTGGCCTGAAACAGTCCTTGAAAGGCAATCTAAACAGATCATTCAGCCAGTACTAATGCATACTTTGGAATGGATCTGGGATCTCTAACTGGCTTAGGATCAATGCTACTTCCTCCTCAGGAGGCTAAGGAAATTCAGAGTGCCCATAAAGTCTCTCACCAACTTTTAGAGATGTGCCATGGAAAAAACTCTATCTAGGTGCATTGCCGCTTGGAAGGGCACCTGCTGTTCCCAGGACTGTAAGAAACTACAGAAGGTGGTGAACACAGCCCGATACATTGTGGAAGCCAATCTCCCTTCCGTTGACTCCATTTACTTCTCATTGCCACGGAAATGCAGCCAACATCAAAGACCCTTCCCTCCCCAGTTATAACCTCTTTCAACACTTTCCATCGGGCAGAAGATACAAAAGCTTAAAATACACGTACCAACAGGTTCAAGAACAGCTTCTTCCCCGCTGCGAATAGCCTTCTGAATGGACCTCTCTAACTTCAAATCTAATGTTGATCTTGCTTTTGTATGCCTCGTCTTGTTCAAACACTCTGTGATCCTGATGCCCTTGTGTGTTATAATCCGCTTGGACTGCTCCCAAAACAAAACTTTTCACTGTACTCAGGTCCATGTGACAATAAAAAAATTGTAAAAAATCAAAATATGGGATTTAAGAGCCCCCTTCCCCTCTCCCATCTCTGAAGTAGGGTCCAGGCCTGAAACATCAGCTCTCCCGCTCCTCTGAGGCTGCCTGGCCTGCTGCATTCATCCAGCTCTACAGCTTGTTATCTCAAAATATGGGCTCCTGCCTGAATAAAGCAGGCAATTTGATGAACTATGTGAACACCCCAACAAAAATACAGGCAGGTAAGTCCAGAGGGGACACAGTTTGGTAAATTTAGGGCTGTTTGTCTTTTTAATCGGAACACCATGTTTCTGCCTGTTAATAGGGATTAAAATGGCCTTAAATGTTTGGATTGTGATATGTCGATTTGAAACATATTCAGTAAAAATAGATAAGACATATTGTGCCTGTTATAATGTGAGAAACCTGGCAGGGAATTTGTGCCCTATATGTTCCCACACACAGTATCCAGTAAATCTGTTTATGGTAGTGTTGGCTGAATGATAAATATTTGTCAGGAAATCTGGTCAAAGTCCTTTGCAAATAGAACAGCCAGATACCTTACGTCCAGCTGCCAAGCATTCTTACCATTAAATAATGAACAGATGGACAGACACATTCTGGCTGTGATAAATGGTTAACACATCTGCTTGATTGCACAGATATATCACATAAAACACAATAATCCTCCTAATCTCTAAACAGTGAGAGAATATCAGTTTCATTCATGGTAGATGCATGCTCGCTGATGATTGCGGAATGCTCAGTACCATTCGCTACTACTCAGATACTCAAGCAGTCTGTGTCCAAATGCAGCAAGATCTGGACAATATCCAGGCTTGGGCTGACATGTGACAAGTATCATTTGCACCACACAAATGCCAGGCTATGACTATCTCCAATGAGAGATAATCTAATCATTGCCCTTTGACATTCAATGGCCATCACTGAATCCCCTACTGTCAACAGCCTGGGGTTACCATTGACCAGAAACTCAACTGGACTCACCACACAAACAAAAGCAGGTCAGAGGCTCAAGAATGTTGCAGTGAGTAACTGATCTCCTGACTCCCCAAAACTTGTCCATCATCTACAAGGCACAAGTCATGAGTGTGATGGAATACTCCCCACTTGCCTGGATGGTCGCAACTCCAACAACACTCAAGAAGCTTGACACCATCCAGGACAAAGCAGCCATCTTGTTTGGCACTACATCCACAAATATCCACTCCCTCCACCACTAATGCTCAGTAGCAGTAGTGTGTACTATGTACAAGATACACTGCAGAAATTCACCAAAGACCCTCAGAAAGCACCTTCCACACCCATGACCACTTCCATCTTAGAAAGACAAGGGCAACAGAGACATGGGAACACCACTGTCTACATGTTCCCCTCACCACTCACCATCCTGACGTGGAAATACATCACCATTCCTTTACTGTGGCTGGGTCAAAATCCTGGAATCCCCTCCCTAAGGACATTGTGGGTCAACCCACAGCAGGTGGACTTCAACAGTTCAAGAAGGCTGCTTACCACCACCTTCTCAATAAATGCCGGTCAGCCAGCAACACCCACATCCCACAAATGAATAAAAATACATCACTGCCTAGATCAACATTTATTGCCCAGAGGCCAGTGTCAACCACATCACTTGTGGGTCTGGAGTCATATATATATCAGGCCAGATAAGTGTATTAATGAAACAGATAATGTTTTCCCCTTACAATGGGCAAGCGTCTCATTGTCATTATCAGACTTTTAAATAAAGATTTGTGTTGAATTCAATACCACCTTCAGCCATGGTGAAAATGGACTCTGATTTACTGGTTGTGAACTTTTGCTCAATTCTGCAGGGTTGTTGAGTCTTTGAATTATAGAAAAGTGCAGGCATAGCAGAAGACCTGCTGTGCTTTTTTCCCGCAAGTGCAGATCACCTAGTTACACTCTCCAGTTTACTGGACTACCTGCTGTATTAGGTTTCACAGTCAGGATGTCAGTACACTTCAGACACACACTTATAACATTGTCGCTGTATCATAGAATGTGACCTGAAGGTACAAAGTTCCCCTACTCCATTTTATCTCAAGGTCAACTGAAGTAAGACATATTACAGGATGTATTCTGCTCTGTGTAACCTGATAGTGTGATAAAGCCTGGTCACTTATGTGCTTGCAAAAGTAATGTTGGCCCACAGTAGTGAGTTGTACTAATTATCTGTCGGATTTTTTAATACCACGTTATCCATGCTTAGTTTCTTATGTCATGACAAATGGCATAAGCATTACTGCATCAGGTAAAATACCTTGCTGAATGCAAAATCGCATCATATTTAACATATTTACAAATTCTTCACGATACCAGTGGTAGATACTTAGAAGAATAGCTGAAGACCAACTGGACAACAAAGAATGCCTAAGCTGTGTCAGTTTCTGTGAGCATAGACAGCTAACACAGCTCTGCACAAAGGACAGAAACAAAGTTGCTGGAAAAGCTCAGCAGGTCTGGCAGAATCTGTGGAGGAGAAAACAGAGTTAACATTTCGGGCCCGGAGACCCTTCCTCAGAACTGATGGTGGCTGGGAAAATGTCAGTTTATATGCAGAAAGTAGGGAGGTGGGTGGGGTAGGGAGTAACCGATAGGATAGTGCCCAAAGAGAGGAGAAAGACAGTTGGACAAAGGAGTTGGTAACGATCGGGCTGGGAGAATGAATAGTTGTTAATGGGGACTGTTAGTGACTAACAACGGGGGCCAGTTTGCAAGCCACTGAGCTACCACGCTGCCTTCTCAATATAAGTTGTGTTGAAGTTGGCAGCCCCTTCTCCATTGGTGCTGCACAAAAATGCAGCAATGTAACACAAAAATCTTGCTTCCTTGCTTAAAGTCTTGCTTCTTGCACAAAGGACATTAACAACCAAGTAAGACAGGCGTTTTCTTTTGAAAGGAAGGTAAGCTCTTTCAAGATGACAGAAGTTTCTCAGATGGTATCAAATTCAAAATTACAAACAAGCCACAATTTACTTTTGAGTTGAGACACTAAAAAGAGCTGGGTGCACAGCACCATAAGACCATAAGACCATAAGACATAGGAGTGGAAGTAAGGCCATTCGGCCCGTCAAGTCCACTCCGCCATTTAAATCATGGCTGATGGGCATTTCAACACCACTTCCCTGCACTCTCCCCGTAGCCCTTGATTCCTTCTGAAATCAAGAATTTGTCGATCTCTGCCTTGAAGGCATCCAACATCCTGGCCTCCACTGCACTCCGTGGCAATGAATTCCACAAGCCCACCACTCTCTGGATGAAGAAATGTCTCCTCATTTCAGTTTTAAATTTACCCCCTCTAATTTTAAGGCTGTGCCCACGGTTCCTGGTCTCCCCGCCTAACGGAAACAACTTCCTAGCGTCCACCCCTTCTAAACCATACATTATCTTGTAAGTTTCTATTAGATCTCCCCTCAACCTTCTGAACTCTAATGACTACAATCCCAGGGTCCTTCGTCGTTCATCATATGTTAAACCTACCATTCCAGCGATCATCCGTGTGAATGTCCGCTGGATACGCTCCAGGGCTAGTATGTCCTTCTCGAGGTGTGGGGCCCAAAATTGGACACAGCATTCTAAATGGGGCCTAACTAGAGCTTTGTAAAGTCTCAGAAGCGCATCGCTGCTTTTACATTCCAACCCTCTTGAGATAAACGACAACATTACATTTGCTTTCTTAATCACGGACTCTACCTGCAAGTTAACCTTTAGAGAATCCTGGACCAACACTCGCAGATCTCTTTGTACTTCTGCTTTATGAATTTTCTCACTGTTTAGAAAATAGTCCATGCCTGTATTCTTTTTTCCAAAGTGCAAGACCTCACATTTGCACATGTTGAATTTTATCAGCCATTTCCTGGACCACTCTCTTAAACTGTCTAAATCTTTCTGCAGTCTAATAGTTGATTCAAAAGTAACTAGTTCTGGCAACGGTAGCAGAATTTCGTTCTTAAAGTAATAAAAACAATTCTCACTTCTGTTGAGGACAAAGTCAAGGAACATTTTGTTTCGAATTTACACTGACTCAAAGGTATACTTTTAGCTTTAAGGCAGAATGTTAATAACAGAAACCTCTTAACGGAGCGGGCATTCATTCATGCCTTTATTGAATTACAATTGCTGAGACAATGTATACAGTTCTATTTTACAGATTATGCTGATAATTCTAAGAAGGAGATTTGAAAATCTGACAGGCAGAGCTTTGCAAATTTAATTCATCAAGTCTTTCTGTGGGTGTTAAGAAAGGTCCAGAAAAGAGCTGGAATATTTTCAAAGACCTGCTCAGAGAAAGAATTATTTTCAGTGTCGGTGTTGGGTCCACTGTTGTTTGTCATTTTTATAAATGACCTGGATGAGGGTGTAGAAGGATGGGTTAGTAAATTTGCAGATGACACTAAGGTCGGTGGAGTTGTGGATAGTGACGAAGGATGCTGTAGGTTGCAGAGTGACATAGATAAGCTGCAGAGCTGGGCTGAGAGGTAGCAAATGGAGTTTAATGCAGACAAGTGTGAGGTGATGCGCTTTGGAAGGAGTAACCAGAAGGCAAAGTACTGGGCTAATGGTAAGATTCTTAGTAGTGTAGATGAGCAGAGAGATCTCGGTGTCCATGTACACAGATTCTTGAAAGTTGCCACCCAGGTTGACAGGGCTGTTGAGAAGGCATACAGTGTTTTAGCTTTTATTAATAGAGGGATTGAGTTCCGGAACCAAGAGGTTATGGTGAAGCTGTACAAAACTCTGGTGCGGCCGCACTTGGAGTATTGTGTACAGTTCTGGTCACCGCATTATAAAAAGGATGTGGAAGCTTTGGAAAGGGTGCAGAGGAGATTTACTAGGATGTTGCCTGGTATGGAGGGAAGGTCTTACGAGGAAAGGCTGAGGGACTTGAGGCTGTTTTCATTAGAGAGAAGAAGGTTGAGAGGTGACTTAATTGAAACATATAAAATAATCAGAGGGTTAGATAGGGTGGATAGGGAGAGCATTTTTCCTAGGATGGTGACGGCAAGCACAAGGGGGCATAGCTTTAAATTGAGGGGTGAAAGATATAGGACAGATGTCAGAGGTAGTTTCTTTACTCAGAGAGTAATAAGGGAATGGAACACTTTGCCTGCAATGGTAGTAGATTCGCCAACTTTAGGTACATTTAAGTCGTCATTGGATAAGCATATGGACGTACATGGAATAGTGTAGGTTAGATGGGCTTGAGATCGGTATGACAGGTCGGCACAACATCGAGGGCCAAAGGGCTTCTACTGTGCTGTAATGTTCTATGTTCTATGAATAGATATCAAATCATCTTACACTGACAAAACTCCACACTGAGTGACAACACGTGATTTTCATGGCTTGCTGAAAAGTTTTACCTGTTTGATACCAATAGTCCAGTGGTGGCAGAAGTACCATCCCACTAAAGTATCACGTCCATGTTACAATGAGGACTCATGGATATTGAACACACAGGATAGCAACTGCATGAACCTATGTGCTGGACAGGGATGAAGCAGGATATTTCATGACTTATAAAAGCATGTGAGACATACCAAACATAACAAACCTCAGCATGATATTCCGTCCACTTCTTAGATGAAAGTAGCAAATGACCTAGTCACAGTGCACTTGGACGATAATATTCTGGAGCTGAATTGCTTCTGTAAGTTTCCCATTGTTTGATGAACCAACAACGCATGCTATTTTCAGATTACTCGTTCCTTGGGTCAGGTAATGTCAGATAATGGGCCGTATATCATTGGCAAACCATTTTGAGAGATGTATACTCAATGTGGTGTGACCCATGTCACATAATTACCCTATTCTCCATACTCGAACAGTATGACAGAATGTTTGGTATGGGTTATCAAATCCATGATCATTGAGCAAGGAAGCAAGATTTTTGTGTTACATTGCTGCATTTTCATTCAGCACCAATGGAGAAGGGGCTACCAACTTCAACATAACTTCTATTGTGAATCCGAGGTAACAAAGTGTGGAGCTGGATGAACACAGCAGGCCAAGCAGCATCTTAGGAGCACAAAAGCTGACGTTTCAGGCCTAGACCCTTTATCAGAAAAGGCAGCTTGGTAGCTCTGTGGTTTGCAGACAACCTCACAATGCCAGGGACCCAGGTTTGATTCCAGCCTTGAGTTACTGTCCCTTTAGAGTCTGTACATTCTCCCAGTGTCTGTGTGGTTTTTCTCTGGGTGCTCTGGTTTCCTCCCACAGTCTAAAGGTGTGCAGGTTAGGTGGATTGGCCATGCTAAATTGCCTGTAATGTTCAGGGATGTGTAGAGATTAGGTGGGTTACGGAGAAAGGTTAGGGGGGATGGATCTGGGTGGGATAGTCTGAGGGTCAGTGTGGACCTGTTGGGCTGAAGGGCCTGTTTCCACACTGTAGGGATTCTATGATTCCATGAAGATCTGCACGAAAGAGATGATGCACAAATTAACTAACCATTTCAGGACAAAGATATTCTTCTTCAAAGGCAGAGGAGAAAGAAAGAGATACACATGATTGAGGAGGTAAAGAACTATTAAACCTGTGCATTGGGCAGAGAGTATAAGTTAGAAATCCAAGTACAGATACTTGGAAACCTGCAAAAGTTTCCAGAATATGCAACCAGTCTAAATCAAACAAAGCCATCACCAATCCTGGGAAAAGGAAAGGAACCAGCTCAGACCCATGTGATACACATCAACTATGCATGAGCAAAGCTTGGAACAACATTTTGCCAATGCTGACTGTGAGAGTGATGTTGAGTGAAATCACTCAATAATAAGGTGACCAAGTTGGTAAACAAGTCTGACAGAGGACAGAGAAATGTCAGCTTTTGTGCTCCTGAGATGCTGCTTGGCCTGCTGTGTTCATCCAGCTCCACACCTTGTTATCTTGGATTCTCCAGCATCTGCAGTTCCCATTATCTCTGACAGAGGACGGTGTGTATAAAGGTCTTGGGGAGGAGGCATTCATTGAAGAAAATAATAACAAGTGAATGCACAGAAATTTGTGAAAAAGGAAACTGATTACACAGTTGGTATGGAGGCAACTGGTTTGAGTTTTGGCAAATTTCTCTACTTTCACATGTTGCTATTTTCATTCAATTGATATCTCTTCCCAAGACTTTTAATCAAGCTGTTAAATCAGCTTGAGCTGTTAACTGTTGCTCAACATGGGATCCACGACCTCATATCCTGGACGAATTCTTACGAATATTTTCTCTCTGACCTCTCTGCAGCCATCCTTTCTTTCACCTATTCATGGGATGTGTGTGTGTGTGTGTGTGTGTGTGTGTGTGTGTGTGTGTGTGTGTGTGTGTGTGTGTATGTGTGTGTGTGTGCGTGCGTCTGTGTGTGTGTGCGTGTGTGTGCATGTGTGTGTTTCTGTGTGTGTGTTTGTGTGTGTGTGCGTGCGCATGCGTGTGTGTGTATGCATGTGCGTGTGTGTGTGCGCGTGCATGTATGTGTTTGTGTGTGTGTGTGTGTGTGTGTGTGTGCGCGCGTACATGTGTATGTCTGTGTGTGTGTGTGTGTGTGTGTGTGTGTGTGTGTGTTGGCTGGGTCAGCACATCTTACCTGTCCCTAGTTTCACCTGGGAAGGTGGTGATGAGCTGCCCGCTTGAGCTGCTCTAATCCATTTGGTGTCGCTAGACCCACAAAGTCATTAGGGAGAGAATTCCAGGAATTTGACCTTGCGACACTGTGTCAATAGAGTTGTGAATGGTGCTGAATATTGTGCAAATATCAGTGAGCATCCCCACTTCTGACCTCATGCTGGAGGGAAGCAGCTGAAGATGGTTGGGCCTGGGACATTACCCTGAGGAATTCCTGCAGTGATGTCCTGGAACTTTGTCAGGTATGACTCTAACCACAGAAGAGTTTGCCCCTGATACCCATTGATTCCAGTTTTGTTGGGCTCCTTGATGCCACACTCAGTCGAATGCAGCCTTGATGTTTGGGCTGTCGCACACACCTCACCCTTGGAATTCAGCTCTTTTTGTTTGAACTCAGGTTGCAATGAAGTCAGGAGCTGAGTGGCCCAGGCAGAACCAAACTGGGTGTCACTGAGCAGGTTATTGCTGAGCAGGTGCTGCTTGATAGCACGGTTGATGACATCTTTCATCACTTTACAGATGATTGAGAGTAGTCTGATGGAGCAGTGATTGGCTGGATGGGATTTGTCTTGCTTTTTATGTACAGAACTTACTTGGGCAATTTTCCACATTGTCGGATAGATGTTGTAACTGTACTAGAACAGCTTGGACAGCTCTGTAGGAGAGCGACAGGTTCCGGAGCACAAATCTTCAGTATAATTGCTGGAATGTTGTCAAGGCCCAGAGTCTTTGTAGTATCTGGTGCCTCCAACAATTTCTCGATATTATATGGAGTGAATCAATTTGGCTGAAGACTGGTATCTCTAATGCTAGGGACTAATGGTGGAGACTGAGATGGATTCACCACTTGGCACTTCTGGCTGAAAAGTGCTACAAGTGCTTCAGCCTTATCATTTACACTGACATGCTAGGCTCCTCTGTCATTGAGGATGGGAATATTTATGGATTCTTCTCCTCTAGTGAGTAGTTTAATTGTCCACCACCATTCACAACTGCATGTGGCAGACATATGGAGCTTAGATATGATATGTTGGTTGTGGGATCACTTAGTTCAGTCTATCACTTGCTGCTTTCGCAGTTTGGTGTGCAAGTAGTCATGTTTGATAGCTTCATCAGGTTGACACTCCATTTTCAGGTATGCCTGGTGCTGATCCTGGCATGGCCTTGTGCACTCCCCATTGGACCAGGGTTGATCTCTAGGTTTGATGTTAATGGTTGAGTGGGGGATATGCCAGGCCATGAGGTTACAGATTGTGCTGGAGTACAGTTCTGCTACTGTTGATGGCCCACAGCGCCTCATGGATGCCCAGTCTTGAGTTGCTAGATCTGTGTGAAGTCTGTCCCATTTAGCATGGTGATAGTGCTACGCAGCACAATGGAGGGTATTGTCAATATGAAGGTGGGACCTCATCTCTGCAAGGGGTGTGCAATGGTCACTCTTATTGACACAGTCATAGACACATGCATCCGCAGTTGGTAGATTAGTAAGGATGAGGCTAAGTATGTTTTTCGCTCTTGTTGGTTCCCTCACTATCTGCTGCAGACCCAGTTTAACAGATATGTTCTTTAGGACCTGACCAGCTTGATCAGTAGTACTGCTGCTCAGCCACTCTTGGTGATGAACATTGAAATCTCCCACTCTGAATACATTTTGTGCCCTTGCTATCCTCAGTGCTTCCTCCAAGTGTTGTTCAACACTGAGGGGTACTGATTCAGCAGCTGGGGGAGGACGGTATGTGGTAATCACAAGGAGGTTTTCTTGTCCATGTTTAACCTGAAGCTATGAGACTTCATGGGGTCTGGAGTCAATGTTGAGGAGTTCCAGACCAGTTCCCTCCAGATGAAGGGTCTAGGCCTGAAACATCAGCCTTCCTGCTCCTGTGATGCTGCTTGGCCTGCTTCGGCTCTACACCTTGTTATCTCTGATTCTCCAGCATCTGCAGTTCCCACTATCTCTGTATACCACTGTGCTGCTCCCTCTGCTGGATCTATCCTGCCGGTGAGACGGGGCATATCCAGAAATGATGATAGTGGTGTCTGGGGCACTGTCAATATTCCATGAGTATAACCATGTCAGGCTTGACTAGTCTGTGAGGCAGCTCTCCCAATTTTGGGACGATCCCCCAGATGTTAGCAAGAAGGACTTTGCAGGACACAGCAGCTCAGGCTTCTCTCTAGGCCTGCCCTGACAAGTTTTAAAGACTGCTACAAACAACACATCTGTAGCCGTGGAACTTTTCTGTCTGAATGAACCTGTTTCTGGGTTAGAAAATTCAAATTGTAACAACTTTGCAATTACCTCCTTCAGTGCCCTGTTCATTACTTAGTTATAATAGAATGATGCCCTGAAAATGCATTTTAACTCACTATTCAAGAAAGACTTTCTGACCATTCTTAAAAAGTACAGACCTTCACAAAACTAAAAATAAAAATCTATTTTTCCTCTATTTTAGAACTTAATTTCCAAATATTAAAAATGCATTCTGAGCCTTCATCACAAAGCAAAGGTATACATGTAATTTGCCTTCCCTCTTGCTTACTGGAAATGTATGTGCACTTTGTGAGTTTCTTGTATTAGAACATCCCCATTTCTCTGAACAGCAACATTTATAAATTTCATAATATTCCATAAAAATCAGCTTTCTATTCCTATGACCGAGGTAAATAGCTTCAGGAATGTTCAGGGAAAGTATATTGTTAAAGGCAGGACTCTGAACAGCATTGATGTATAGAAGAATCTTGGGGTTCAAGTCCATAGTTCCCTGAAAGTGACCATGCAAGAAGATAGGGTGGTAAAGAAGGCATATGGTGTGCTTGCCTTTATTGCTTGGGGATTTGAGTACAAGAGTCAGGATGTTATGTTGCCAGCTTTATAAGACTTCAGTTTGGACACACATAGAGTATTGCATTCAATTCTAGTCGCCACACACAGGAAGGATACGGAGGCTTTGGAGAGGGTGCAGAAGAGGTTTACCAGGATGCTGCACAGATTAGAGGGCATGAGCTATAAGGGGAGGTTGAAAAACTTGGGTTTTCTGTTGAGTGGTGGATGCTGCGGGGAGGCTTGATAGAAGTTTATGAAACTATGAGATGCATTGATAAGATTGACGGCTAGAACCTTATTCTCAGTGCTGAAATGCCTAACACTAGCGGGCATGCATTTAAGGTGAGAGGGGGAAAGTTCAAAGGGGGCATGAGGGGCATGTTTTTTACACAGACAACAGTAGTAATGTAGAATGCATTGCCGGGGTGGTGGTGGGGGCAGATAGAATAGGGACTTTTAAGAGACTTTTGGATAAGCGCATGAAAATACAAGGAATAGATGGATATGGCCCAAAAGCAGGCAGAAGGGATTATAATGTTTGGTCCAACATTGTGGGCTGAATAGCCAGTTCCTGTGCTGTACAGTTCTATGTTCAATGCTCACACTCCCCCACGTCTACCGTCTTGTTACCCATTCACTTAAGCCTGTTTATCTCTCTGCAACTTCTGTCTTCCTCACAGTTTACCTTTCCACCTGTATTTTTGTTATCAGAAAATGCAAATACATTACTCTCTGTTTCTGTGCCGAAGTCACTAGGGCCGTAAAGTCATAGAGCTGTACAGCATGGTAACAGACCCTTTGGCCAACTCGTCCATGTTGACCAGATATCCTAAACAAATCTAGTCTCATTTGCCAACATTTGGCTCATATCCCTCTAAACCTTTCCTATTCATATACCCATCCAGATGCCTTTTAAATCTTGTAATTGTACCAGTCTCGGCCCCTCAGGTCCCTTTTGAATCTTTCTCCTCTTACCTTAAACCTATGGCCTCTAGTTTTGGACTCCCCACCCTGGGGAAAAGACCTTGACTATTCACTCTATCCATGCTGCTCATGATTTTATAAACTTCTATAAGGAAATCTAATGTAGATTGTAAATAGCTGAGCGTCTTTCCAGTGCTCCATTAGTCACAACCTATCAACTTAAAAATGCCTTATTGAAGTTAATTCTCTTCTCCCCACCCATTCATAAATTCTCTACCCATCATAAAATATTACCTCAATTCCATGAGCCCTAATTTCGCATATTGACCTTTCATGTAGCATCTTTTTGAATGCATTTTGCAAATCTAAATGCAAAGGATCTACTGGTCCCCCCTTTATCGACCTCCTTTGTTTCATCATTAAAGAAGTTTCATAAAATTGGCATATTAGGTTTCTCATTTCTAAATCATGTTGACTTATTCTAATCCTACTACACTTTTCAAATTGCACTGTTATGTCTTCCTTAATAGGAGATTCCAGTTCTGTCCTAATGTCTGATATCAAATTAATGGCCGGTGCTTACCTGTTTTCTCTCTCTCTTTTCCTTCATGAACAGACTTGGCACAATTACCAACTTGATGGGACCCTTCCCAAACCCAACGAAATTTGGACAACCGTAGTTAGCACACCCTCCAGCTCTGTCGTTATCTCTTTAATAATCCCTGGACATCAGATCCCAGGGATTTATCAGATTTTAGTTTCTTAGGCTCCCTCCTGTCTCAATCTATGAAATACCATAACCATCAGGTCTTCCTGCAAAAATTTATTGTGTTGAGTCAACAGAACAGACTGTCAAGTCTTTTGCTGTGTTTCGGCAGAATTATCTTGAGGTCAGTATGTCAAAGAGCTCTGGCCTGTATCAAAGAGAGGTCATTTAATATTCCCAATTCACACCAGATTATTTTCTTACATTCTGCATGGTTGAAGTGGAAATGAACATTCACAGAGCAGCTGTATTAGGTTGTTTCATGCTCAAACATATGGCAAGATCACTTCACTGATGTCAAACAAAATTTCAACCGGGCACTCGCCTTTACTCAAAGTTTGCCTTTGCGAGGAGTCAGCAGCTATGAAACCAGGCTTGAATACCCCAAATAAAGGCAGCCTTTGCTCTCTCTCTCTGTCTCTCTGTCTCTCTCTTTCTCTCTCCAATTTGTCATGTTGGCAGGGAAGCGGTTACAAAGCCCTTCAAGTCCTGTCATCAAAAAGACATTTTGAGAGGCCACGTTCATAGAAATGCATAAAATTAAGTACAGCTTACTAGCACAGAAAGAAGGGGTTCAACTAGCTCATCTCATTTGTCTATTCATGCTCTATTACAGCCTTCTACGTGAGCTGCCTATATTAATAAGCAGGCACATACAAGAAGCAAAAAGAAGTGCCCTATCTAATTGCACCAATGTAGCCTTTGGTAGACTTTGACCACTTGCCTGGAAGTGCAAAGGGGTTGACCCTGTAAAATGGAAGTCTATTGAATAACAGTCTTGCTGCAGACAAGCAGGATGCAGGCTGTGTATCAGTGTTATGCCAAAAAGCTCAACTAATTTCTCTTCCACTGCAGTCAGAAACTTCTGAAAATCAAATGTAGGAGATAATATTCGACGTTAAGATGCTCACCTGAACAGTGGGCACCTGAGTGGTCCCTTTAAGTGATTGTAAGTGAAGCGTCAACAAAGGAAGTGATAAGAACATAAGAACTAGGAGCAGGAGTAGGCCATCCAGCCCCTCGAGCCTGGCCCGCCATTAAATAAGATCATGGCTGATCTTTTTGAGACTCAGCTCCACTTACCCGTCAAACACCAAAACCCTTAATTTGTTGCAAGCTAATTGTATTTAAGTAATGTCTGCAGCAGTCATTCATTAAAGCAGCAAATAATATAACATGGTAGCACTGCGACAGTGAAATGAAAGAGCTGTGATTATGTCACTGTCCAAGCACAGGAGATACAACAAAAACACTGGGCCCAAAAGAAAGGTGGAGTTTCTAAGAAGGATTACAACCTGTGAAGAAGACAACCTAACAATACAACAAGGAAATGCCTGTCTCTTTAAAAGAAGAATTTGCGAAGATTATGTTTTCAAAGAAAGAAAATAGCGCTGAATGTCTCACTCATGAATTGGAAGGTGATAGATATCATTCAAATTATCCTGTCAACGGATGGCACTGGCTATAAAAGTTAAGGCCACATTGGACAATGAGGTACTGCAACAGGCTGACATGTCAGGATCAATGGCTGAGAATCACAAGGATCCCAGTAATGGATGGACACTCTCGGAAGACCAACTCAAAATAAACACAGATACAGAATACGGGAGCAGCAGTAGGCCATTCAGCCCATTGAGCCTGTTCCATCATGCAATACGATCGTTGCTGGTTACCCAACTCAGAACCCTGATGCGGCTCTGTACAACTGCTTCTTGAAAACATTCAGTGTTTTGACCTCACCCACTTTCTATGGGAAAAGAGTTGACAGGCTCACTCATTCCCCTCATCTCAGTCTTAAATGCCCTATGCTGTATCCTTAGACTGTGACCACTGGTTCTGGATTCCCTGGTCATCAAGGACATCCTTCTTGCTTTTACCCTGCCTAATCCTTTTAGAATTTTATAGGTTTCTATGAGGTTAGAACATAGAACATAGAACATAGAACATTACAGCACAGTACAGGCCCTTCGGCCCTCGATGTTGTGCCGACCTGTCATACCGATCTCAAGCCCATCTTAACCTACACTATTCCATGTACGTCCATATGCTTGTCCAATGACGACTTAAATATACCTAAAGTTGGCGAATCTACTATCGTTGCAGGAAAAGTGTTCCATTCCCTTACTACTCTCTGAGTAAAGAAATTACCTCTGACATCTGTCCTATACCTTTTACCCCTCAATTTAAAGCTATGCCCCCTCATGCTCGCCGTCACCATCCTAGGAAAAAGGCTCTCCCTATCCACCCTATCTAACCCTCTGATTATTTTATATGTTTCAATTAAGTCACCTCTCAACCTTATTCCCTCTAATGAAAACAGCCTCAAGCCCCTCAGCCTTTCCTTATAAGACCTTCCCTCCCTACCAGGCAACATCCTAGTAAATCTCCTCTGCACCCTTTTCAAAGCTTCCACATCCTTCTTATAATGCGGTGACCAGAACTGTACACAATACTCCAAGTGCGGCCGCACCAGAGTTTTGTACAGCTTCACCATAACCTTGCCGTCACATTCTTCAAAACTCGAGTAAATATAGTCCTAGCTGATCCAATGCCTCTTCATACATCAGTCCTGCCATCCCGGGAACATTTCGGGTCGAGTGACCCTTCCTCATGTTATCAATGTGGACTGACATGTTGAGGCAATCTGAGGCATTTCCTGCGATTGGGACTGTATGTCTCCCGGAGAGTGGCAAGCATTGTTTATAGTTAAAATTGACACAGAAACAAATGTTAATGTCTTACCTTTCTGTATGTTGAAGGTAATGTATGTATAGCAATGGGAATGAATGGTTCAAGCCACCATAACCTTGATGCCTACAGTGGCTCATCAACCAGGTGCATTGGAACAGCCACTTTGTGGCATGGCTATAGGAAATTCGAAAGGGTACCTGAAATGTGTTATGTAGTGGAGATAGTTGGCCGACCTATAATAGGACTTCCAGTATACAAACTTTACATCAGCAACCCATGGAAATCTATGGAATGTTGTAGCTCACAGGTGCATTGAGTTGGTTAGGTACTTGAAATTGCCTCAACCAGGACAGTTTTGACATAATTGATTCTGCGGTATAGTTCAGGTCAGATTGCAACAGATTTGGTAGCAGATAAGAGTTTGCCAACTGGAGTCTGCACTTGCAAATCGGAAAACCAAACACTAAGTATAGACGAATACAGAAATGTCACCACGGTGTGGTTTGTGAGACCGTAAGCTTAAAAGGCCAGCGTATCGATCGGTAAACAGATTTAAATAGTGCAGAGCAGCAGCAGCAGCGAATAAATGCTAGCATGTCAAGGTCAAACTGGAAAGAAAGATAGAGGTGAATCTTCAGCTTAGGCAGGTCAAAACAAGAAACAATAAATTTGGGCAGCAAAGTTCAGTCCATTAAAGGTGAGCATAAGGGGCAGTCATCACCTTTCTATGTGTTTTAACTGAGAATGAAATGTTCCAAACCAAACAAGGGGCAATGGACATATTGTACAACAGGAAAGCAGGAACAAAGCTAACTTAATGAAGAATGGGACAGACGTTCAAAGCTCTCAATCCTTCATCAGCAAGTTGGCATCCTGAAAAGTTGCTAACCCTGCTCACGTGAGGGTAAAAACAAAACCAGAAATTGCTGGAAAAACTCAGCAGGTCTGCCAGCTTCTGGGGAGAGAAAGCAGAATTAGTGTTTCAGGTCCAGTGGCCCTTCTTCGGATCCCTTCTTTGGGTCACTGGACCTGAAACATTAAGTCTGCTTTCTCTCCACAGCTGGTGCTAGATCTACTGAGTATTTTTTTCAGCAATTTCTGTTTCCATTTCTGGTTTCCAGCATCTGCAATTCTTTTGGTTTTTCATACGAGGTCAAGATATCTGGTGCAATAATGTTCAGGATGGAACTGAAATCAACATAGAGTAAAATGTAGTAGCGCATCTAACATACCTGTTGTACCAGAAAGGGATAAAGACAAGATACTCTGGTATAGATATGGATGCTCAGGTGAAGAACAAGCTCGCAACTTAAACCCAAGCCATTAGCGATTGAAAACCAATTTAAATCTGTTGGTTTTGACAACCTTGGATGACAACCTCATAAGAAAATTGATACAGCATCCAAGGTATATAAGGAGAGGGTTTTTGAACATCAGTGCGAGAACGAACTGCCATCTGAAAAATAAATATCCTGCTCTCACAATAAATTGCTAAGCTCTCTAAGAAATCACCATCTACCATAAAAGGTACCATGGCTCTTCTAGCTAGGAGTCCTCACAGAAGAATTCACAGAAAAAAAAAAATCCCTGACAGGTGGATCAGTGGAGGAAAGGCTTTTATGACTTGAGAACAGCGATAGAAAGATTTTCAGACACGAAGTTTTAATTTATTTTCTTATTACTTGGGTTTATATATGTTGGACTTGTGTTTATTGGAAATGTGTTTATTTAGTCCAGTTAGAGAATAGTAAGTAGTTAAGGGGGAATTGTTCAGTTTGTTAGCAATTCTGTTAATTTGTTCACTGTTAGGGTTAAATAAATAAATTGTTGCTTGTTACTTGTGAAGTGATTTTCTTTCATTTAGCCTCCCCTTCTCTGGAACACAATGTTTCGGATTTTTCTAAAGAAGAGTCCTGGACCTGAAGCATCAACTTTCCTGCTCCTCTGATGCTGCCTGCCTGTGTTCCTCCAGCTTCACACCGTGATTTTTTCCAGAAAGCCCACCTGATTCAAGCCTGTCTGATCCCAGGGGAATGCAGAGGTTACTGGGGGTGGGAGAATGATCTGGAATTCCAGGGAATGTGAGAAATTAAAAGCCAAAGCCTTAATTATCTCATTCCTCACTCCATCTCCAACTGACTCTGAACTGAATTGCCTGCATTGCCATTGCAGAGGGCAATTAAGAGTCAACCACATTGCTCTGTGGAGTCCCACGCTGGCCAGGCCAGGTAAGGATATCAGATTTTCTTCCTTAACAGATATGAGTGAACTGGAAGGTTTTTTTTTACAACAATTAATGACAACTTCATGCTCCTTATTACTGAGAATGGCTTTCAGTTTTTTCAGTAATTTTGGCCTGAATTTCCAATGGCCAGATGATTGTTATTCCAGCGCAGAGTTCGGAAGAATTCTCATTGTAGCATTGAAATTGAAACTTTCCACTGAGCAATGTCTGGAAATCTCCGGAAGCCTCTATTTAAATTGGAGACTTTGAATGGTTCCATTGAAATTAAGTAAAGTAGCCACTCAGGAAATGTTGTACTATTAAAGACATAGTGTAACTTTGAGTAGCGATTAAGCAGACTCCATACTTACCTCACACATCTCTAATTCCGCCTCTCCCAGATCCCTTGCAGCTCACAGACCCGACAGAGCCTGGCACCCCTCCCCCCCACCACCCCCCCCATACTCACGCTCCCCCTTGTGGACCCGATATCTCCCACCCACCCTAACGTATGCTGAACACTGCAGAACCAACCACTCATTTTGCATTCTGGCACCCTGCTCAATTGGCTGCCTATCCTCTACCCATCTGAAACCCTACATACCCAGCACCCTATCCCCTGCCCAGCTGACAATCTACCCAAATAGCACTCTACTTTCCTGGCACCTTATCCCTATCTATCTATCATCCAATAGTGGCGACCTACACCCTGTTGGAACCCTAACCAATTGGTGCAATACTTACCGATCTGTTACCTATATGGCACCCTAACCTCTATTCCACTGGCATCCTGGCAACCTACACCCTGAACCCCAGCTGGCACCCTACCCACATGCACCCTACCCACCTGGCACCCAACCATTCAAGCTCCCGAACATCACACTTACCTGATTTATTTGCCCTTTTGACAGTTTTACCCTTTACAATTATTGTTTTGGCACCTGACTGCTGGGAGGACAGATGCATGGTCTGGTTGAGCTCACCATTCCACAGAAAATCCATTGAAATTTCATCTGCTGCTGTGGCAGGATTTGAACCCGCGATCCTCGAGCATTAGGCTGGGCCTTTTGTTCACATTGTCAGCGGTGCCAGCGTCTCTCCCTCACTGAACATCATTATCCGTAATTCAGTGTCTCATTTGAGAATCATAGAATCCCTACAGTCTGGAAGCAGGCCATTCAGTCCAACGAGTCCACACTAACCCTTCGAAGAACATCCCAATCCTCCCTTCCCCTATCCCTTCAACCCTGCATTTCCCATGGCTAATCCAACCAACCTGCCCATCCTTGGATGCAAGGGGCAATTTAGCATAACCAAGACAACTAACCTGGTCATCTTTGGACTGTGGGAGGAAACCAGAGCACTCGGAGGAAGCCCACGCACACAGGGAGAACGGGCGAACTGCATGTAGACAGGTACCCGAGCCCCTGGTGCTGTGAGGCACTGAGCACCATGCTGCCCATGGTGGTGGGCTGTTCCTGTGTTTGATGGATATTCTGTCATTGTTTGTTCCCTCAGGTTGTTGGGTAAATTGACAGATATGATTTGCCTACATGTGTGTATATATTTTTACAAATAAACCTAAAGATAGTTGATTCAAACCAAATGCAAGACAATTTGCAACTTGCATTCTTGCAGTGCAGTGGCAGCATCTTAATTCATCGTAGGCTACAAGGTGAGGAGCCTTGATATGCCATCCACAGCTTCGCGCAATGGTGCTGACCTCCTGGATCATGAGGTCAACTCCTCTACCTCCCATATTCCCCATAACAGCTTACACTGCCACATTTTCTGCACACCCTAGCTGATTTGGTTGCAGTTTTCCTTTTTGATGCTTAAAACGTTTTCGGGACAAAATAATGCAAGAGGCCTGTGGCACCTGATGAATGATTACCACATCTGTAGCAAAGCCTGTACCTAAAGTTCCATTATTCTAGCATCCAACTCTGAGCTTCGCAATAAATACTTAACTGTGCAATATGCGCACTCACTTCACTAGAGCCAGCCTGCTGCTCCCTAGGCAACAGCGTGTCATATGTAACAGCAGGGCTGTGATGATCAACACTGGTAACAGTAGAATCTGCGAGGCAAGCAACAAATCAAACTCTATAATTCATGCCATTAACACACCATCATTCCAATCGCCACTTCCCTCCCACTGTTTCCTTTTGTTACAAAATTCCAAGAGTGAAGTCAATACAAATCTCAGATGCTCTGCAGAGTAGGCACATGCCAAATGCAGTGAAAATTGTAATTTTAACCAAATTCACTGCACTCTTACGCCTATATGGGATTGAGTCAAATGAAAGAAACACCAACAGAATGAAATAGGGTTCCACCTTTCATTAGAAAGCAGTACTTTTTGTTCTCATTTCAGATAACCATGTGCTACAGTAAGTAGTTTGCCTTTGGATCTGATAAAATGCTGGTGTGGCAGACGATGCAAATGTACGGTTATAACAATACATACTTTGTAAAGGAAGCTAATGAGCCTTTAAAATGGCACAAAGAAATTTACAAAATGGCCTCTGTAAGGTCTCGTGACTATTCTTGCAGATTTAGGTGGTATTTGGATCAGACTCTATATTTGTTTCAACAGGAAATCACGCGAGATCTTTTGAAATTCAACACAGCTTTCCGAGAGCTAACATAAGCCCTTGACAATGGTTTCCCTGGAGACCCTGGATAGTTCCTTCTATCTTACCAACATCTTGACAATATGAGAGCCATTCAAGTGTATAGCTGAGAAAGTTAAAAAGCTAATAAAAACAGAGAGTACTGGAGAAACTCAGCAGGTCAGACAAAAACTGTAGAGAGAGAGAGGCAGAGTTAATGTTTCAAGTCCAATATGACTCTTCTTTGGAACTGCAGGTTGCTGCAAAATCATGTCATTTTTAATTTTGTCGATAAAGGGAAGGGGGACAGTGCAAGTGGAACTGTTGATAAGGAAAATAAAAAAAAGGCAATGCTAATGGTGATAAAGGAAGGATTTGGATGCAACATAGGTGTTAATGATTGGCATGAAAAGCAAGATAAAGGCCAGTTTTGCCGAGAGCAAAACATCACATCACGGGGGTGGTGGTGCAATGGGGAATAGTGTGGCTGTGTGTAGGTGTATTCAAAATGAAAGACATTATTAATGGACTGAAGTTACCAAATCCAATGTTTGGTTCAAAAAGCTGTGAAGTGCCCAACCAACAAATGAGGTGCTATTTGTTTCACTTGCAACCGAGCTTGGCTGGGGCACTGCAGCAGGTCTCAGGCAGAAATGTTAGCGTAAGAACAAGGCAGCACTTCGAAAGTCTAGGTCATTCTTATGGATAAAGCAGAGGCGTTCCACAATGTGGCCACTCGGCCTATAGTCAGTGTCATCAATGTAGAGGAGACACATTTTGAGCAGAATACAGTAGATTGAAGGCGGTAGACAGTGGATGGATCTGTACCCTAGACTTGGCCAACCCAATGCCTGATGTAGAAGCCTGATTTGGCAACTTTGGGATAGCAGGCCTCTTAAGTTTTGAGTTGTACAAAAGTCTGGCTTTGAGTAGCCATTTTGTGCTGAAGCCCTGGCAGAAAGAAATAGAAACACTTGTGATTTCTCAACTCAGAGACAAGAGGATGGTATCCAGGATTGCTGTACTGAGCCAGGCTTCCAAAAGCCACAACTTGCCATAAAATCCAAACAAAGGAGTCCTTTGCTCACTTCCAGGGTCCATTCTGCTCAGTCTATCTTTGGAACAGCCTCCAGCTGTTTGTCTACAGAAGCCATCGCAGTCGTTGAATCCGCCTTCGAGTTTTCAACCTCTTTCATTTCAGAAAGAGAATCTCCAAAGAAGCCAGCAGATATTTAGCCCTGTAGAACGAAACAAAGGAGCATGAGTAGGCCATTCAGCCCATCAAGACTGCTCTTCTATTCAATGAGATCATGGCTGATCTGATGATCCTCAACTCCACTTTCATTCCTTTTCCCCAAAACCCTTGATTCCCTTGCTGATTCAAAGCCTGTCTATCTAAATTTTGGTATACTTAATGATCTGTCCTCAACCACCCTCTGTGGTAACGAATTCACTACCATCGGAGAGAGGGAATACTATCTTATCTCTGTCTTCAATGGGCAACCTCTTCTACTGAGATTACACCCTAATGGAAAACAGCCTTCTTGTATCTACCCTATCAAGTTCTCTGAGAATCTTACAATTCCTCCTTGTTCTGTCTTAATCATCTAGTTTTCATCTTTATACAGAGTGTTGTTTGAATATAGAGCCCTTCAGCCCACATTTGTCTGCAATCACCCAATCACTGTTTGTTTAAGTAGCTGTGGAAATAATGCTTGCCACGAGGGCCACATTACTTGAATTTTGCACCATGCAACCGTCCTTTCAAAAGTCTGATTCTTTAAAAAAAAAGTTCTTTTCCATTTCAGTCTACCATTCCAAAACTAAAAAGCTGCGTTCCTTAAAACTGAATTAAACAGTTGGTAAAATTGAACTATTTGGCGATTTTAACACTGGGAAACATTGGATTTTGATTTATAATGCCCTATTCCTATGGAGTCTGTGGTATAAAGGGTATTTGCTATTCATTCAGCAGAATCCTAAATGCTGTCCCAGGTCTTGCTACATGTGGGTGTGGACTGCTTCATTATCTGAGGAACTGCAAATGGAGCTGTACCCTGCTCAATCATCAGTGAACAATATTACAATCCCCAGTCTCAACATAGCAGGCTGCTCATATCTTCGGGACTTACTTGATGTAGCTAAAGTCACAGAAGCACGAAAAAGTCTCACTGTTTTCTTTGTTTAATTCCTGACACAGCTTTAACAAGTTATACATAAGTCTCCTGCAGTTGAAGATCATCTACAGAATAATCCTGAAAATGCTCTTACCGTAGGTATTTTCTAATCAACCCCGTTCAGAGATGTAGTCACACACTTCTGGATCAGGGAGGACTTGAGGTCCTGGTTTAGAGGTAAGGCAGCTGCCACTGCATCACAAGAGCCCCAAATGATCCTGGCATTGGCAGGGCTGACAGTGATCAGTGAGAGGGAATATAATTCATGAGGGGCAAGAAGGGACCACAGGCAGTATCACCAGTACAGATCCTGGCACCTGCCTGCTGTCTACAGGAGTATCTGCTCAGGATGGGCCTGGCCAACCCAATCTTGGCTCCCCTGTCAACCAACTGAGTGGGATTCAAAGACATTTGGAAATTGACCCGCTCACATGTGGAAAAAAATGCCTCACCTGGAGTGGACCCATTTTGTGGAAATTTCACGGGAATTTCATGTGGTAAAACTGCCAGTGCTTTGGACCGCTTGTAATCCCCATATTTACTTGACAAAAACAGCTCCTGGAAACTCTCAGAAATGGCCAAGACATTTGTCAGCCAGCTCCAATCCGTTTTTCAGTAGTTTCTGGAATTACAGGATTTTGCAGCCAATGTTTTGAGCAAAAATAAATTATAATTCTTTTGAAGCATTTGGAATATATTGAGTGTAATTTAATGCAGCAGCTGTGATGTTATCATTATGAGTTGGTGGGAGCACCTCTACAGAGAGAGCTAGAAATCATAAAACTTAATAAAAGACTAAATTAACTTGCAATATTATTTACCTTGTCCTTTATCTCTGCAAAATTAGCATTGCTAAAAGAAAGGTCCTTCTTAAATAATGCATTTCAGTTCAGGAATCTAATTTAGAATTCACCCTCTATATATGATCAATGTCCTTCTGGGGTTTTATTCTTGATCTTAACCCCTTTTCTGCCGCATTTTTTGGCATTCTCTCTCTCCAATACGGAAGTCCTCTCAGAGGTGGGATAGAAACAGCTTAAGAGTAAACAAAAGGATGATAAAATTTCAAACAGTTTTTCCCACCCATCTAACGGAAAGAAAATCTTTTCAAAGGGAGTCAGGTATAAAGCTAGGAATAGAAACAGGAGTAAGCTGGATATCCTTCCAAGGCAGTTCCTACTGATCATTAGGACCACGGCTGATCTTTGGCATTAGCTGTGCTTGCCTGTTTGCTTCCCATATTGATATTGTGTCTTAGAGTTCAAAAAGACATCGACCTCCTTCTTGAATTTGCTCAGTGATTGAGCACAACAGCTTCTGGGAGTAGGAAACTTCAAAAGACATACAATCCTCAGAGAGAAGAGATGTTTTCTCATGTCAAACGTTATGACTGGATTTATGAGGATGTTGCCGGGCTTGAGGGTTTGAGTGACAGGGAAAGGCTGATTAGGCTGGGGCTATTTCCATGGAGCATCAGGGGATGAAGGGGTAGCCTTATAGAGGCTTATAAAATCACGAGGAGCATGGCTAGGGGAAATGGACAAGGTCCCCTAGGGTGGGGGAGTCCAGAACTAGGGGGCATATGTTTACAGTGTGAAGAGAAATACATAACAGGGGCCTAAGGGCCAACCTTCTCATGTAGAGGGTGGTGCATGTATGGAATGAACTGCCAGAGGAAGTGTTGGAGGCTGATACAATTATAACATGTAAAAGGCATCTGGATAGGTAGATGAATGGGAAGGGTTTAGAGGGATATGGTCCAAATGCTGGCAAATGGGACTAGATTAATTTAGGGTGATATTTACGTTGGCATGAACAATTTACAGCAAAGGGTCTGTTTCTGTTCTGCACATCTCTATGACTCTATGAATAACCCATTGTGTTGAGTTAATAATTCTAGGCTCTTCGGCCCGGGAAGCAGCTTCTCATATAAGGACGTTCGGTCTATAGGGCTGAGGAACAGGAGTAGGCCATTCAGCCCCTTAAGCCTGTTGAACCAATCGATGATGCCACAACATATCTTTCCCCTGTAACCCTTTGTCCCCTTGTATGTTAAAAACCTATCCAAATCTACCTTGAATAAACTCAATGCCCACGTCTCCATTGGTTTGTGGAAGATAATTCCACGGACTAATGAGGGAACAATTTCAGAGGCAATTTGATAAATCAAAATCAGAGGGAGAAAGAGTTCTCATTGATGGCAGGGCTGACAGGTAGAAGGCATGGCTTTATGGTGAATGACTACAGTTCCAAAGATCAAATGGCCAAGTGGTGAGAATGCATGGGAGCAGATGGCATGAGTCTTGTACATAATGCAGTCCAGCATGTGGTTTGATGAGCTCATGATCAGCGAAATCTCCTTCATTCTGAATCCCCATGTAGGCTCATGGCATCAGGTCAAATATGGGTGAGGAAACCTCCATCTGATTACCACCTACTACCTCACCACCACATGCCTTTCCATATCAATGCCCATCACAAAGAAAGGCTCTAGCAACATCACCACTGACTGAGCAGCCAATTCTGAAAAGATGTAGCAGCTAGACTGTTCCGGAGTAGGCAGCGAAAGAATCAACATGAGAGAAACTACTGCTAGTAGTCCTCACCAATCTACGTGTCACAGCTGATCTGTCCATTAAAGTATTGGTAGGAGTTACCACCGCACTGTCCTGGTGGAGACAAATTCTTGTCTTTGTAAGCGAGGAGCAGTATCCAGCCTCTCTATAAATGCAGTACCATCCTGGTGAAATGCCAGACCATGACCACCTGTATGCTATAAAGTGGAAACAACATGTGGCTGAGAGGGCTCAGTGATCCCACAGACAACTGATAGGATCTAAGCTCTGCAGGCCCGCCACACCCAATTGTAAATTATGGTGGACAATTAAACAACTCCCTGGAGGAGGATGCTCCATAATCAACCCAATTTTTAATGATAGGGGAAGGCAGTACTTTAGTGCTTGAGATAAGGTTGACTCATTCGTAATGTTTGTCAGAAAGAAATAGCAAATGAATGATCCTTCTTGTCCTCCTCCAATGGTCCCCAGCACCATAGATGTCAGCCTTCAGGCAATTTGATTCACTCCACGTAATATCCAAAAACAGTGGTAGCACTAGATTCTTAAAGGCTGTGAGCCACGACAACATGCCGGCAATAGTACCGAAGACTTGTGCTCCACAACCTGTGCACCCTTAGCCAAGCTGTCCCAGACCAGCGAGGGTACAGGTGCCAACCTGCCAATGTAGAAAATTGCCTGGCTATGTGCTCTCCACAAAAGGCAGGACTAATTCAAGCCAGATAATTACTGTCCTATCAATTTATGCATAATCATCAGTGAAGTGATCGAACAATAACTGACAGTGCTATCATGCAGCTCCTGCTCAGCAATTACCTGCTCAGTGACGCCCAGTTTGGGCTCTGCCAGGACTGCTCAGCTCTCGGCGTCATTACAGCCTTGGTTCAAACGTGGACAAAACAGATGAATTCCAGAGGTGAGGTGAGAGGTGAGCTCTTGATATCAAAACTGCATTTGATTGACTGCGCCATTAAGGGATCCTAAGAAAACTATATTCTATGGAGATCAGGAAGAAAGCTCTCACCCGATTGGAGCCCTATCTGGCACATGGGAAGATGGTTGTGGTTGTTGGAGGTCCGTCATCCCAGCTCCAGGATATCTCTACAGGAGTTCCTCAGGGTAGTGTCCCAGGCTGCTTCATCAATGACCGTCCCTCCATCATAAGCTCAGAAGTGGGGATGTTTGTCAATGTGTGCACAATGTTTAGCACCATTCGCAACTCCTCAGATACTGAAGCAGTCTGTAACGAAATGCAACAAGATCTGGACAATATCCAGGCTTGGACTGACAAGAGGCATACGAGTGCCAGGCAATGACCATCTCCAACTGGAGAGAATCTAATCCCATTGCATTCAATGGTGTAATCATAACTGAATCTCCCTTTGTCAACATTGTGGGGGTTATCAGTTACCAGAAACTTAACTGGACAGGTCATATCACTATAATGGCTGAAAGACCAGGTTAGGTATACAGCAGTAAGTAACTCATCTTCTGACTCCCAAAAGCCTGTCCACCATCTACAAGGCACGAGTCAGGAGTGTGATGGAATATTCCCCACTTGCCTGGATGAGAGCAGCTCTAACAACATGCAAGAAGCTTGGTACTACAAACACAAATATCCACTCCGTGCACCACCAACATTCAGTAGCAGCAGTACGTACTATCTTAGAAGATGCACTGCTCCAAATCTCCTTAGACAGCATGCTCCAAACCCATGACCATATCCATCTAGAAGGTCTCCACCATCTTCTCCCTCATAATCCCCTTGTAACCATTTCATTGAGGGCCGCTGTCAGCATTTTTTGTTATTCATTAACAGGATGAGGGCGTTGCTGGCCAGGCAGCATTTACAGTCCATCCCTAATTGCCTCGAGAGCAGAGTGGACTCAACCACATTGAGTGACGTGTAGGCCAGACCAGGTAAGTACGGCAGTTTCTTTGCTAATATTTGGGGTCCTCACAGTTTCTCAAACGAACGTTGTCATGGTTACGTCAGAACTTGGTAACAGGAGTAGGCCATTCAGCCTCTCAGTAGCCTGTTCCACCATTCATGGCTGATCCAACTTGATATCGCTGCCTCAGCCCTATATCTTTTTAATATCTTTGCTTAACAAACATAGCAGAACTACACTGGTCCAGTAGGGTCTCTTATTGTCGGTAGCAACTCATCATTAAATAGTAACTTGGCAAATCCATAACCTGTATAAAAGCAACATGTTATTTTTGTTCCATCTGAAGTTCAGAGCCAGCTTCAGTGTGGTATGGACAGTGATGGACTACCACAGACTGACACACAAAGTGAATCCCCATTCAACAGCTGTTGCATTAGGATTTAAGAGGTTCTGCAAGGAGGCACTTAGTTCCAGTGGGTGGAAGCCATCAACCAACTCCTGGATGAGTTCAAAGTAAATGCATCTCTACCTGAATTCCAATGAGCTTGAAAGCCTTCATATTCAGTTTACACTTCTGAGTGTGGGAAGTCGTTTTATTGCTAGCGACAGGTCTTAGAATGGCTTTTACAGCTAGCTTATTGTTCTTTGCATTTTGTTATTGTAGTGCCCCTTGAACTGAACACCAGTCAGGAAGGTGGGCATTTCTGAGGAAGGGTCTCAACCCGAAGCATTGACCTTCCTGCTCCTCTGATGCTGCTTGGCCTGCTGTGTTCTTCCAGCTTCACACCATGTTATACCTGTCAGGAAGGGTTCGACAGTTAGTGGGCTCAGTGTCTTCAAACTTCAAACTACAACACCCAGAACTGAATACTACCTTCTGTACCAGGTTCTCTGTTTGGGATTTTAAGTTGGGGGTCTATCTATTTGGAGCTTATGGCCTAGGAGAACTTATGGCGTGTGTCCATTTTGGAGGAGATTGGATCTTTCTCTATTCTTGAATGATGAGGACGCAAGGCTCACTTATGTCAAGTTGAAAAAATGTGATCGAAGGTCAGGTTAATGTGGAAGGTGGGCACAAGGACAACTGGTAATTCAGATGTAAGTGATATTTATGCATGTGCTCACTCAGAATCGAGATCTCCATGTTATTGGTAAAGCTTTCTTTGAAGCTTATAAGAAAATGAGCCCTTCACTAAGCACCCGGTAAACTTCTTCTTCCAACAACCATTTTACGCATATCAATTAAAATCAACAGCAGCATCATTGAAAATGATCCTTTGCTCCTATAGACCATTTTCCATAATTTGGAAGCCTCATCCTGCAGACACATAGAGTCATAGAACTGTGCAGCACAGAAACAGACTCTTCGGCCCAGCTCGTCCATGCCAACCAGATATCCTAAATTAATCTAGTCCCATTCATCAGTATTTTGCCCATATCCCTCTAAACCCTTCCTATTCATGTACTCATCCAGAGGCCTTTTAAATGTTGTAATTGTACCAGCCTCCACCACTTCCTCTGGCAGCTCATTCCATACATGCACCACCCTCTGCATGAAAAAGTTGCCCCTTGGGTCCCTTTTATGCTTTTCCCTCTCACTTTAAACCTATGCCCCCTGGTTTCCAACTCTGAAACCCTGGGGAAAAGGCTGTCTCTTCACCCTATCTAAGCCCGTCATGATTTACAAACATCTATAAGGTCATTCTCCCTCCCCACTGCCCAGCTTCCAATGCTCCAGGTAAAATATCCCCAGCCTATTCAGCCTCTCCCTGCAGCTCCAACTCTCCAACCCTGGCTACGTCCTTGTAAATCTTTGTCGAACCCTTTTGAGTGTCGCAGCATTCTTCCTATGGAAGGGAGACCAGAATTGAACACAGTATTCCAAAGGTGGCTTAACAAATGATCCTGAACAGCCACAACATGACCTCCCAACTCCTCTATTCAATGCACTGACCAATAAAGATTGATTGATTGATTTATTGTCATGTGTACTGAAATATAGTGAAAAGTTTTTGTTTACGAATGGTACAGGCAAAGGACATGCAAACCAAAAATGACTTAGACAGAGGCATTCAGGTTAAATGCACAGGGTGCCTGCTCGGCAAGATCAATGGTAGCAAGATGAGTGTTTTATGAGGCTAGAGAGTCCATTCATCATTCTGATAATGGCTGGGAAGAAGCTGTGCCCGAACCTGCTTATGCATTCAGGCTTCTGTGTCTTCTGCCTTGAGGGAAGAGGTTGTATGAGGTCATTTTCGGGTTGCGATGGGTCTTTGATGATGTTGGCAACCTTCCCACGGCAGCGAGCCACGTAAATGGAGTCTATGGATGGAAGGTTGGCTTCTGTGATGGTCTAGGCTGTGCATATCTCCTTCTGTAGTTTCATATGGTCCTGAGCAGAGCAGTTGCCATACCAGGCTATCATGCGCTCAGACAGTATGCTTTCAGGGGTACATCTGTAGAAGTTGGTGATGGGCCTTATGGACATGCCAAATTCCCTGAGCCACCTGAGGATGAAGAGGTTTTGTTGTGTCTTCTTGACCATCTCGTCTACTTGGGAAGACCAGGACAGGTTGTCAGTTACTGTCACTCTGAGGAACTTGATGCTCTTCATTTTTTAAACGTCAGTTCAAAGGCAAGCATTCCAAACACCTTCTTCACTATCCTATCTACCTGTAACTCCACTTTGAAGGCACTAGGAACCTGCACTCTTAGGTCTCTTTGTTCAGCAACACTCCCCAGGACCTTACCATTAGGTGTCTCAGTCCTGCCCTGATTTGCCTTTCGAAAATGCAGCACCTCAGAAATAGGAAGGGTGTGATAACAATGTTGGGGCTGTACTACAGGCCTCCCAACAGCGAGCGTGAGATAGAGGTACAAATATGTTAACAGATAATGGAAAGGTGTAGGAGAAACAGGGTGGTGGTGATGGGAGATTTTAATTTTCCCAACATTGACTGGATTCACTCAGTGTTAGGGGTCCAGACGGAGCAGAATTTGTAAGGTGTGTCCAGGAGGGTTTTCTAAAGCAGCATGTCTGTAGTCCAACTCGAGAAGGGGCCATACTGGACCTGGTGCTGAGGAATGAACCCAGCTAGGTGGTTGATATTACAGTAGGGGACTACTTTGGAAATAGCGACCACAATTCCGTAAGTTTTACAATACTCATGGACAAGGATGGGAGTGGTCCTAAAGGAAGAATACTAAACTGGGGCAAGGCCGACTGTACCAAGATTTGGCAGGATCTGAGGAGTGTAGATTGGAAGAAACTGTTTGAAGGTAAATCCACATTTGATATGTGGGAGGCTTTTAAGGAGAGCTTGATTAGCGTGCAGGAGAGACATGTTCCTGTGAAAATGAGGAATAGAAATGGCAAGATTAAGGAACCATGGATGACAGGTGAAATTGTGAGACTAGCCAAGAGGAAAAGGGAAGCATACATGAGGTCTAGGTGACTGAAGACAGATGAAGCTTTGCAAGAATATTGGGAATGTAGAGCAGATCTGAAATGAGGGATTAAGAGGGCTAAGAGAGGACATGAGATATTGCTGGCAAACATGGTTAAGGAAAATCCCAAAGCCTTTTATTCATATATAAAGTGCAAGAGGGTAACTAGAGAAATGATTGGCCCACTTAAGGACAAAGAAGGAAAGTTATGCACTGAGTCATGGGTGATATTCTTAACGAGGAAGTGTTGGGTATCCTAAAAGACATTAAGGTGGACAAGTCCCCAGGTCCCGACGGGATCCATCCCAGGTTACTGAGGGAAGCGAGAGGGGAAATAGCCGGGGCCTTAACAGATATCTTTGCAGCATCCTTAGACACGGGTGAGGTCCCGGAGGACTGGAGACTTGCTAATGTTGTCCCCTTGTTTAAGAAGGGCAGCAAGGATAATCCAGGTAATTTTCGACTGGTGAGCCTGACGTCAGTGGTAGGGAAGCTACTGGAGAAGTTATTGAGGGATAGGATCTATTCCCATTTGGATGAAAATGGACTTATCAGTGACAGGCAACATGGTTTTGTGCAGGGAAGGTCATGTCTTACCAACTTAATAGAATTCTTTGAGAACGTGACAAAGTTGATTGATGAGGGAAAGGCTGTAGATGCCATATCCATGGACTTCAGTAAGACATTTGATAAGGTTCCCCATGGCAGGCTGATGGAGAAAGTGAAGTCACATGGGGTCCAGGGTGTGATGGCTAGATGGATAAAAAACTGGCCAGGCAACAGGAGACAGAGAGTTGTTGTTGAAGAGAGTTTCTCAAATTGGAAACCTGTGCCCAGTGGTGTTCCACAGGGATCTGTGCTGGGACCACTGTTTTTTGTGATATATGTAAATGATCTGGAGGAAGGTGTAGGTGGTCTGATCAGCAAGTTTGCTGATGACACTAAGATTGGTGGAGTAGCTGATAGTGAAGGGGACTGTCAGAAATTACAGCAGAATATAGATAGGCAGGAGAGTTGGGCAGATAAATGGCAGATGGAGTTCAATCCGGGCAAATGTGAGGTGATGCATTTTGGAAGATCAAATTCAAGGGCGAACTATACAGTAAATGGAAAAGTCCTGGGGAAAATTGATGAACAGAGAGATCTGGGTGTTCAAGTCCATTGTTTCCTGAAGGTGACAACACAGGTCAATAGGGTGGTCAAGAAGGCATGTGGCATGCTTTCCTTCATTGGACAGGGTATTGAGTGCAAGAGTTGGCAGGTCATGTTGCAGTTGTATAGGACTTTGGGTCGGCCACATTTGGAATACTGTGTACAGTTCTGGTCACCATATTACCAAAAGGTTGTGGATGCTTTGGAGAGGGTGCAAAGGAGGTTCACCAGGATGTTGCCTGTATGGAGGCTGCTATCTATGAAGAGAGGTTGAGTAGATTAGGATTATTTTCATTAGAAAGGCGGAGATTGAGGGGGGACCTAATTGAAGTCTACAAAATCATGAGGGGTATAGACAGGGTGGATAGCAAAAAGCTTTTTCCCGGAGTGGGGGACTCAATTACTAGGGGTCATGAGTTCAAAGTGAGAGGAGGAAAGTTTAAGGGAGATATGCGTGGAAAATTCTTTACACAGAGGGTGGTGGGTGCCTGGAATGCGTTGCCAGCGGAGGTGGTAGAGGCAGACACGTTAGCGTCTTTTAAGATATATCTGGACAGGTACATGGATGGGCAGGGAGCAAATGGACACAGACCATTAGAAAATAGATGACAGGTTAGACAGAGGACCTTGATCGGCGCAGGCTTGAAGGGCCGAAGGGCCTGTTCCTGTGTTGTAATTTTCTTTGTTCTTCTTTGTTCTTTGTTCTCACATTTATCTAAATTAAACTCCATCTGCCACTCCTCAACCCACCAGCCCATGTGATCAATACCCCATTGTAATCTGAGGTAACCTTATTCACTGCCCACTACACACCAATTTTGGTGTCATCAACAAACATACTAAACATATCTCCTATGCTTATGTCCAAATCTCTTCTATAAATGACAAAACACACCGAACCTTGTGGTACGCCGTTGGTCACAAGCCTCCAGTCTGTAAAGCAATACTCCACTGCCACCCTCTGTCTTCTACGTTTGAGCCAGTTTTGTATCCAAATGGCTAATGCTCTCTGTGTTCCATGTGATCTAACATAGCTAACCAGTCAACCATATGGACCCTGAAGCCCATATAGATCACATCCTCTACCAAGCATTCATTAATCCTCTTCATTACATCTTCAAAAAACTCAATTAAGTTAGTGAGACACAACTTCCCACTCACAAAGCCATGTTGACTAACCTAATCAGTCCTTGCCTTTCCAAATACATATAAACACTGTCCCTTAGAACTCTCCCCAACAACATGCATGCCACTGACGTCAGGGTCACTGATCTATGGTTCTCTGGCTTTTCCTTACCACCTTTCTTAAATAGTAGCACCACATCAGCCAACCTCCAGCCTACTGGCACCTCACCTGTGGCTATCAATCATACAAATATCTCAGAAAGGGGACCCAGCAATCGCTTCCTTAGCTTCCCACATAGGCAACAAAATTCTTCACAATCTTCAATGTGCCAGCTCAGCCTTTCAAAGCAATCCCAAAGCTGAGACCGAGATCAGCAATGGCATTGCGACTTTGAATGCTTTGGAGACAGGGACGGCTTACTGCAGAATGCTGGTGAAGTAGCACCAATGGTCCGTTCACAGCATCCTGTCAATACAATGGCGAGAAAGTTGGCCCAACAGCAGCATCGTCTCCCAAAGCCAACTCGCCCAACATCGAGACACTGCACACTCAAACCCAGCTCTCCCAGGCAGGGCAGGGTGTTTTGGAAAGGCCATGGAAGTAGAATACTGCATGGAGCTGCATGGCTAACACCTTCTTCAGCAGCAGCTGCAGGGGACACATAACAGAGGATCTGAAAGCTCAGCCACTGCTGTCTGGGAGAGGGAGAATGATTACTGGTCCCGCCAAACCACGAGCCTGTCTAAGGAAGGCCTTGGATTGTGAGGGCCTCATGCTACCTGGAAAACTTTCGAAGACTTGAGTCAGGAATTGTGTAATGATAGAATTCCCGAGATGTTGTCTTCAGGATTTCACTCATAGTCTCCATTTCACACTGATCTTAACTCCAGCCAAAAGAACAGTACAATGTCAGTGTTTGAGCTGAACCTGCAATGAAAGCTGACGTCTTGACTGCCACCGGACACAAAATGTAGGATCTGCTGCATAACAGAGGAAACTGGAAGCCACGGTGAACATAACTCGATTTGAATGAATGAAGAATATCACAGTGCTTGGGGAGAACCTACACAGTCACACAAAGGAGAAAGGAATAGATGGATCTCCTGATGGAGTTAGACAGAATAGATTGGAATGAGGCTCGGTGGAGCATAATGGCCAGTATAAGCCTGTTGGGGTGAGTGGCCTGTGTCACTTCTGTAAAGTTCTACGTAATGCTGTAGAAAATGGGTAAGGTGAGGTCAAAACTGTCCCTTGTTTTTGGAAAGGTGAATGCTGTTGGTGGAATGTCCAGTCCTGGGCTACCACAGAGTTTCCGAAGTGTGCTTCTGAAAGCTGCCAACACCCACTGCCTACAGAAGAGGTTTTGAATGTGCTGCATGCACTCTGTTTTTCTCCGCTCCAAGGAAGGTTTATAACTGTGCAGTGATTTCTAACTTGTTCTGTTTTTGCTAGTTAGCATGTCAAAATATTGGAGAAGGTGCGCTAGTGGTTGCAGGATGAGCTTTCTTCCTTCGTTCAATCATTGAATGTGGGCAGTGCGAACTAGGTTGGTATTTATTGCCAAGAATGTCATTAAGTCAACCACATTGCAGTGAGCCTGGAGTCTTTAGCGAGGGAAATGTTGAGTGAAGATTTGATGGAGGCATAAAAATTCCTGAGGGCTCCAAAGAGTGAGTAGCTGGAGAGAAATAATTCCCATTCTAGATCTTAAATGAATCTTCCAGAGGACAGTTGGAATATTGTCGAAGAGAAAGGATTTGCAGAATGCAGGATGGAGAGAGGGATGTGGAATGGGACTTTCCTAGTTGTTCTTATTAAAGTTGCACATGGACATATTGGGCTGAATGACCTTCCATTCTGTGGGCAGGATTTATTTGACTGATGGGTTTCCTGTTGTGCCACTGAGAATGTCATCAAGCAACGCAGCCCCGTTGGTGCCAGCTGCCCTGGTGCAACTGTACACGCTGAGGACTGGGAATGGGCTGGAGCTGAGACTTGAATCCACCTTAGGCAGCTGCCAGGCCACCTACTGGGCCAGCACATGCTGTAGCACCAGCCAGAGTTGTGGTCACTTCTGGAACTGCAAGCAGCCCCACTCCCCATTTAAATACCAGGCTAACAGGGCCAGGAAATTGTCATGACTAGAACAGGCTTGTATATATTACAAAGTGTAAAACCGCCTCTTCAAAATGGATACAACAATTTTTAGGATGGCTGGAAACCTACCATGTGAATTTGGCATTATCAGCTCCAGAAAAACCTGAATTCAAACAATTGCCTTATTAAAATAGGAATAGTCCCATCCATTTGAGAAGCTCATTAGCGCTTTTGCTCAGGAAGAATTGCAAACATACAGGATTATGACATCTCTGTCAAGTTGTCTTCTTGTCTCAACATAGGCTCAATGAACGTGACAAGTATGAAGTGAGTCTCACTGACCTTTCATTTTATTGTGATAGTTTGTTAATTCAAACACAAAGGATTGGGCTGTCTCAAAACCCTAGAAGTTGTGAAGGGCTACAAAACAGAGCATCTGTATACAAGCCAGTATCTGTTTTGGCTGTGGAGCTTTGTATTTGTGATATATCACAAGTTTGGAACAGCTGTGTTTGTAACTGCTTTTTAAAAATGACGACAGTGCTATTCTGATAAGAAATGCAGTGAGAAATAGCATCTGAAATATCATTCATAAAATTCTTTGAAGCCAACCTCAGAGTCAAGGTAAGATAGTTATAGCTGAAAACTGGGAGGACCCTTCCCGCACCCTGCTCCAACTTCATGTTCACCTGAGGACTGACCCGCTGAAATGTCAACCAGCAGAAACCATGCAGTTTACTGAGAATCCTCAAACTAATCAATTGTTCTAAGAAACTACAAGTTTGTGTGTGTCATGCTTTGTGTGTGTGTCTATGTGACTGTGTGTGCATGTATGTGTATGTGTGCCTGTGTGTGTGTGTGTGTGTGTGTGTGTGTGTGTGTTTGAGTGTGAAAGAGAGAGACTCTGTGTGCGTATGAGTGACCGTGTGCATATGTGTGTGTGTTTGTGCATGTGTGTGTGCGTCTGTGTAATCATGTGCACGTGTGTCTGTGTGTGTGTTTGTGACTCTGTATGTGTGCATGTGTGTGTGTGCGTATGAGAGGCTATGTGCGTGTGTGTGTCTGTGTATGTGTGTGTTTGTATGTGTATGCATGTGTGTGTGTGTGTATGTGTGTGCATGTGTCTGCATATGTGCATGTGTGTGTGTGTTTGTGTATGTGTGTGCATGTGTCTGTGTATGTGTGCGTATGTATGTGTGCCTGTGTCTGTGTGTGTGTGTGTGTGTGTGTGTGTGTTTGTTTGTGTGTGTGTGTGCATGTGTCTATGTGTGTGTGTGTGTGTGTGTGTGTGTGTGTGTGTGAGCGTTTATCTGTGTATGTGTGTGTGTGCGTGCGCATTTGTCTGTGTATGTGTTTGCATGTGCCTGTGTATGTGTATGTGTGTGTGTGTGTGCGTGTGTCTGTGTATGTGTGTGCATGAGCCTGTGTATGCGTGTGTGCATGAGCCTGTGTATGCGTGTGTTATGCGTGTGTGCATGTGTGTGCACGCGTATGTGTGCGCATGTGTGTGTGTGTTTGTGTGTGTGTCTGTGTGTGTGTGTTTGTGTGTGTGTGTGCATGTGTCTGTGTATGTGTGTGTATGTATGTGTGCCTGTGTATGTATGTGTGTGTGTGTGTGTGTGTGTGTGTATGTGAGCGTTTGTCTGTGTTTGTGTGTGCATGTGTCTGTGTATGTGTGTGTGTGTGTGTGTGTGTGTGTGTGAGAGAGAGAGAGAGAGAGAGAGACTTAGTGCGTACGTGTGACCGTGTGCATATGTGTGTGTGTTTGTGCATGTGTGCATTATATATGTATATGTGTAATCATGTGCGTGTGTGTCTGTGTGTGTGTATGTGTGTGAGCGTTTGTCTGTGTTTGTGTGTACATGTGTCTGTCTGTGTGTGTGTGTGTGTGTGTGTGTGAGAGAGAGAGAGAGAGAGAGACTCTGTGCATATGTGTGTGTTTGTGCATGTGTGTGTGTGCGTGTGTGTATTATGTATGTGTATGTGTAATCACGTGCGTGTGTGTCGGTGTGTGTGTGTATGTGAGCATGTGTGTGTGTGTCTGTGTGTGAGCGTTTGTCTGTGTATGTGTTTGCATGTGTCTGTGTACATGTATGTGTGTGTGTGCGTGTGTCTGTGTATGCGTGTGTGCATGTGTCTGCATGAGTGTGTGTGCGCGTGTGTGTGTGTATGCATGCGTGTGCATGTGTATGTGTGTGTGTGTGCCTGTGTCTGCGTGTGTGTGTTTGTGTGTGTGTGTGTGCATGTGTCTGTGTATGTGTGTGTATGTATGTGTGTCTGTGTATGTATGTATGTATGTGTGTGTGTGTGTATGTGTGTGTGTGTGTGTGTGTGTATGTGTGTGTGAGCGTGTGTCTATGTTTGTGTGTGCATGTGTCTATGTATGTGTGTGTGTGTGTGAGAGAGAGAGAGACTCTGTGCGTATGTGTGACCGTGTGCATGTGTGTGTGTGTTTGTGCATGTGTGTGTGCATGTGTGCATTCTGTATGTGTATGTGTAATCATGTGCGTGTGTGTCTGTGTGTGTGTTTGCGACTCTGTGTGTGTGTATGTGTGCATGTGTGTGTGTGTCTGTGTGTGTGTGTGCACGTTTGTCTGTGTATGTGTTTGCATGTGTCTGTGTATGTGTGTGTGTGTGTCTGTGTATGTGTGTGCATGAGCCTGTGTATGCGTGTGTGCATGTGTGTGCGTGAGTGTGTGTGTGCGTGTGTGCGCACGTGTGTGTGTGTGCGTGTGTGCGTGCGTGCGTGTGTGCGTGTGTGTGTGTGTGTGTGTGTGCGTGTGCAGACACTGGAGTGGAAAACCTGCAGACCGCCAAGTAAGCTCCTTAAGAAGTTCCTTATGGAGGCTTTTTGCTGCAGAATATGGTTTCTAATTTTTGTTTTAAGCACTGCACAATCTGTAGCATGTGGCTTGCCAGCCCTAGAGTTCATTGTGAGGTTACTGAGATAGTTTTGTTTCTATGTGGGGAAGACTGAATTCTGACTGGACAATCCAGCACCATATCTGTCCTCCGTCTAATTGGTCACAGCGCGCCTGCTTCTGACCTGCTGTCATTGCCAATGCACTGGGAGGCAGGTCCTGACTCCAGGCAGCACCTTGCCACCACTTACATGGACGCCAACCTTTCCGCCTGCCCAAGTGGGGTATTTAAATTTTAAAGGGCTGTCACAAGAAGGAGACAGCTAGGGTGCAAAATCAGGACCTAGGACTCATTCCAGGTGTTGAATTTCCTATCCTGTTTTGAAAGTCTTTGCCCGGTGTTTCACACCAATGACCTTTTTATCGGAATCTTTTCTGCCTGGATTTTCTGAAAACCAGCTGAAGTTCATTTTATTGTGCTAATGGTGCTATCGAAATGTAAGCTGTTGTCCCAATATTTGCTGTACTTTACCCTCTCTGTCCACAGTTCTTCTCTCTGTGAGACAGCCCAGTTTCTTTTCATCTCCATCTCTTCATCCTCGTTCATATCCATATCCACTGCTACACTCAGCAGACAGATTCAAGAGGCTAAAGAGCATTGCCCAGGGGAACATTCTAAAATACAAGAGCTTTAGAAGTTAGTTACCATCCAAAAGAGAAACCCTGGTCATCTTTGTAGTGGTGAACCTTCCTCGTACCTTCCACAATTGCTATTGAATTCTTTAACATCACGCACACAGATTCCTAAGCAGTAAATGTTTCCCATGAGCTCTTCCCTGCAGTTATCCAGCACAGGACTCCCATACAAACACAGATGAGAAATTCTTCTAAGTATCTGATCACTGGGATTTCCACTAGCCATGGAGAGTAAGGGAGCAGCTGGCAAGATGTTTAGTCTTCAGTGACCCGCATTTCCTTTAATCGCTCTCTAATTAGTTCCCTCCCTCCGAAGAAACCAACTCGAGCATTTCTTGAATTCAGTCCTGAGATGCCCACGGAGGGACCGAGGGGCTTATCAGGCCCTCAGCCTGATGTAAGCTCAGCAGCTCAAAGGCTCCCCATTCATCTCACTGTGTCCCGAGGAAGGGGTTCAATGAAAGGAGGTGGCCTTTACAGGCTGGGCCATGTGTTTGTGGAAGCCTACACTGTTTGAATTCCGTTTCATGTCTACATTCAGGGCTGGAAGTTCCACACAGACTCAATTATAGCATCCTGCTCTTACTTAGATTTATTTAAAGGCATTCGGGCTAAGTTGTGCCTTAAGAATTAGTGAACACACTAAGAAGGCAGCATACCTACTATACAGTGTGACCTGGGACATACTGCACCAGCTCACAGATGGACACAGTCAAAGAATCATACAGCACAGGAACAGACCCTTAGGTCCAACTTGTCCACACCGATCAGATGTCCCACTCTGACCTCGTCCCATTTGCCAGCATTTGGCCCATAACCCTCCAAACCTTTTCTATTCACATACCCATCCAGATGCCTTTTAAATGCTGTCATTGTACCAGCCTCCACCACTTCCTCTGGCAGCTCACTCCTCACCATCACCATCGTCTGTGTGAAACACTTGCCCCTCAAGCCATTTTCCCTTCTCACCTTAAACCTATGCTCTCCAGTTATGGACTCCCCCACCCGAGGGAAAAGACACTGGCTACTTACCTTACCCATGCCCTATAAGGTCATCCCTCTGTCTCCAAGACTCCAGGGAAAATAGACACAGTCTATTCAGCCTCTCCCTATAGCTAAAACCCTCCAGTCCAGGCAGCATCCTTCTGAACATTTTTCTGTGCTCTTTCAAGTTTCATAACATCCTTCCTGTAGCAGGGCGACTAGATTTGAATGCCGTATTCCAAAACTGGTCTCAACAATGTCCTGTACAGTCACAAAGCGATGTCTCAACTCTCATACTCAATATTGATTGATTGTTTGATTGATTGTCATATGTACTGAAATAAGTGAAAACTTTTGTTCATGAGCGGTGTAGGCAGATCATTGTGAGCAAAGGATGTACAGATCAAAAAGACTTAGACAGAGGCATTAAGTTTACATTGCATAGGGTGTGCACTGTAAGAGATCAGCATTAGCAAGATCAGTATTATGTGAGGCTAGAGAGACCATTCAGCGTCTAATAATGGCCAGGAAGAAGCTGTTCCTGAACCTGCTGGTGCGTGTGTTCAGGCTTCTGTATCTTCTGCCTGATGGAAGAGGTTGTAGGAGGACATTACCGGGATGTGATGTGTGCCTGATGATGTTGGTGGCCTGTTTGGAAAGGTTAGCACATCAAACACCTCCTTCACCACCATTCCTATCTGTCACTCCACTTTCAAGGAACAATGTACCTGCATCCTGAGGTCTGTTTGTTCGGCAACACTCCCCAGGACCCTATCATTAACAATATAGTGAAGTTTAAAAGATTGTTCTGCTTCAAAACTCTCTTTTTAATGTAAAACGGAGAAATGAGCGGCAGTCGTGTCATCTGAATTCTGCCAGATAACAAGCTCTGACTGTGAGCTTAAAGAGAGGGCCTAGCTTTCCTACTGGGAAGTGAATGTGGTGTATTCATACCTGTAAACAACCAGCCTGGTGACTACACTGACAGTGAAGAACCTTCCGGTCTTTTCGGACAGAGCAGAGAAAGCGTTGAAAGGAAATGCTTAAGAGTGGTGAGCAGAGAGAATTGAGTTGTAAATTTCAGTGTAGCTTTGAAGCAGGATATCAGGGAGAAGGTGGTTGCTCATTGCAGGGACTTAACCAATGGCTGGGTAAAGGACCTGGGCAGACTCAGCCGGCCGAGGTGGGCAATGGATGGAGTCTCATGGAAGCAGCCTCGACCGCAGGGCGTCACCTTGGAAATTCTCCGTAAACAGAAGGAAGAATCTTCATTGAAATGGCTAGAGAACTGGTTGGCAGGCAGGAGACAGTGAGTCGGAATAAACGAGTCATTTTCCGAGTGGCAGGCCCTGACAATCGGAGCGCCACGACAGTCAATGCTGGGCCTTGACTGTTGACAGAATGTATAATTTGGATGCAGGAACTCAATATAATATCTCCCAAGTTTGCAGACAATACAAAGCTGGAGGGTAAACTGTGCAGAGATGCTTCAGTGTGAATTGGACAGACTGAGTGTGTGGGTAAATGCCTGGCAGACGCTGTACAATGTGGATAAATGTAAGGTTATTTACATTGGCTACGCAAACAGGAGGGTGTAGATTATTATCTGAGTTAAGAAGGCAGTAAATGAGACTAGGGAGTCATTGTGAACCGATCCCCAAACATAAGCATGCAGGTACAGCAGGAAAATGATATGTTGGCCTTCATAGTGAGCAAACTCGGGTACAGAAGCAAAGATGCCTTGTTGCTATTGCACAGCACCTTGGTGAGACTACATTTATACTATTGTGTATAATTTTGGCCTCCTTCTCTGAGGAAGGATGTCCTGACTATGGACGGCGTGCAACAAAGATTTACGAGCCTGATTCCTGGGACGGCAGGGTTGATGTATCAAGAGACACTGAACCAGTTAGGACTACAATCACTGGAGTTTAGAAGAATGAGGGGGAATCTCATATTTTAAAAAACCGATACAATTATAAGAGGCCCACTGGAAAGATTTTTCCGATGACCAGAACAATTTTAGGGATATAGGGTAGGTCATCTAGGACTGAGACAGGATAAATTTCTTCATCGCGGATGGTAAGCCGGTGGGGTTCTTTGCCCCATAAAGTGATTGAGGACCAAACATTGAGTGTTTTCAAGAAGGAGTTAGATATAGTTCTTAAGGCTAAAGGGATCAAAGGATATGGGGAGTAAGTGGGAGCAGGGCACTGAGTTGGATGATCATTATGAGGGGCAGAGCAGACTTGAAGGGCCAAAAGGCCTACTCCTGCTCCTATTTCCTATGTTTCTATTCTTTGAAGAAAGAGAGAAGCATGAGCCCTTTAGAAGCTGGGGTACAGTAATTCAGCAGAGGGCATGTTGTGATGATTCCTGAGACATAGCTCATTAAAGCATTAAAAAGGGCTGACTTTTTTGTAATTTATAAGTTGCCCATGGAGCTGCATTTAGTATGTTTTTTTTATGTTCAATGCCTTAAAAACTTGAAGCTTGCAATTCCTTTAAGTTGTTTTACTGGGAGGTCCATTTGCCTAAGCAACTTATTGCTGTCTGCAGGGACCATGGCATCGTGTTTTGCAAAGCTCCACCAACAGTGGAAATGGGTCTTCCACTCTGTATCTAGCCTGGGCTTTGGAGGTCAGGGATGGGTCAGCACTGTCTTGGAGGGATTGTTATTGTGAAGAGTCAGTCTTGATGCACATGGGCTGCCCCGTAGCTAAGTCCACTCTCTCACCTGAAGGGCTGCCACTAATAGTAAAATATTCCAGGCCAAAATCAGAAGGAAGTTTAAAGAGATCAACTTTTAAACTATGAATGCAGTACTCACAGCCTTTGTACTTGGAGGATGATGTAAAGTTAGCCGAGATACTGCTGACTTGTGTGTGTAGAGAAATCAGCGTAGACGTGCCAGAGAGTGAAAACCCACATGCGCAATTTCAAAAAAGATAGTCATGGACCAACAGTGTTGCCCAATTCCCTTTGCAAATTAGTAAATCAGATACCTGCTCTTATCTAGTTTCAGGGATTAAATGGGCCGTGGCAATATCATGTACTTCTCATTAAGGAATGCCAAGAAGAGTGTCTCATGAGCTCTGGATCATTTCATTCTCCAAGCCGATTAGCAAAAGCCTAACATTGCCAGTGACCCACATGTTACCTGATCTAACGGTGCTTCACACTGTTACTTAACACGGGATGGATGGTGCTTACCTTTCAGCTCCACCATCCATCAACATAATGAGCACAGCGAAAAGTAGTTGACCTTACTCCTGACGGGCAATAAATTAAAATCAAAAGCAGACTGCGAACTTGAGTTGAATTATTGGAACCGGCTTTCAATCGGTTTTCTTGGTAGAGTGTCCTAGTTGATGTAGAAGCCCTTTCAGACATGAACGAGACTGGCAAAAAGAAGGATTTTCCACAACAAAAAGGATGGAAGGACTAACCTGAAAGGCCAAGCAAAGCACCAATCTTTATTTTCCCTGACTTTCCACTATCTCTTCATCCGGATGGTCACTCCTCGTTGGAGACTACGGCCAACGTCCCCCAGCCTCCCCTAACTCCCAGAATCTGAGGCCACTCCTTGTCACTGCAGTTAGTGAATTAGCAACATGGCTTCCGGCTGGTGCTTCAATATAAGTGCCATCAGAAAGGAGTAGTGAATGCTGTGAGTGCTTGGGCTATTCCAACCCAGACATGGACTGCTTCAGTGTCTGTGGAGTTGCGAATAGTGCTCAACATTGTACAGTCATTGGTAAACATTCCCCGGCTCCCCCCCACCGCCTCCATTATAAGGGCACAACTGGGAATGACTAATGGATGATTACACAATGTTCAGCATCATTGGCGTTTCCTCAGATGCTGAGGCACTCCACGTCCAAATGCAACAAGACCCAGAACTAGAGAAAGCAAAGTGTGGAGCTGGACTAGTTTAGGCTCAAAAGTGACAGATGATATTTGGGCATCGCATTAGTGCTAAGCAATGGAATTTCCTAAAGCAGACAATCTAACCACTGCCTCTTAGCAATCAATAAGGTTACTATCACTACATGCCCGATCATTATCCTGGGGGTTACCATTAACCAGAAGGCCAACTGGAGATGGGCTATCAGGTTCCCTGAGAGTTGCGCTGGTGGAATATTGTGTCTGATGATGGGAAATTGATGGCAGCTCAGCATTCGATCAGCTTCAATGCTGCTCCTTTTAAGCACACAGCAGGATGTCAGTGAATGTTCCAGGCCACAGAATTTGGCTGTTGATGCCTTTTTGATGGTTGCTGTGGGAACCAAAACGATCAAAGGACCTTCTTGCTGCCACTGACAGCACATCATGTGGCATACCATGCTCGAAAGGTGTCTCACACAGAGGTTGGAGAACAGGTCAGAGGCTAGGGGTACCATGGCAACTAGCTCCTTCCCTGACTTCCCAAAGTCTGTCTGCCATCCAGAAGGCACGAGTTAGGAGTGTGATGGAATACTCCCAGCTTTCCTGGATGGGTGCAGCTCGAACAACTAAAAGCTTGATGGGCATCACATCCACTCCCACCGTCACCAACATTCAAGAACTGCAGTGTGTAGCAAGTAAAGATGTACTGCAGAAATTCACCAAATATCCTCACAGCTCCTTCCAAACCCACTACCACTTCCATCTAGAAGGTCAAGGGCAGCAGATATACAGGAACACCTTCACCTGAAATTTCCCTCCAAGCCACTCACCTTCCTGATTTGCGAATATATCACTGTTCCCTCTGTGTTGCTGGGTCAAAGTCCTGGAACTGCCTCCCTAAGGACGTTGTGGGCCAACCCACAGCACATGGACTGCAGCCATTCAAAAAGGCAGCTCTCAATGAGAAGATCAAGGGCAGCCAAGCATGGGTAACAAATGCTGGCCCAACGACTAGTCCCACAGTCAAGCGTATGTCAACATGACCCAGTTTTCCTGAGCGTTCTTGACCAGAGGAACCTCCAAGCTAAGGTCAGTCACAGGAATCTCTGCCTCTGCAGATTCAGGCAAATACAACAGAAACACGCTGGCTAATTCAGAGTGAACTCCTGCTGGCTTGTATCATATCAATTTTTTAATTACTTGACAGGTCAGTGTGTATGATAAATTCCAGTGCTGTCCACAATACAGATGTTCAGTCCAAGGTCAAACAGCAGGTCTTCAATTCACACTGGCGTCTTCATGAGATAAACTGATGCCATGAACATCCCTTTGGAAATCTGCCCAGGTTCTGTAACATTCCCTGCTTGTAGTGAATGTTGCAGTCTCCTGTCAGGAATCCAGACAGCCTTTCTGTGTGAAGTTTTCATCTGCTGTCAGGTTAACAGAGAACTGCTATTAAACCTTCCATGGTGTGTGCTGCAGATCCCTGACAGAGGGCCACTCAAGACTTGCTACATATTGAGAACTAATTTTTCCTTGTTACAAGAGGAATTGGAATCATTTTGTTCCTGCCATTCAGTGTTCCTGTCAGTAGAGGACATCGGGAGACACTGATCCAACAGCTCACACGGGACTCCACTCCATCCCGGATTTACTTGGTAGAACACCGCAGGGAATGGGATTTAAAAATGAGGGAGGTTCTGCTAAAACTATACAATTCATTAGTCGGATTACTGCTGCAATACTGTGACTAGTTTCGGTCTCTTTGTCTAAGGAACTGCATTCGATAGCGGTCAGAGAAGGCTTATTAGGCTGATCCCCAGTATGGACAGACTGTCTTATGGGGAGAGGTTGAGAAGGTTGGCCCTGTACTTAACAAGGTGTAGAGCTGGATGAACGCAGCAGGCCAAGCAGCATCTTAGGAGCTGGACGGCTGACATTTCGGGCCTAGACCCTGCTTAGTTGTTGGAGAGTGATTGTCGAAGACAATTGCTGAATCATTAATAACATAAGCTAAAGGGCAGTTTAGAGACAGCCCAGAGGGTTGATGTTAAAAAATTGTAAAGTTCATTCATTTATATTTCCTTAATCAAGATTTACTCCTCACTGTCAATAGAATTCAAATGGACCCCCTCCCAGCTGTAAAGGAATTAGCTATCCTGCTCTTCCCTATGACTTATCCAGGAAACACTCCACAAATGAGGATATGACTGCTGCTCCAATAAGCCATTGCAGCAAGACCACTGACTGTGTTTGAAAATGGCACCTTAGAGCCAGGAGACTGGTGTCGTCAATCAGGAAATGGCATAAGATCTGAATCTTAGGAATAAGCAAATATCTGCCAGTGCAATTGGCAGGGCATAGCAACTTCCTGTTTCTGCAGTGACAAACTAATAATGTTGGACCTCATCAGAAAATTGAAGACTTAACAGCCTTTTCATGTATGTGAAAGCATGGGTGTCTGAGCTATTGTAAGTGAGTTGCGTGCATGAGGTGGTGTACATGAGTGTGAATGAGTGTGCACATGAACGTGTAAGGATGTAAGAGTGTGGACATTTGTGTGAGTTTGTGTGTGTTTGTGTACTTGTGAATGTGTGTAGAGGGTGCATGAACATGCTTATGTCTGTGTATGCATGAGAGTGTGTGTCTGCAAGTGAGTGTGTGTCTGTGCCTTGTGAGTGTGCACGAGTGTGTGTTTGTGTCTGAATGTCAGTGTGCACAAAAGAGCCTGTGTGTGCATGAGAGTGTGTGTGTGTGTGTGCATATGAGTGTGAGTGTGTGCATGTACATGAAAATATGTGTGTGTAGAAGAGTGTGCACATATATGAATGTGTTTCAGTAAATGATAGTGGGAATGTGTGTATGGGTATGAAAACTCATGAGAATGCATGAGTGTGCACATGGGATTGTGTAAGTGAGAGCTGAATTGGATGTGTGTGTGTGTGTGTGTGTGTGTGTGTGTGTGTGTGTGTGTGCATATGTTTGTATGTGAATATTTGTGTTTGTTTGTGTACGTTTGTGTATGTGTGTGTATATGTGTGTATGTTTGTGGGTGTGTGTATATGTGTGTGTATATTTGTGTGTGCGTATATGTTTGTGCATGTGTGTATGTATGTTTGTTTGTGTGTATATGTTTGTATGTGTGTATGTGTGTGAATGTTTGTGTGTCTGTATGTTTATGTGTGTGTACATGTATGTGTGCGTATGTTTGTGTGTGTGTGTATATGTACATGTTTGTGTGTGCATGTGCTTATATATGTTTGCCTGTGTATGTTTCTGTGTATGTATGTCTGTGAATGTTTGTATGTTTGTGTGTGTGCACGTGCGCGCACACGTGCGCATGTGTTTCTATATGTGTGTATGTTCATGTATGTGTACATGTTTGTGTGTGTGTATGTGTCTGTATGTGTGTTTAAGCTAGTGCACATCAAACTAGACAGGTGTGTTTTGACGAGAGTGGGGGTGGGTTAGTATATATGCACATATGTGACAGTGCGTGCAAGTCTGAATGTGTGTACTTGTGATTGTGTATGCATGAACAGAAAGATGCAGACAGAGCCACATGTCTTATATGGCTATCTTTTCAACATTAACTGTTGCAAGGCAAGCAGTGACCCAACAAAGTGGCATTGAAATGCCGATATTCAAGTGACAGATAGTCACCTGCACAATCCTACAGGTAAACTGTACTGTCAGGAATTATTTGTTTCAATTGTAAAACCCACCACACCTCACAAATCTCTAGCCCAATCCCCAGCCTAAAATAATGAATGATATTTACAGCTTAGAAACAAGACATTTCAACCCACTGGACTTGTGCTTGTGTTTGTGTTTCACATGTGTATTCGCTTTGCCTGTTTCACCTTCGCTTACCAGCCTTTCTGTCTCTTCCCTTGTGCACTAACCTAGCTCCATCAGCTATTCACATCAACTACTAATATATCGGCTGAGGCTCACTTGCTGCCATTCTTGTTTCTGTGTTGGAAAGTTGTGGGTTCAAGTCCTCCTCTAAGATTTAACATTCAAGGTCGACATTGATGTGCGAGTGTGGGATCTTGCTGTGTAAATTGATGGCCTCATTCCACATATCCTACAAATGTTACTAAACTTCAGAAATACTTCATTGGCTGCAACGTGAAACATTTTATATGTACACAAATCTTTAATTTTTCGAGTTGCATATTTGTACAAATTTCTTTTCGAAGCAATTTCTGTTCGATTTGTTCACGGCGCTGTGATATTTGAGACGCCTGCGGTTTGGAACTCCCAGGAGTGAAGCGATCTTCTTTATGCCTGTGCTTCAGAACCCCTTCTTAATTTTCTAACAGTGTCAGATTGTTCGACAAATCAGACAATTTAACGTCTTGTCCCTGTGAAAACAGAAGGGTAAGTTATAGTTTTACCCATGCCTGGAATGCAGCATGCTGGAAATTATTCATATTTTTGATACAATTGATCATATTTTTCAAACGATAATTATTATCCACTGATTCTTGCCGTTCCTTTACAGCACAGAGCTTCTTAGAGCTGCAGCTATGAAGAGACTAGGACTAGCAATATTCCTAGCCCAAGTTTTCCTCTTACATCTATCTCCCACAGCAAGTACTTATCCTCTTGATCAATGAGATCATCAAATAAATAACTTTCTATTGATTGATTTTATTGATTGGAATTTGCAGAGCTTCCTGTTATTTTTCACCATTGTAAGCTTGATTTCCATGGACATTATCTGTTATTCCTTAAGGCATTATGCCTACTTTATCCCCAAGGTTAATTGTGTATCTAATTACAGCTAGTATGTTTGCTCTTTAGTGAAGGTGCAAGCAATACATTGGTGCATCTGCTGGCGTATTGAAGGTGATGCTCCAGCAGGGATGAGAATTCAATCAAGCCTTATTCAAAATCTGAGCGGGGAACACCTCTGAAACTGTTCACTGCGTACTGGGCCATTTTCCTTTCCCCAGTGTGCCTTCTAAACTCGGCAGTCCTCATTCCGCAGAGGGCTAGAATTCAGCATGTGGTTGGGTCAAATCTTCAAACCCATGGGCACAAATCTGTGTCTCTGCTCTTAACTCTGCAGTAGTTTACAAACTGACTGTGCACTGCATCCCCACTACACCGGCTCAGTGGTTAACACTAGTACCTCACAACTCCAGGGGCCTACATTCAATTCCATTGTAGGGTGTCTGTGTGGAGTTTGCACGTTCTCCCTGTGCCTGTGTGAGTTTCCTCCGGGTGCTCTGGTTCCCTCCCATGGTCCAAAGGTGTGCAGGTTAATAGGATTGGCCATGCTAAATTGTCTATAGTGCCCAGTGATGTGTAGGCTAGGTGGGTTAGCCATGAGAAATGCAGGATTACAGGGAAACAGTAGGGAGGGTGGGAATGGTTGGGATGCTCTTCCGAGGGGCGGTATGGGCTAAATGGCTTGCTTCTGTACTATAGGGACTCTATAATCAAACCAAATAGTTTTATTACTGCAATAGGCTCGTCAGTGACCTCGCCATCCATAATTTATACAAAGCAAGATTCATATGGAGCATCATTGTAAAATTGGTGCGCACAAAAAATTTTGTCACTGCCCTCTGCATGCTCCATGCAAATTGTGATTTTCCCCATGGGATCCGCCGCAGCCCCAAAACGTGCACAAGCTGTGGTCATGCAAGGCTGTGTCACTGCACCAATGTTCATCTCCACACTGTATCTACAAAGTGTCCCACTGGAGTGCGGCTAATCTCCAGGGTAAGCAGAAAGCTGTCCACCCTGCAATACTCCTGGTCCAGAAGGCAGGCTGCCCCAAGTATTGCCATTGAGTTGCAATGTAGAGACAGTCGGTTGAATATGCACAATCAGGTGCTGAGGTGAAAACTATCATCTATGCATTTGAAAAGAAAACAGCAAAGTCTTGCAGATGCTGCAATTCTGAAATTACAACAGGAAGTGCTTGAGAAGCTCGGCAGGTTTGGCGGCATTAGAGGAGAGCGAAACAAAGTCAGAGCCTCTTCAGAACAGAGGGATGCTGGGAATTGATGGTTTTTCTGCTGTTGGCAAAGTGGGAGGAAGGAGTGAGTGGAACAAATGGAGCCCGGAGCAAAAGGACAAGGGAGCCCTACTGGCGGTAAAGGAGGAACTGGGGTGTAAAATAGGTGTCAATGATGAGTTTCAACAGGAAAGAAGTACTCAGCGAAAGTAAATGGTGGAATCAATATGGAGGACAGTGTACATACTCTGGAGCTGTTGAACTCAATGTTGAGTCTTGAAGGCCATAAAGTGCTGAAGGAAAACAGGACGCTGTTCCTCTAGGTTGCGTTGAGGCTTCACTGGAGAAGGCCTGAGATGGAAATGTTAGTGAGGGAGCAAGATCCTTTATTGAAAGAGCAATCTACTGGAAAGTCAGGGCCATTTCTACAGACAAGTAGGGGTGTTTCATAAAGCAGTCACTCAGTCTGTGTTTAGTCTTGCTGATGTAAAGGAATCACACAATGCCAGGGTATAGTCCAACAGGCTTATTTGAAATCAGAAGCTTTCATTCCTTCAGAGATAATGGGAACTGCAGATGCTGGAGAATCCGAGGTAACAAAGTATGGAGCTGAATGAACGCAGCAGGCCAAGCAGCATCTCAGGAGCACAAAAGCTGACATTTCGGAAAGGGTCGAGGCCCTTGATTTCGTTCCTTCGTCAGGTCAGCAGCGATCCAAAAGCTTGTGATTTCAAATAAATCTGTTGGGCTATACCCTGGTGTTGTGTGATTTCTAAGTTTGTCCACCCCAGTCCAACACTGGCACTTCCATATCAACGTAGAGGAGACCACATTGTGAGCAGCAAATGCATCAGGCTAGTTTGGAAGAAGTCCAAGTGAAACGTTTCTTCTCCAGGAAAGTGTGTTTGGGGCCTTGGACAGGAAAGGGCAAGTGTTAGCAATTGAAAGGGATGGAGCCATGCGTGAGATAGTGGAAGAAGTGTAAGGAGTGTGGAGGAGTGGACCAGGATATCATGGAAGAAGTGGTCCCTGTGGAATGCTGACGCTGAAGCATGTGTTTGGTAATAGCACCACATTACCCCACCATAATAACAAAGTGTGGAGCTGGATGAACACAGCAGGCCAAGCAGCATCTTAGGAGCACAAAAGCTGACGTTTCGGGCTTAGACTCTTCATCAGAGAGGGGGATGGGGAGAGAGTTCTGAAATAAATAGGGAGAGAGGGGTAGGCGGGCTGAAGATGCAGAGAAAAGAAGATAGGTGGAGAGGAGAGTTGGGGTCTGCCTCCCCCTCTCTCCCTATTTATTCCAGAACCCTCACCCCAACCCCTTTCTGATGAAGGGTCTAGGCCTGAAACGTCAGCTTTTATGCTCCTGAGATGCTGCTGGGCCTGCTGTGTTCATCCAGCCTCACATTTTATTATCTTGGATTCTCCAGCATCTGCAGTTCCCATTATCACATTATCCCATCATCTACTCCCAGCTTTGCTGTCAATGGAACAGATCCCACTTCCCTTTCATTAGCTCCTATTATACATCTCAATCCCACCGTTATGGTAATCTCACCACCTTTGCCTTTTGCTTTGAGCACCCTCACCATCTGATCCAGTCACTCCCGCTCATCAGCAGGATTACAAACCATCATTATCCAGGCCCCCTTCTGATCTGAAGCAGAGCCATTGGACGCAATATGCTAACCCTGTTTGTCTCCGGAGAATGCTGCCATGAACAATGGGATTTCTACAGTGTTTTCTGTTTTTATCTTCAATGCATTCATGGAGATGAATGAGAGAATGGGTCTTCAGTCTTCCCACTGTTCAACAATGTCAGGAAACACAAAGAGCCCATAGCACAATGCAGACGAGGGACCTAGGAGTGTACTTACATGGATCCTGGAAGGTGGAGTCATAGTTAGATAGAGTAATGAAGGAGGTGTTTGGTCTGTTTGCCCTTATTGGCCAATGCATTGGGTGTAGGAGTTGGGGAGGTCACGTTGCGGTTGGACAGATTAGATTAGATTAGATTCCCTACAGTGTGGAAACAGGTCCTTCGGCCCAACAAGTCCACACCGCCCCTTGGAGCATCCCACCCAGGCCCATCCCCCTATAACCCACATATCCCTGAACACTACGGGCAATTTAGCATGGCCAAGCCACCTAACCTGCACATCTTTGGGCTGTGGGAGGAAAACCGGAGCACCCGAAGGAAACCCACACAGACACGGGGAGAATGTGCAAACTCCACACAGACAGTCACCCGTAGCTGGAGTCAAACCCAGGCCCCTGGTGCTGTGAGGCTGCAGTGCCAGCCACTGAGCCACCGTGCCGCCCTAAATTGGACAGGACATTGGTTAGGCCACTTGTGGGACATTATGTTCAGCCCTGTCTCCCTGCTATAGGAAAGATGTTGTTAAGCTTGAAAAGATTCTGAAAAGATTTACAAAAATGTTGCAGGGTTAGAGGGATTGACCAATAGAAACACAGAAGCATAGAAACATAGAAAACAGGGGCAAGAGTAAGCCATTCGGCCCTTTGATTCTGCACTACCATTCGATATGGTCATGGTTAACCATGCAATTTCATTATCCCAATCCGGCTTTCTCTCTATACCCCTTGATCCCTTCAGCCTTAGGGCCACATCCAGCTCCCTCTTGAATATATTGAATGAACTGGCCCCAACAGCTTCTTGTGGGAGAGAATCCCACAGGTTCACAACTCTCTGAGTGAATAAATTCTTCCTCATCTCAATCCTGAATGGCTTCCCCCTTTTTCTTAGACTGTGGCCCCCAGTTCTGTACTTCTCCAATATTGGAAGCATTCTTTCTGCATCTAACCTGCCCAGTCCCATTGGGATTTTGTATGTTTCCAAGAGATCCCCCCCTCATTCTTCTAAATTCCAGCCACTACAAGCCCAGTTGATGCAGCCTTTCTTCATATGGGAGAAGCTGAATGGCCTGCGGCTATTTTCCCTGGAGCGTTGGAAGCTGAGGGGTGACCTTTATAGAGGTTTATAAAATCATGAGGATATGGTGCATAGCTAAGGTCTTTTCCCAATGGTAAGGTGTCCAAAGCTACAGGCCATAAGTTTAAGGTGAGAGGGGAAAGATTTGAAAGGGACCTAAGGGGCAATTTTTTCACACAGAGGGTGGTGTGTGTATGGAATGAGCTGCCAGAGGAAGTGGTGGAGGCTGGTACAGTTACAACATTTAAAAGGCGTCTGGATGTGTGTATGAATAGGAAATGTTTAGAGAGATACGGGCCAAATGAGACAAGATAAATTTAGGATAGCTGGTCAGCATGGGTGAGTTGGACTGAAGGGTCTGTTTCTGTGCTGTACGTCTCTGTGACTCTGTGACTATTCAGCTCTGTTTGGTGGGTCACACTGTCTACATGTCTGATACAAGGGCTTCCAAAATAACTGCCTCCTCTGAGCCCATCACAGCGAGATGTTATCAGGAGGGAAGAGTAAACACTTCAGAGACATCATCAAAAATCTCCCAGAAATTATGCAACACCGTTACCGGTTTTTGGGAATATTTTGCCAAAAGCTCCCAGACTAGAGAAGTATCTGTGAAGGTGCCAACTACTTGGAACAGCCCCATCAGGCCGTTAGGCAAGCCACATGCGAACAATGTGCGAAACCCCAAAAGTCCTACCTGCTCACCAGGCCGAACAAGGCCCGCCCTTCCCCCACTGCAGCAGGGAGTGTGGATTTGGTGAAGTCACCACATTACCCACAATGCTAGAGTGGAAGGAAGTCATTTTCCATCCTGAGGATCTGCCTCAGAAGCAAAAGTCATGAGAAGAGTCCAAAGTATCAGCCGAGGTGAAGTCAAACTTATTTGCTGAGTGGTGGGTGTGTGGAAAGAGCTGCCAGTGGTGGTAGTTGAGTCAGATACAATAGCGACCTTTAAGTGACTCTTGGATAGGTACATGGGCAATAGTAAAATGTAGGATATGCAGGGTAGTTTGATCTTAGAGTAGGATAATAGGTTGGCACAACATCGTGGGCCGAAGGGCCTGCAGTGTGCTGTACTGTTCTATGCTCTGTAACATTTTCCAGTGTAGATTTCAAAGGAGCTGGCATATTAAAGGGAGACTGTGTCATTAGTGGGCCATTTTTATTCTTTCCTTTTTTTCCCCCTACCAAGTTTTCTTTTGCTTTCTTTAAAGTTTTGACTATTTTCCCAGGCGCAGTTCCACACATGCTCAACTAGATCTAAGTTTTTCAGTCAAGGCAGGAGGTCAGTAAACTACAGTTTGTGGGGGTGAGGGCAGGAGGTGGCATGGACTAGCTGTCAGCCAGGGATTGGATCCTTAATCATGTCACCAAGGGATAGTGAAATTGCCATTAGGGATTTAACAGCAGTGCCAAGCTTATCCCTCACCAGCGTGGTCCCCATGACGTGTGCTAAATTTTAAATTGCATCCAGGAAATCTCAAGCCGTAACACAGTAAGGAGGCACTGCCCTGCAGTATTTGGGCCACAGCTCCGAGACTGGGGTGAAGGAATATCATTGGGATAGGTAGAGTCACCCATGACCTCTGAGGAATGGAACACTGAAGGAATATCCAGGATGCACCAATCTCATGTGGGATCGAATTGAGGAGCTCCCAACTTTCTGAATGCCAGGTGGATTTTAACTACTTGCTGCACTCAACAAAAAGAGGATCATTTGTGTTATTTTTCCAGGTGTTCTGGGTGGTCGTTTTTCTGGTGATTATCTTCCTGGTGTTAAATTTTCCCGGTGTTAGGTTTCCTGGTGTTCTAAGTGTTTGTTTTCCTGGTGTTAGTTTTCCTGGTGTTAGTTTTCCTGGAGTTCCCAGCGTTTGTGTACCGGGCGTTCCAGCTGTTGGTTTTCTAGGTGTACCGCTTGTTCATTGCGCTGACTTTGGGGCGTTTTCTCCTTGGAATGATGTGATATAAATGCTGGTGATTGTGACATCAAATATTCCTCTCCCTTTTACTGAGAAAATATAAAAACTGGAAAAAATGTGTGTGAGGCCCTAACTTACACCATTGGCTGCAAGATGGCGCAATTACAGAAAGAGATTTAATCAGTCAGAGGGCATTTGATTCCCAAAGAGGTTAGGTAGACCTATGAAGGCTTCTTCTACTTCTTGAGTTAGGGCCAAGTGACGACAGCTGGCGAAGAAATAGCTTGCTTCCTTTATGGTAGTGTGTGTCCCAGTGGCCGCTTGCCAACATCAGATTCAGAGAGAGACACTATTTCCCCAGACACATGATGATTCAATTAAAATGGGTCTGAAGGAAAGCAAGTCATCAACTGATGCAAACTCCCTTCTCAGTCCAGCAGCTTCTCTAATGGCAGATATTCGACAGAGTTAACCCTCATTCCAGGACATGATGGGTGAACGGTTTGAATCTCTTCAGGTGACAGATGATCAATGACATTCCTGAACTCCACTGCTGTGCAGGAAATTTTCAGTGACTAGATAACTCTGGCCTAATTTGGTGGGAACAAAGACTAAAATATAAGAAAAAAACACAATCTTTTGGATGTGGGAGGAGCACGCCATTTGAGTGTTGGAACAGCAGCAATAAAGAGGGGTAGAATAGCCATCGGGAAGGGATTTAATCTATCAGTGAGATGCTTGAGCTTTAAAGTTATGTGTCTACCCTTTTTCCTATTTCATACAAATGTAAAACGCTGTTGGAGTTGAAAGGTTATCAGGGGTAAACAGATTTGAGGTTACAATCAGATTAGCTATGATCTCAATGAACAGCAGAGAATGCTTGAAGAGCTGAATGGTCAACTCCTTTTCCTTGTTCATTTGTTCATATGTTTATATAAATATGAATGTTGACTGTCGAGGTTGCAACTAACATTCGCATCACCCAAGTGCCAGCCAATACTATCTCCAGTAGGAGACAATCTAACCATCACTCCTTGACTTTCAATAGTGTTACCATTACTGAGTCTGTCATCAGTTTGACTTTTGACACGTCAACGTCCTGGAATTCACTTCCTTAGGGCATTGCAAGTCTACCTCCAGCGCCTGGACTGCAGCATCTGAAGAAAGCTGCCTACTTCTCAAGGGCAAATGGAGACAAACAATAAATACTGGCCCAGCCACATCCCAGAAATGAATTTTAAAGTGTCAGTCAATCATACTAACTCTCTGATATGTTCAAAAAGAAATATTTTCTTGATTTCAATATCTATTCTTTGATATACTAAATTAGAATGGTGTAGTGTGATCTGGACCCCTGAATAGAATCCCCACAATGTGGAACCAGGCCACTCAGTCCGCACCCACCCTCTGAGCAGAATCCCACCCAGTCCCTGTAACCCTGCATTTCCTATGTCTTATCCACCCAGCCTGCACACCAAGGGCAATTTAGCATGGGCACCACCTAACGTGCACACCTATGGGCTCTGGCAGGAAACCAGAGCACCTGGAGGAAACCAGGGCAGGCATGGGGAGAACTTGCCAACTGCACACAGTCAGTCACCCGAGGGTAATATTGAACCCAGCCCCTGGCACTGTGAGGCTACAGAGCTAGCCACTGTGCCACCCCACTACAATAACATCAAGGGAAAAGGAGGTGTGACTTCTACCAGTGATATTTGCCCGGAATTATTGTAGTCACTTTCCCTTCACCAGATGTAGTCAGAACATCATTATCATAGCTTTATCCACAGTGAAATCATTGCTAATGGCTAATATCATTCTCCTGTACTTAAGCCAGTTTTCACACTGCAGCTATTTAAATTTTTTTTAAAAAATTCATCTCAGTGGCCTGGAAGCAGCATGGTATTGATTTTATAACGAATTCACTGAATCAGACTTGTAACTTGAAGTGACATGGATAAACATTTTGAGCACTGGAAGAACTTGTTCCCACTCACAGCACAAATAACAATCTCTGAGCCCAAGACAGAGCAGTGGGAGATATTATAGTGAGACCGCTGAGGATTAAACAACAAGGTTGTGTTGTTCTGGGCAAAGAGACAGCTTCAGTAAACATCCGAGATTAAGTCTTATCTGCTGGTGCATACTTATCAGCTCTTGTCAATTCAAACAACACTGACCTCGGAGGAAATCGTTCACTGCTTTCTCTGTATATATTTTTCATTCTTTCTCTTTCATGTGATATAGGCATCACCAGGCAAGGCCAGCATCTGTTTGCCATCCCAGATTGACCTCAAACTGAGTGCCTTGTGGAGGCATTTCAGAGGGCAGCGAGGAGTCAACCACATTGCTCAGGGTCTGGAGTCGCATGTAGGCCAGGCTAGGTAGGGATGGCAGATTTCTTTCCCTGAAGGACGTTAGCTTGATGGGGTTTCACAGCAACTAGCAATAGTTGTCATGGTCACTATTACTGATGATTAGCTTCCAAATACAAATTTATTAATTGAACTTGAATTCTATTTGTAACCATGATGGGATTCATATCCATTTACCCATAGCATTTGCATACATTGCTGGATTAGTAGTGGCATTATGGCTATACCACACTCTTGCCCATTCCTGTGATATTTTATTGAATTGAAAGCAGAAAAGGCTGGAGAAGCATCTGTGGAGTGAGAAGCAGAGTTAACATTTTGGATCCTGATGATGGGAGCTGGGAATTCGGATGGTTGGTCTCATGGGGGTTGGGGAGAGCCTGCATATCAACACAGGGGGTGTATTTCCTGGAAAATACATTTGGTTGATTTAATTTCACTTCTTTATTGCTGTAATTTGAATGGTCTGCAGGCATTGATTATAGGAGCAGAGAGATTATAGCTGCTCCTGAGTGCTATGACCAGTTTTGAGTAGTGTGGGAAGGATGTGATTGTACTGGTGAGAATGCAGAGGAATTTGCCAGGCTATTGCCTGGGATAGATCATTTCAGCTATAAAGAAAGGCTGGATAAGCTTGGGTTGTTCTCTTTGGAGCAGAGAAGGTTGAGGTGGTGTATCAGATAATGAGGTATATAGGCGTCTACGATCCACATTCTAATCAAAGTAACAAGTAATCCAAAAAGGTACGGACTAATTAGGGAAGAGAGATCATAACAAGTTATGGAGGTGATGGTGTCAAAGCAAGACAGTTAGGAAGATTTTACAGATGCCGAGCAGTGTTGGGGGACAGGGGAGAGTCACATGTAGCGCGACATGAACCCAAGATCGGGTTGTTTTCACAGGTACAGAACTTGGCTATCAGCTTCTGCTTGGTCATTCGGCAAAGGCTTGTTATTTAGCCGATCGATACTCCACTCACACTGTTTAGCTTGTGATTTCAAACAAAACAGTTCAACTATAACCTGGTGTCATGTGACTTCCAACCTTGTGGAGAGTATAGAAATGGGATTTTATAAATTCTACATGGCATGTTGTTAAATTCAGGCCAGTTTGGCAAGAATATGTCAGGTGGTATTTTGCACCAGAGATGGGAGGCCACAGGAGAAAATTTTGTTCCTCTGGGGCTGAGTTTATCATAACAAGTAGACATCAGATTATAACAGCAGCCTGCCTGCTCCTTAACAGATATTTCTGATCAACCTGCCCACCCACGAGATCACACACGTCTGGTGGTGGTGGGACCTGAACCTGGCTCAGCTAGTTACACTGCCAACAGCAAGAACAGAAGTTGCTGGAAAAGCTCAGCAGGTCTGGCAGCATCTGCGAAGAAAAAGTCAGAGTTAACGTTTCAGGTCCAGTGGCTCTTCCTCAGAACTGAAGGTGGCTGGGAAAACGTCGGTTTATATGCAGAAAGTAGGGAGCTGGGTGGGGTCGGGAGTAAATGATAGGATAAAGCCTAAAGAGAGAGAGAAGAACATTTGGACAAACAAAGAAGTTGGTAAGATCAGGCTGGGAGGGTGAATAGTTGTGAATGGGGACTGTTAGTGACTAACAACAGGTAGTGTGTAATGAGATAGTAGGAACAGCCGAAGCTGGATTCTGAGATAGTACAGTGTGGAGCTGGATGAACACAGCAGGCCAGGCAGCATCAGAGGAGCAGGACAGCTGATGTTTCGGGTCTGGACCCTTCTTCAGAAATCAAAACATTCCGAAAATAGGGAGTAAATGATAGGACAGAGTCCAAGGAGAGAGAAGAACTGCCACTGCACCACAAGGCCCTTAATGACTTGTTTACCTGTAAACAGTAATGAAACGGAGCAGGTGGCTCTAGTGAAGCTCAGCAAATCCCCTTTTTGAAGAGGGAATTCGACATGTGCTTAAAATCAGAAAGATTTTAAGGGAGGCAGGGCAATGGGTGGCACGGTAGCTCAGTGGTTAGCACTGCTGCCTCATAATGCCAGGGACCCAGGTTTGATCCCAGCCTCGGGTTACTGACTGTGTGGAGTTAGCACATTCTCCCCGTGTCTGTACAGGCTCCCTCCCACCGTCCAAAGACCTAACAGGTTGGGTGGATTGCTGAACTTCCCCACAATTGCCTGGGATGTGCAATTTAGGTGGATTTGCCATGGGGAATGTGGGGTTCTGGAGGGGCTGGGCCTGGGTTGGATGCGCTTTAGAGGATCAGTGCAGATATGATGGACTGAATGGCCATTTTCCACACTGTTGAGATTCTATGAAATTGGCCAGACACTCTGTACTATATGTAAATGTCAAGGATTTGGAGCTCACACCAGGACCCTGCTTCTTAATTGAGTATTTACTGATTTTACCTCATAACTCACAACCTTCCATCAGACAAGGCCAAAAGTCTCTGGCTAATCTCTCAGTGTCACTCGTAACTACTACTGAAAACAGTGCAGTCTGTCTGAAAGAAGGATATTTGCTCTTTTTCTGTTCTGAGGAAGGGTCACTGAACCCGAAACATTGACTCTGCTTTCTCTTCACGGATTTTGCCAGACCTGCTGAGTTTCTCCAGCCATTTCTGTTTTTGTTTCAGATCTCCAGCGCCTGCAGTTCTTTGTTTTATTGTAAGAGGTGTGCGTGTTGGTTTTCCCTCCCACAGCCTGGGTATTGGCCTGGCAGAACTTTGGCCATGCCCACTCTTGAGCTTGGCTTGGACTATAGAACAAAGAGCAGTATGGCACAGGAACAAGGCATTTGGCCCAGAATGACTGCAATGATAAGGATGCTATTTTAAACTAATCCCATCAGTCTGCATATAGTCTGCAACCCTCTATTCCCTCACGTTTCATACATCAATGTCTAAATTCTTCCCAAAGTTTGCTATCATATTTGCTTCTACCAACTCCCTTAGCAGTAAATTCCAAGCACCTACTATCCTTTGAGTAAAAAAACTTCCTCACGTATCTCCTGTAAACATATCCCTCTCCCCTTAAACGTATGCCTCCTAGTACTTGATATTTCCGCCCTGGAAAAAATACTCCAAATATCCACCCTATCCTTGTCCTTCATAATTTTATATCCTCCATCAGGCCGCCCCTAAGCCTCTGACTCTGTCGTGAAAACAATCCAGGTTTGTCTAAGATAATAAAATGTGAGGCTGGACGAACACAGCAGGCCAAGCAGCATCTCAGGAGCACAAAAGCTGACGTTTCGGGCCTAGACCCTTCATCAGAGAGGGGGATGGGTGGAGGGAACTGGAATAAATAGGGAGAGAGGGGGAGGCGGACCGAAGATGGAGAGTAAAGAAGATAGGTGGAGAGAGTGTAGGTGGGGAGGTAGGGAGGGGATAGGCCAGTCCAGGGAAGACGGACAGGTCAAGGAGGTGGGATGAGGTTAGTAGGTAGCGGGGGGTGCGGCTTGGGGTGGGAGGAAGGGATGGGTGAGAGGAAGAACCGGTTAGGGAGGCAGAGACAGGTTGGACTGGTTTTGGGATGCAGTGGGTGGGGGGGGAAGAGCTGGGCTGGTTGTGTGGTGCAGTGGGGGGAGGGGACGAACTGGGCTGGTTGAGGGATGCAGTAGGGGAAGGGGAGATTTTAACCGGTTCTTCCTCTCACCCATCCCTTCCTCCCACCCCAAGCCGCACCCCCCGCTACCTACTAACCTCATCCCACCTCCTTGACCTGTCCGTCTTCCCTGGACTGACCTATCCCCTCCCTACCTCCCCACCTACACTCTCTCCACCTATCTTCTTTACTCTCCATCTTCGGTCCGCCTCCCCCTCTCTCCCTATTTATTCCAGTTCCCTCCCCCCATCCCCCTCTCTGATGAAGGGTGTAGGCCCGAAACGTCAGCTTTTGTGCTCCTGAGATGCTGCTTGGCCTGTTGTGTTCATCCAGCCTCACATTTTATTATCTTGGAATCTCCAGCATCTGCAGTTCCCATTATCTCAGGTTTGTCTAACCTCTCCAGGCAGCTAATACACTCCCATCAGGTAGCCTCTTCAAAGCCTCCACATTCTTCCAGAGTTGCTCATGAGACTCCAAATGTGACCTGACCAAGGGTTTAGTTGGCACCCCTTTGATTTGCACAAAGGGGGTAATGGCATGGGTCCTGGCCGAGGTGAGAAACCTGCCCAGGTGGGTCACCAACCTGGTGGTGAGGGCGTCAGATAGCCCCCAGAGAGACCCCACCACGTGGTAAGATGCTGTTCACATCAACAGGAAAATTGCCTTGCAGAGAAACCTTGGCAAATGCATTCCGCAGAAGCAAGGCAAATCAATTTGCTGCATATTTCACACTGACAATCTGTTGCCAAGTGTGGGGAAGAGGATGTCTTTTATCACTCTGTAATTTGCAGGCTGAAATTCACCCAGTGCAACTGCGAAGAACAAAGTGATTTTTTTTACAATTGGTACCAGAAAACTCTATTTTCTTGCTGTTTTATTATTGAGCAAAAATAGGATTTAAATTGCCAACCTGCGTTAAAACTGCACAGCACTGTATCACGCAGGTAGTAGGTCATTAAGGGAAATATTAAACTGATGGCTTTTATTCTTGGTGGCATAATTTATACAAGATATTGCCAGAGAACTTGACAGCTCTTCATGTCAGCAGCAAGAACATTTTGGAAGGGACAATCAGCAGCTTGGAATCCGTGGTAACTGCGGAATGAAATATTGAAATAAAGGACAGAATTTGGTGCTGCTTTTAGTCGTCTTTTCTCTAGCTTCTTGTTGGAAGCTTCCTTTCCAATAATACGAGCCAATTGGAGCTGCTTCTCACTTCATCTTGAGGTGCTTGACTCTATGCAAAAGGTTGGATCTGTCTTTGACATGGGACACACAATTTGCAGACCACAAAAGCGCCACAAACAGCAAAGAAAGAAATGATTTTATTTTTGGATGTGCTGATTGGTCAGCATACTGGAGATAATGATCCTCTTTGCCTTTAAATAATGAGGTAGGATCCATAGAGGGCAAATGGGACGTCACTTTGACATCTCGCCCAAATGAAGTGCTGGCCGTTCTGAGCTTTCTTGGGCAGGTTTGGTATTGGAGTTGAATAAGAAATTGTTGGTTCAAAATGATCTCAATTTCTGAGCTGCAATCATTCATTCAACCCAAATAATGTGCTGGAATCCTGAGGCTTGTGCATCAACCAATGTCAAGAATGAATTTTGTCAATTCTCAGATTTTCCTCTTTTAACTGCTCAGCTATGCTCGGGCTCTACACATGAAAGTAATCGACATAGATCTTTTATTGTTCAGCCTGCTGGCTTCTGCTCACCCAGTCATACCTTGGGTGATACAGTCTGCAATCGTCCTCTCCATTCAACAGTCAAAGGCTTTGTGAAACTGAGTAGTACGTGTGTGTGTGTGTGTGTGTGTGTGTGTGTGTGTGTGTGTGTGTGTGTGTGTGTGTGTGTGTGTGTGTGTGCACGTGTGTGCACGTGTGTGCCTGGGACTGTATGTGTGTCTGTATGTCTGTGCACGCGCGCGTATGTGTGTGTCTGTGTGAGTGTGTGTGTTCATATGTGTCTCTCTGTGTGTGGCTATGCGCCCATGTCTGTGTGTGTCTGTATATATCTGTGTGTCTCTCTGTGCATGTGTTAGTGTCTGTACGTGGAGGAGCAAGGATGGGTGGGTGTGGGGTGTACGTTTCTGTGATATGTATGTGACGTTTGCAGAAGTGTATACATGCCACACGATTGGATGTGTCAGTGTATGTGTGACATTTTTGTGTGCGTCTCTCAGTGGGATTGTGACAGCCTGCTGTCTATTGCACGTGGCTGCATGAGTCAATGCATGGTCCGTCTTTAAGTGTGTCTGTGTGTATCTCTGTGCGTGTACCTGTGTCTGTGTGCATCTCTGTGTGTGCGTGTACCTGTGTCTGTGTGTATCTCTGTGATACCAGAACCAGAGGACATAGTTTAAAAATAAGGGGTAGGCCATTTAGAACAGAGTTGAGGAAAAACTTCTTCACCCAGAGAGTGGTGGATATACAGAATGCTCTGCCCCAGAAGGCAGGGGAGGCCAACTCTCTGGATACTTTCAAGAAAGAGATAAATAGAGCTCTGAAAGGTAGTGGAATCAAGGGTTATGGGGATAAGGCAGGAACAGGATACTGATTGTGGATGATCAGCCATGATCATAATAAATGGTGGTGCTGGCTCGAAGGGCTGAATGGCCTACTCCTGCACCTATTGCCTATTGTGTGCGTGTACCTGTGCCTGTGTGTATCTCTGTGTGTGCCCCTGTTTGTGTACATGCACTTGTGATTGTGATGTTTCAGTGTGAGAGAGTGAGAGTGAGTGTGAGAATGTGAGAGTGAGAGTGTGGGTGTGTATGTGTGTCTGTGTGTAATATTTCTATCCAATTCTATCCTTTGTGATGTTCCTATGTGGCTGAGTGTGAGCTGTCTTTATGTGTGTGTGTCTGTGTGTGTGTGTGTGTGTGTGTGTGTGTGTGTGAAATTATGCTGTATTGTTCACAGCTTCATTTGGTTTGTCACTCTCTTCCCTTTGAATCTGGAGTTTATGGGTTCAAGCTCAACTTCACATAAGTTCAGCCTGACATTTCAGTGAATGTTCTTCTGAACAAGTGTTAGACTGCTGCTGGAGCCATTGTTTGACTGAGAAATGAAACTGTGGGCCCAGCTGCCTGTTCAGGGGGATAGAACTGAAAACAAATGCGAGACAGAAACAGGCTCAATAAGCCCGTCTTATTCAGCTCCAAAACCAGACAACGTGACCTCCAACCCACGCCAAACAGCAGTCTCCTGGACAAGTCAGAGATACAGTTCTAATTGCAAAACTACAGCTGATTCAGAGAAAAGAAGAATTCTGGAAGTTCTTCTCTGACCGTGAACTGCATCTTCAAATATCAGAGAGCAGTTGATTAGAGTGAGAGACAGGTATGTCCCTGTGTAAATGATGGATAGGTATCAGGGCCATTGGATGACATGAGAAATTATCAGCTTAGTCAAAAAAGAGAAGCATACCTAACGTGTAAGCAACTAAAAATAGACAAAGTCCTTGAAGAATATAGAGAAAGTGGAAAGGAACTCTCATGGGGAGTTAGTAGGGCTAAAGGGGAATATGAAATGTCTATGGCCAGCAGGGTTAAGGAGAATCCTAAGGCATTTTATACATATATTAGAAGCGAGAGGCTGGCTATGGAAAGATTGGCCCACTTAAGAATAAAGCAGAGAGATTATGTGTGGAGCCAGAGGAAATGGGTGAGATCCTTAGCGAGTGCATTACATTCGTATTTACCAATAGAGGGGCGTGACGGATGTTGAGGTTGGGAAAGATTTGTGAATACTCTTGGGCAAGCCAGCATAATGAAGGAGGAAGTTTTGGGGTCCTTGAAATACTAATGTAAATACAAAGGTAAACAGGTCCTCATGGCCAGATGGCATCAAACCCAGGATACTGTGGAAGGCAAGGGAGGAAACAGCTGGGGCCTTAACTGATAGCTTTACATCTACTTTGCCCTCAGGTGTGGTTCCAGAGGACTGAAGAATGGCCACTATTGTTCCTTTGTGTAAGAAGGGAAGCAGAGATAATCCAGGTAATTACAGGCCATTGAGCCTGATATCAGTGGGTGGGGAAGATGTTAGAGAAGATACTGAGAGACAGAATTTGGAAGTGAATGGGCTTGTTAAGCATTAGGCAGCATGGGTTTGTGAGGGGGAGGTCATGTATCACCAAAGTGACTGAGTTTTTTAGAGAGGTGGTGAGAATGATTGATAAGGGAAGGGTAGTGGATGTTGTCTAATGAGCTTTGGTAAGGCATGTGTTAAAGTACCTCATGACAGGCTAGTACAAAAGGTAGAGTCTCATGGGATCCGGGGTGAGCTGGTTAGATGGATACAAGACTGGCTTGGCCATAGAGACAGAGAGTAGCGGTGGAAGGGTGCTTTTCAAAATGGAGATGGGTAACTTATGGTTCCACTGGGATCAGTGCTGGGACCTTTCCTGTTTGTAACATATATAAATGATTGAGTGGCCTGATTAGTAAGTTTGTGGATGACTCTAAAATTGACTGAGTTGCAGACAGTGAAGAGGATCGCCAAAGGAGACAGCGGGATAAAAATATGTTGCAGATTTGGGTAGAGAAATGGCAGATGGAGTTTAAGCCAGCCAAATGCGAAGTGATGTATATGGAAGATCAAATTCAGATGTGAATTGTACAGTTAATGACAGAACAATTATGAGCATTGACATGCAGAGGAATCTGGGTGTACAGGTCCACAGATCCCTGAAAGTGTCAACTCAGGTGGGTAAGGCAGTCAAGAAAATAACAGAGATAGCAGGGTCCCAACCCAGAACGTTAACTTTCCTGCTCCTCTGTTGCTGCCTGGCCTGCTGTGTTCCTCCAGCTCCACACTATGTCATCCAAGATGGTAAGTGTACAAAATGATCAGAGGATAGATAGAATAGGCAGCCAGAGACTTTTTTCCTAGGGTGGACATGGCTATTATGAGGGGGCACGGTATTAAAGTGAGTGGAGGTAGGTACAGGGGAGATGTCACAGGTAGGTTCTTTACTCAGAGAGTGGTCGGGGCGTGGAATGCATTGCCAGAGAGGGTAGTGGAGTCGGCCTCATTAGGGCATTTAAGTGGCTATTAGATAGGCATACGGATGATAGTATAAGATAGGGGTGGAGGTTAGATAGGATTAGGGTAAACGTTTGGCACAACATCGTAGGCTGAAGGCCCTGTACTGTGCTGTACTGTTCTATGCTCTATGTTCTACGTAACAGTACACTTGCCTTCATCAGCTGAGGCATTGAATATAAAAGTTGGAAAATTATGTTACAACTGTATAAAACTTCAGTTAAGCCACATTTGGAATATTGCATGCAGTTCTGGTCACCACAGTACCAGAAGGGCGTCGACATGGATACTTTGGAGAGGGTATGGAGAAGGTTTACCAGGATGTTGCCTGGCTTGGAGGGGTTTAGTTATGAGGAGAGGTTGGTTTAAACTGGGATTATTTTCACTGGAAAGTCAGAAGGTTTACAAAATTACGAGAGGCAGAGATAGGGTGGATAGCCAAAGGATAGGAAGGTTAACTACAAGAGATTGAAGGTGAGAGGGCGAAAGTTTAGGGGAGAAGTGCGGAGAAAATTTTTAATACAAAGGGTGACGGGTGTCTGGAACACACTGCCAGTGGAGGTGGTGGAAGCAGGTACGTTAGCAACATTTAAGGTGTGTCTTTTTAGACACACGATTGGGAGGTGAATAGAGGGATAGAAACTGCGCATAGTCAATAAGTAACCGGTCTAAAGAAAGGTTGGAATTGGCACAGGTTTCGTGGGCCAAAGGGCCTGTTCCTGTGCTGTGTTGTTTTGTATAAATATGAAACCAGGAGACGGCATTGAGAAATATCACCCAGCATGCCTCGTGTCTCTTGCTTACAGGATATGAAGCTTCCTCCAGGGGCTTATCCCCTCCCTTTGTGAACAACTCAGAGAGAAATAGGGAATTTAGCTTTTGGTTCCCTGGTCAACATTCAACTATCAATGACGTTGCATAAAAATCATAAGCTTTCTCCCTGCTGCGTGGTAATTGAATCCAGGATTTTCTTCGATAACAACAGTGACTAGATTTCGATGTTCCAAAGGACTTGGAAGAAATTGTTTTAATGAAAGCCCTTTTTTCTTGTTATCACATAAATGGATTTGAGGCTCTTATATCAACCTTTGTGACAGGCAGTTTATTGAAATAGATTGATAGCTCAATTTAAATAGGAAATGGGTGCATCTAACCTTCATGAGATAGTTTGTGTCTTCACTATAATAATCAGCTGCTGCGTTTTGATGCCGAAATGTCACATCCAGCAATAGAAGAAATGTTAGGTTTGGATAACGGCATCAGGTAGACATTGTTAATTCCACCAATATTCTCAACATAGTGATGGAAGGAGCCTGTTATATCAAGCAGCATTCTCCCAGCACTAACCTGCTCACTGATACCTATTTAGATTCTGACAGAGCAACTAAGCTATAGACTGCAGTACAGCCTTGGTTCAAAATTGGACAAGATTCCAGAGGGGAGGTGAGAGTGACCTCAAGGCATTTGACCAAGTGTGGCATATAAAGGAGCAAAACTCCAGTGAATGGGAATCAGGGGAAAACTCTCCACTGGCTAGGGGTGTAACTTGGCAGATAGGCCGATGTCTGTGGTCACTGGAGGACAGTCACCTCTGGGGATGTTCAGCAATGATTGCACTGTGTTCAGCACCATTCATGGCCCCTCAGATACAGAAGCAGGACCTGGATGATATCCAGGCTAGGTTGATGAATCGCAAGCAGCATGCATTAAAAATGATCATTTTCAACAAGAGAGTATCTAATCGTTGCCTCTTGTCAGTTAATGACATTGCCATCCAGCACTACAAAGAGCCTTGCACTTCGGCAAGTAACATATTAGCATGCAAGGGAGGCTGGCTAACTAACATGAGATACACAATAAGCTTAAATGGGTCATTTTCTAGTTGGCAAAATGTAACGAATGGTGTGCCATGGAGGTCAGCAAAAGGGGCCTCAATGTTTACAATTTATATAAATGATTTGTATGAAGACAGTAAAGGTATGTTTGCTGAATTTGATAATGATGCAGACATTGTTAGAAATGTATGTTTTGAAGAGGATATAAGGAAGCTACACAGCAATATAAAGGTTAAGTGAGTGGGCAAATATTTGGCAAATGTTGTATAACATGAGAAAATGTGAAGTTGCCCAATTGGGCAAGAAGAATAGACAAGAATGACATTATCAAAATGGTGTGAAAATACAGAGCTCGGAGATGCAGAGAGATCTGGGTGTCCGCAGGAGGTTACAGATACAGCAATGAAATAGGAACGCTCATAGAAGGTTTATTGCAAGTTGAATTTAAAACAAAAGTAGGGAGGTTATGTTTCAGTTATACAAGGCATTGGTGAGGCTTTATGGGGAATACTGTGTACAATCCAGGCCTCCTCATTTAAAGGGGAAGGCAAATACAGTAGAAACTGTTTGGAGCAAGTTTACCAGATTAATACCTGAACTGAGTGGGTCATCTTATTAGGAGCTGACCATCCTGAATTATATTGGAACCATAATCCCACACTGTCATACAGACAAAAACCTCAAACTCCCTTTCGAAGAACACTGTTAACATCTGGTCAGCTCTGGAGTGGATGCTGGGACTAAATAAAAAACGGGAACCAGCGATGAACACCTTTAACCTCTAGTGTTAAATAGGCACAGTGCATCTACACTCCAAAGAGGTAGCACTGTTCCAAAAAGGTAGATCACCACCATCTTCTCAAGTGAAATTTGGATGGACAATAAATGCTGGTCCAGCCAGTGATGCTAACATCCCATGAAAACTTCTATTTTTAAAAAGAAGAGCTGCCCTTAAGATGTCTAGCCTGAGGTGGAGAAACAGAAAATAGACCAAGATTCAACAGATTTTTCCGTCTAATTGGAGTTATTGCTCAAATTGAAAATGTCACCTCCTCCCACCCCCACCCCCCCCACCCACACCCCAGTCATTTCCTCGAGACTGTTCCCAGTTCTCTGTTCCAGTCCTCCCTGACTTCAGCTCTGCTTGGATTCTAAGATGTGGCACCTCCTTTACCGCCAGCTCACCGTGTCACATTGGAAACCGAATGTCAATAGCATGCTACTCAGGTCTGGCATGAGCCAAATGCTGAGTTTGCTGCCAAGCCCATAATGGAATGGTTCCTGTAAGGCCTGCACTCTCAAGAGGCTTTGGCAGTTAAACCTTCTGTTGCGGCTAATGAAAATCCAGTTCCTGGCAGCAAGTCTTGATTCTAGTCTCTGCGTGGTGCACACTGCCTGGAATAATGCCTGGATCAGCACTTGCTTAGATCCCTATAGCTCCAAGCAGCAGGGATGCCAATGTGTTGCTGCTCTCTGCCCATGGCCCTCAAGTGTTATTTGAGTCCAGGCCTGTGGCTGCATTGCTCCAAGATTCCTGTCAGTGAATTTCTCCACAATTGCTGTCTCATGCCGTTATGTAGTCAGCCAGCGGGAGTCTATGACTCCATAGAATCCCTACAGTGTGGGATGAGGCCATTCAGCCCAGCAAGTCCATAATGGCCCTCTGAATAGCATCCCACCCAGACTCATTCCTCTACCCTATCAGTACATTTCCCAATGGCTGACACACCTAACTTACACATCCCTGAACACTAGCACGGCCAATCCACCTAGTCTGCACATCTTTGGACTGTGGGAGGAAACCGGAGCACCCGGAGGAAACCCACATAGACATGGGGAGCATGTACAAAGTTCACACAGACAGTCACGCAACGGTGGAATCGAGCCTTGGTCCTTGGGGCTGTGAGGCAGCAGTGTTAACCACTGAGTCATTGCCCTGCTTGTGCTGGCTTGGTCACCCAAGGGTCATTGCTGACTAAACATTCTCCCTTCGTATTAATCTACATCTGATATAAATTTATTTCTCACATTTTAGAACATATTTTGGTTGCATCCAACTTGAGGCCAATGGATTACACCGAAAATGACCTCTTGGCTCAAGTTTACAGCTTTTACCTCGGAAATCAGAGCCTTAAACCACAATGGAATAAGCCACCCCTACACTTCCAAGCATTTGTATTTTTTACTTGAAATTGATGGAATACAGGAGCTAAGTGAAGAAGGCAAGAGCCCAGCATTTCCACCGGAAAGTAGCTCAGCCGTTAGTTGTGAGTTACAAATGTTTACTTAATGAACTCCAACTGATACCTTTCTTACCCAAAATTACAGTGAAATTTTATTCTGGGTGTCATTCATTGAAGTCCACTTGAAAACTTCATATTGGACTCGGTTCTTAGTTCAACTCCAGCTAATAAAGAACAAAACAGCTGATAAAATTTTACCGTCCTTCACAACGTATTTTCTCTCTGGTCATAGCATGTGAATTTCTCATCGACTTTTTTATCTGACATCTCATCTCAATGCGAAGTGCTCTATCGATGTAAACCGGGAAAATTGGCAATATCCTGTGGTACAGTCATTTCTCACTCTGGAGCCATCTAAATAAGTTGCCTGATATTGCTTGAGGGAAGCATTAAATTATTGGCAGATGATTTTCCTTGATTATACTGGCCTCATGATCCTTGAAGAGAAGGGAACTCATGTAGTCTGGAATCTCTTAGCTACTGTGTTGCTGCAGAAGTCAATCTTTCAATATCATGAGGCTCCTATCAGTAAGATTTCTCTCTCTCTCTCTCTCTCCCCCCCCCCACCTCAGGTTTGACAAAGATATTATTTGGAAAGATTATGCAAAGAGAAAAATGAACTGATCGAGGTCACTGGCTGGCCTTCTGCTTTCCAGCATAAATGACCTGGTTTTCAGCGTGACATTTTTAAAGAGTTCAGTTCGCTCTGACAGAAATCGTAATGGAGCCTGCCACTTTGAAATACTACTTTCATCAATCCTCACTTTATCTGTGCTGTATCAGCTCATTGCAACGTGCCTGAAGGCAAGATATTAACCGTACATCTAATGATGGATTTGTGCCTTTCAACTCGATGTGATTAACTCTCTGTGGAAATCTCTCCAAAATAGCTTTGTATTAATTTTATGAATTAAGCTGCTAGAAACCATCTTGTCCCTGTATCAATGTCGCTGTAAAATTATTGAACCAGAGATTTACCAGTACCAGTGTGGAAGGATAGGTAAAGGTTGGATAGGGTAATCCTATGAATTTTGAAATAAGATGGCCCAGAATTCTGGTCGTGGCACGAGCAGGGCAGATGTTTGTTGTTGAAAGTTTTAATCCTGGGGTGTATCATTAGCACAGCCCACTATGATAGGAACATATGGGCTTGTTGACAGAGCAGCTTAAGATGTTGGAAATCTCCAGGGCAGTGGGTATCTGGAACTCACTGACTGAAATTGTAGCAGAGATAGGGACCCTCAAAACATTTAAGAATTGGTCAGACTGAGTTATTGGGACATCCAGTATGGAAGCAGGCTCTTCAGTCCAACTCGACTATGCCAATTGGATTTCCTAAACAGAATTAACCCAATTTTCCTGTGTTTTGTCCATACCCCTCTATCCATATACCTGTTCAAATGTCTTTTAAATGTTGCTACAGCACCTGCATCTATCAGTTCCTCTGGCAGCTTGTTCCATACACACACCACCCTCTGTGTGAACAAGTTACCCCTCAGGTCCCTCTCAAATCTTTCCCCTCTCACCTTAAACCCATGCGTTCTAGCTTTGTAGCCCTCACAAATCGCTCCACACTGGGGTCAAAGGCCTTGGCTATTCACCCTATCAATGCCCCTCATGATTTTATAAACCTCTATAAGACCAGCCCTCAGCTTCCGAACTCCAGGAAAAAAGAGTGCCCCAACCTTTCCAGCCTCTCCTTATAACTCAAACTCTCCAGTTTCAGTAACATCCGAGTAAATCTTTTTTGCATCCTTTTCCAGTTCAGTAACATCGTACTGCATGTATCATTCCATAGTTATCTCCCACTTGAAAAGGCATAGCATATAAGCCTATGGGCCAAGTACAGGAAAATGGGATTAAAATAGGCAGGTGTAACCAGCATGGACACAATGGGCCAAAAGGCCTCTTCCCATGTTATAAACCCTCTATGGTTCTATGAGAACTGGAGTGTGTCCTAGTGCCCACTAGTGTTGGTCCTTGGTAGTAATCCTGGAAGGAATCAACAGATACCTGGCCCCTTGGAGCCATATCTGTTTAACTGGATGGTGATTAGTCTCATGGTGGAGGAGCTGTGCATCTCTTCCACTCATGCCCCACTGCCATCTCTTCACCGATTGGGGGCCTGGAACCCTCCCCAGGCCGACAGAACTCCTAGAAGTGATACCCACAGCTTGGATATGGTGAGGAGCCCATTGCTATGATGTGGGATAGGGTGCCTTCATAGCCAAGGCTGAAACAGCCTGGAGTTCCAGCACCATGCAGCAGATTCGATACAGACATCATTCACCTTTCAGCCCTCCCTATCACCACTCCCAGTCCGTGTGCCCCGTCACTCTGTGCACGGCTCTCCTGGAGATGCTGACTTAGTCAGGAATACCATCCCATCCTCCGGGGATGAGAACACTGGGGAATATCCCACACAGGAACATGAATGGGCCACTCAGCCCTTTGATCCTGCTGTCCCATTCCATTAGATCTTGGCTGATCTGATTTTAACCTCAACTCTATATTCCTGCAACTTCTTGGTAATGAATAATTTGTCTATATGCAATTCACTATCCTCTGAGAGAAATAGAAAGTTTCCTCCTCTCTGTTTTGGGCGGGTGGCCCCTTGTTTACTAACCGTGACCCCTGGTTCTAGACTCTCCCACAAGAGAAAACATCCTTTCCATATCCTTCTGATCACAACACCTCAGGATCCTCTATGCTTCAATTAGGTCCTCTGACTCTTCTATATAGGTCTAGCTTGGCTATCTTTGCCTCATAAGAGTAATATGTTCCTGTCAGGTATTGATTGAGAAAACCTTATCTAAAATACAAAGATGGGCCGAGTTGTGGACAGTGTGGAGGGCCGTTGTCAGTTACAAAGGGACATTGATAAGATGCAGAGCTGGGCAGAGAAGTGGCAGATGGAGTTTAGCCCTGAAAAATGTGAGGTGATTCGTTTTGGAAGGACAAACTTGAAAGCAGAATACAGGGTTAATGGAAAGATTCTTGGCAGTGTGGAGGAGCAGAGGGATCTTGTGATTCATGTCCACAGTTCCCTGAAAGCTGCCACCGGGTGGATAGAGTTGTTAAGAAGGCATACGGTTTATAGAGTGATCGAGCTCAAGAGCCATGAAGTTATGTTCCAGTTACACAAAAGCTGGGTTCGGCCACATCTGGAGTATTGTGTCCAGTTTTGCCACCTCATTACAGCAAAGATGTCGAAGGGTTGGAAAAGGTGCAGAGGAGATTTACCAGGATGCTGCTTGGAATGGAGGGAAGGTCTTACGAGGAAAGGTTGAAAGAGTTTGGGCTTTTCTCTTTAGAACGATGAAGGATGAGAGGTGACTTGATAGAGGTGTACAAAATGATCAGAGGTATAGATAGAGTGGACAGCCAGAGACTTTTTCCTCAGGTGGAGGTAGTTGTACGTGGGGGCATAGTTTTAAAGTGAATGGAGGTAGATATAGGGGAGACATCAGAGGTGGATTCTTTACTCAGAGAGTGTTGAAGACGAGCTTAATCAGTCAGCCTAGTTTACAACTTTACCTTCAGATCGACTCTAATCACTTCTGAGTGTACTACCTTTGGTCCGATGCATATGCGTTGTGCACCTTGTTGATGGATTGATTCATTGATTTATTTTCAGGTGTACCTAAGTACAGTGAAAAGTTTTGTTTACAAGCAGTGCAGGCAGGCCATTGTGAGCAAGGACATGCAGATGAAAAAGACCTGGATAGATGCGTACAGGTTACATTGCTCAGGGCATGCGCGAGGATGCATTACCGGAGCATGGAATGCATTACCGGAGAGGATAATGGAGTCGGCCTCATTAGGGGCATTTAAATGGCATTAGCAAAAAATATGGATGAAAGTATAAAGTAGGGGTGGAGGTTAGATAGATCATAGGTTTAGGGTAAAAATTCAGCACAACATCGTGGGCCGAAGGGCCTGTGCTGTACTGTTCTATGTCCTAAAATGCTTTGATTTCTGTAAGTACAGTGACAGGACTGTATGCAGTGCTCCCGATATGGTCTCACCAATACCCTTGCTCTAGAAAGCTCAGCCTGAGGGTTGAAATACTTTCTCAAGCCAAAAGCACAAACAAGGCAGCTCAAAAATTCAGCATGTCCATAAGGTCCCTCACCGACTTCTATAGATGCACCAATGAAAGCACACTGTCTGGGTACACAATGGCTTGGTACGGCAACTGCTCTGCCCAGGACCGTAAGAAACTACAGAAGGTGATGTGCACAGCCCAGACCATCAAGAAGCCAACTTTCCATCCACGGACTCCATTTACATGGTTCGCTGCCACAGAAATGCTGTCAACGTCATCAAAGGCCCTGGTAATGACACCCTCCAACCTTTTCCATCAGACAGAAGATACAGAAGCCTGAACACACATACCAAGAGGCTCAGGAACAGCTTCTTTCTGGCTGTTATCAGAATGATGAACAGACTCTAGTCTCAGATAATGCTGATCTTGCTAATGCTGGTCTCGCACAACGCATATGTCTAGGACCAAAGGTAGTACACTCAGAAGTGATCATTGTAAACTAGGCTGGCTGATTAAGCTTGTCTTCAGCACTTAACAGTAGGTGAGCCCAGCGGTTCAGGTGAATGTTTAAAACACCGCGGAACTTTTAAAAATTTGTTTATGGGATGTTTGCATCACTGGATAGACAAACATTTTGTGCCTTTCCCGAATTTCAATGGCGGTTGAGAGTTAACCATGTTGCTATGGATCTGGAATTAAATGTAGGTCAGACCAGAACACATTAGTGAACCAGATGCAGCTTTTGACATCAGTGTTTACATGCTTTGCATTTGATTGGCTTTTACTTCCAGATTTCGTTTTACGTTTTAATTCAATTTTCACTACCTGCAAGGTGGGGTTGTGAGCCCCATGGCCTCAGATCATTATGCCTGGGTTTCTGGGTTAGTTTCCTGGCAACATTATCCATAAACCCACCATCTCCCTCAACTGAAAAGGGATTTTCAGAATCTTGGCCAATGTTACTGTCATGATTCAGGCTCCTTTGACTAATTTTCCACAAAGAGAAATTGAAAGAAGTTATTTTATGTCCAAGCGCACAAAGCCTCATGTATTTGTGCAAAGGCAGGTAGTTAAGATGCCAATCATTGAATCTAACAGCACAGACGTAGTCCATTGTGCCTGAGCTGGCTCTCTGTTAGAGCTATCCAATTAGTCCCACTCCTCCGCTCTTTCTACACAGCCTGGCAATTTTATTTTGCATTTTCATGTACATGTCGATATTACAAATGCAAAAGAATTCTGCTCCATTCCTCACTGCTGATGATCTGAAATCTCTGGCAAAGCACCCTCTCCAAGGGCCTGACCATGCTTCCTGAAGTCTGATTTCCAAACAAAAGGGCTGAAATTTCGGAAAAGTCAGGAAATCAAGAGATGTCCGTGTGCAGTCTTTATTGAGTTAACTTTCAGGCTTTAGGGTGATCTACTTCTGATCCAGGTGGGTTAACTTGTCCAGAGACATCAGGCAGGCTTTTTATTTTAAATTTGTGCGTGGGATGTGGCATCACTCTGGGACAATATTTATTGTTCATCCCTAATTGCCCCTTCACCTGAATGGCTTGAGAGATCATTGCAGAGAGCAGTAAAGAGCCAATTCATTGCTGTGGGTCTGAAGTCACATGAGGACCAGGATGGGTAGGCTCGGCAGATTTCCTTCCGTAAATGTACCAGGTAGGGTTTTACAACAATTGGCAATGGGAACATGCCCACCATTGGGAAAACTCTATTCCAGAATTTGAACAGGGATGGCAAGACTTGAACCATGAACTCAGAACGAGTCTGTTCTTGTGTGTTACTCGTCCGGTGACATGACTCCTGAAGCCCATCGTGAAACCAAGGGATGAAAACACTTGTGGAGCTCTCAATCAGTCAGTTGCAGAGCACCAATCAATATCCAGTGTTTAGAACCATTTTCCAGCCAGGGCTGTTGAAAGTCCTAATGTTGAGAGATATTGATGTTGCAAGATGTTGAAATTCAAGGTCAGGATGAGTTGCCCCATGGCTGCCTGGGCCTGGACATCAGACAATGAGAGTGGTTGAGAGAAGACTGGCAAAGAGAGGGGTGATCAGGGAGTTAGCGACTGGCAGACAGATGAAGAGGCAGTGAGGGGCAGAGGCAAACAGCTGAGTGAAAGTGCCAGGTGGGGGGAAGAGGAAGAGAGGTGGGAGTAGCAAAGATTGCAAATGGCAGAGACTGAAGATCAGTGAATGGAGCAGCTCAAAAATGATTGAGGTTGGAAATGCAAAAGAAGAACAGTATGTGCTGAAAGTGCAAAGTGGATTTGGTAGCAACTGTGGAAGGGGAGAAACAGAAAATAAGGGGCAGGGTTTTGCAGACCCAGCTCTACGAAAGGCAGGCAGGAGACATAAACCTAGTTTCCCAACAGTGGTTGAAAGGTTTGTGTTAAAAATCTCAGGACCTTTCAGATGGGCCAGTTTCTCTGACCTTCAGGACTGGGAACCTGTTTAGAATTTAATGGCCCGGTTCAGGTGTGACAGGCTGAATAGTCTCATTTTGCACCACAACAATTCTGTGAATGTAGTAGCATGCCATGAATGATCATGAACAGCCCAGCCTACTGGAATTATATTTCGTCACAATCGTTGAAATGGGGAAACCTCTGGGTTCACTGACTTAACTACATAGATCAGGTGTATAAATGGCGCAGTAGACTTGCTCCTCCAAGCCAATACAAACTCGACAATGTAGGGGGTGAGGCATCTCCTTGCTGATCAGCTCACGAGGATTCCTGGTTAATATGCAGTCTGGTTAGTTGTTCCGAAAGTCCTTAAGGCGTTTGTAGTGCCTGCCTGAGTAAGGCAATCATTTTGGCTACAGTAACAAACCTGACCAGGATCCCCTTGTGCCAGTCCTGTCTTTGTCTCATGCGAGCCTCTGGGTGAGAATTGATCAGGCGTGTCGATTCTCCAAGCTCTGACCAAAGGTCAGTGAACTGATGGTGTGTGAGCGCTATGTTTGAAACATGCAAGGGGAAGGAACCACTGAGTGGTGCCAGGAATGGTCCATTGGTGGCTCCAGTGGAAGTGACAGACAGGAGACATCTTAAGGAGCTATCCAGCCCCTGGATTCCTGTGTGGCCGCTCCTCCCACTGGCAGCCTTACAAGACAGCCTTGCAATTCTCGCCATAAACTTCACTCTTAACTCTGAAGCTTAGACTTCAGAGGAACGTTACTCTTTGATGCTAAATGTGAGGCTATCATTGTTGTATCAGGCACTGGCTGATCGAGTGGAATCTCCCCAGCCTTATATTATTCTGATGGGCCATACCGAGAATGTCGGGAAAATTGGGTGAGATGTCTGGCCAGGGGATTTCCTGACATCGACAGCAGGAATTTCCAGTTGTGTCGCACGGAAAGACGAAATTCCTGTAAGTGGGGTTTGAGAGGCCTATTTACATCCACTTGCATGCTTTAGTAGGTCTCTCTTACCAAATCCTGCCTCGCTGATGTGCATTCCTTATTCTCCTCCCACCCAATAGAAACCAGACAATGACACTTCTCCACACGTAAGCTGGAGTGGGGGTACCTGGGGACTCCAGCTCGTTGCGTGTTCTCCCAGACCAGCAGGTTGGACATCAATACCTCAGGGTACATTCCATGGGCACTGACTGCCTACTAACCCCTCACCCACTGATATTGTAATTTGGCATGTACCAGCCTTACCATGTCACCATGGCATATCCCCGATTAGCTTATAGTCCAGTTCTGCACCTTGATACAGCATTCTGGAGCACTCTGGCACATTCCTTCAGAAGGCTGCTGCCAGGATATTTTGTGATGTGGACATGCCAGACATGGACTGGCATGGTCAAGGTCAAAAGCCACATGATACCAGTTTACAGCCCAACAGGTTTATATTTAAAAGATCAAAGGGTCATGCTCTGATGCGAATTAAACTGACCTACGATGCTGTTAAATCTTGAATCAGTTAGCAAAGAGATACACCACACACACACACACACACGCACGCACGCACGCACGCACGCACGCACGCACGCACACACACACACACAGGTCTATAAAGTGAATTTGCATTTGCAGATACATTCTATTTTGTTCCAAAAGCACACAATTTGTAGACTCAGTCAATGTGGCATTTTGTAAATTCCTACCTTTGAAGACTGACTCAAAGCCGAAACACAAAAAGATTCTGAACAGAGCCTCACACGGAACATACGTTTTCTGATCTGAGATGTCACGTCCTCTTTGACAAAACCTTTACTTATCTCTGTTCAGAAATTCAGGGATTTGTATATTAACGAATTGAATGCTGCATCTCCTGTCTAACTAGTTAAAGATTTAACAGCATCTTCGGTCTGTTTAATTCGTAGCAGTGTATGACCCTTTGATCTTTTACTAATAAATTCTGTGTCTTTTTGCTTCCCCTTTCACAAGCACCAGGAGAAGGAGAGAAACTCTGAAAGCTTATGGTTTCACATAAGCCTGTTGGACTATAACCTGGTGTAGTGTCCAGGGACAGGGATGGATTCACCAAGGATACATCTCAAGGGGGCACACTCACTCTCTTCGTGCACAGGCATTTTGTGTATAGTTTGAAGCATATAGCAGCCCTGCCTTGCGTTTATCTCCCCTTCCTGCATTTCTGCCCCTCTGCTGGAGGTTACAGATTCTCAGCACTTCTATATGGCCTTGTTGTGTAAGTGCAGACACAAAGCCAGGTTGCTTGTCATGGTGGTCAGCAGGGACAGGGGTGGTGTGACTGTGTTACTGTGCCACATCAGCCTCACACCAACAGCGTAGGCAGCAAACACACTACACAGGCCTCAAACAAATGGCCATGCCACACAGCCTAATGGGAGGAGATTTCAGTCATGTCCAGGCACAGATGTTTCAGTCATTGGTCCTGGCACCATAAGACAAGGGTAGCCTCCGCCATCTCTGAACATACTCTCCCCACAACCCTGCAATGAAAAAGAAAAGTCCTCCACTTCCCTTTGGTGCAATCCTCCAAGAGGTTGGGCTGTACCTACTGACTGGAGGATTCAGAACAAACAACAAAAGAACAAAGAAAACTACAGCACAAGAACAGGCCCTTCGGCCCTCCAAGCCTGTGCCAATCCAGATCCTCTATCTAAATCTGTCGCCTATTTTTCAAGGATCTGTATCCCTCTGCTCCCTGCCCATTCATGTATCTGTCTAGATAAATCTTAAATGAAGCTATCATGCCCGCCTCTGCCACCTCCACTGGCAATGTGTCCCAGGCACCCACCACCCTCTGCATAAAGAACTTTCCACACATATCTCCCTTAAACTTTTCCCCTCTCACCTTGAAATCATGATCCCTAGCAATTGATTTCCCACCATGGGCAAACTCTTCTTACTATCCACCCTGTCTATACCTCTCATGATTTTGTAGACCTCAATCAGGTCCACCTTCAACCTCCGTCTTTCTAATGAAAATAATCCTAATCTACTCAACCTCTCTTCATAGCTAGCACCCTCCATACCAGGCAACATCCTGGTGAACCTCCTCTGCACCCTCTCCAAAGCATCCACATCGTTTTGGTAATGTGGTAACCAGAACTGTGCACAGTACTCCAAATGTGGTCAAACCGAAGTCTTATATTTTTGTACTCAATACCCCGTTCGATGAATGAAAGCATGCCATATGCCTTCTTGACCACTCTATTGGCCTACATTGCCACCTTCAGGGAACAATGGACCTGAACACCCAGATCCCTCCATGCATCAATTTTCCCCAGGGCTTTTCCATTTACAGTACAGTTTGCTCTTGAATCGGACCTTACAAAATGCATCACCTCGCATTTGCCTGGATTGAACGCCATCTGCCGTTTCTCCGCCCAACTCTCCAATCTAACTATATTCTGCTGCATTCTCCGACGGTCCCCTTCACTATCTGCTACTCCTCTAATCTTAGTGTCATCAGCAAACTTGCTAATCAGACCATCTATACCTTCCTCCAGGTCATTTATGTATATCACAAACAACAGTGGTCCCAACACGGATCCCTGTGGAACACCACTGGTCACAGTTCTCCATTTTGAGAAACTTCCTTTCACTACAACCCTCTGCCTCCTGTTGCCCAGCCAGTTCTCTATCCATCTAGCTAGTACACTCTGGACCCCATGAGACTTCACTTTCTCCATCAGCCTACCATGGGGAACCTTGTCAAATGCCTTACTGTAGTCCATGTATATGATATCTACAGCCCTTCCCTCATCTATCAACTTTGTCATTTCCTCAAAGAATTGTATCAAGTTGGTAAGACATGACCTTCCTGGCAGAAAACCAAGCTGCCTGTCACTAATAAACCCATTCGTTCAGTATCTTCTCCAGCAGCTTCCCCACCACTGATGCCAGACTCACCGGTCTAGAATTACCTGGACTATCCTTGCTACTATTCTTAAACAAGGGGAGAACATTAGCAATTCTCTAGTCCGCTGGGACCTCACCCGTGCTCCAGGATGCTGCAAAGATATCTATTAAGGCCCCAGCTATTTCCTCTTTTGCTTCCCTCAGTAACCTGGGATAGATCCCATCCAGGCCTGGGGACATGTCCACCCTAATGCCTTTTAGAATACCCAACATGTTCTCCCCAAGTTATGCTGACTTGACCTAGAGCAATCAAACATCTATCCCTAACTTCAACATCCGTCATGTCCCTCTCCCCAGTGAATACCAACGCAAAGTACTCATTAAGAATCTCACCCACTGCCTCTGTCCCCTCGCATAACTTCCCTCCTTTGTCCGTGAGTGGGCCAACGCTTTCACTAGTTACCCTGTTGCTCCTTATGTATGAATTAAAGGCTTTGGGATTTTCCCAGAAGCTGCTGGACTCTGATTGACTGGAAGATTTTGGTGACCCAGGTCACCAATGTCACCTCATTTTCTCCTTGGGAACCCTGCAGCCCTCCGGACACAATATCAAGTTCAATAATTTTAGGCCTAAGGCTTCCCATGTCTTAGGCCCCGAACCCACACACAGCAAGCCTTGTTATCACATCGCCTGCCAACACACACTATCTAACGTTCATCAAGAACAGTCCTCATTAACAACTACTTGCCCTTCTAGGCAGGTTGTTATCAATTCCTTTCTCTACCCAACTGCTCTTCTCTCTCTTCGGGCTGTATCCTTTGGTTTACTCCTGACACCATTCCCTCCCTGTTTTCTGCATTTAAACTGATGGGTCCCCAGCCACCACAGTTTAGAGGGAGGGTCACCGGACCCGAACCGTTAACTTTGATGTTCTCTTCCCAGATGCGGCCAGACCTGCTGAGGTTTTCCAGCAGCTTCTGTTTTTGTCACCACTGTCAAGACCTGCGATAGAGTGATGTACTCACTTGTTGTTCTGCTGTGAATGAGCTGATTTTTAAGTTACTCCATGGGCTATCTCACTGTTGGGATGGTATTGAAGTCGTCACCTAATACACTCATGCCTGCACTAAGGGAAAAGATGGAATCTCCCTCTCACTGCCACATAAAGGGAGATTTCCATTTTTATTACCTGATATGCCTTTCACCAGGATCAATGCAACAAATCTCACATTTCCAAATGTTATTATTTTCTTCTGACTGGCTAATTCCTCTGGCCAAGGTGTGACTATTTTAAACACCTGTGAACCAAAAAAAACATGTTAAACACAACAAGATGGTTGCCTTTAACAGTTAACTTTAAAGCCATGCAGTCAGTTCAACATTAATCTCAACTATACTTAGCGAGCAAGGACTGTTGCTTCCTTGTTTTTCTGCATGTTTGATTAGTATTGCTGCACATTTTGAAATAAAGGAGCCTGACACTCATTGTAAACGTTGTTTACACAGCTTCTTGTTCACGCAGCAATGGAAGCCTCGTTTGCAGGCGAGCTGGATCTGAGGGGGTTGGAGCTTCGGCTGGTTATAGGTAATTGATTGGCCTGAGGCCAATTATTGTGACCAATTATTAATGACAAAGGCCTTCTGCCTGCTAAAGAATTACATCATAGTCTCCCAGGAAGATGAACAGCTTTGTGAATGTTTGTTGGAAACAAGTGGACCCCTGGAGGAGAAGGAGCTGTTTATGCTCTGCAATAAAAAAAACTCAAGCCTGAGTTCGTTTCCCTTTTTCAGTTGCTGTAACCTCTGGATACTAATTAATAAATCAAAGACTTTTATAAGTGGGAGGCAGTTATCCAGTAGGTGAGTGATTAACACTGCTACCTCATACTACCAGGGTCCCAGATTCAATTCCAGCTTCAGGTGGCTTTCTGTGTGGAGTTTGCACATTCTCCCTGTGCCTCCGTGGGTTTCCTCTGGGGGCTCTGGTTTCCTCCCACAGGGATGTGCAGGCTAGGTGGATTAGTCATGGGAAATGCAGGGTTACAGGGCTGGAATGGGATGTTCCTCAGAGGGTCAGTGTGAACACGATGGGCTGAATAATCTGCTTTCACACTGTAGGGATGCTATATTCTGCAAACAGGTCAGAGCATCTGAAGAAGGAAAATTGAGAAGTAGACCTCTGAATGGAACAAGAGTTATCTCAGCAAACCCAATGGAAAAGGGATCACTGATCTGCCTTCTGCATCCTTCTCCCTGCCTGTAACACCCATGTTTTGTTTTTCCTGTCTGTATGCATGTAGAGGGGTAATTTATAAGGAATTTGGAAAACTTCAGTTCAGAGAATTATATGTTGACGGTTCAGGAATGTTTATCTGCAGCTAGTATCTATTTATTTGTCATAAATAGTCATTCCTGTTCAGTATCATCCTGGATCTGAAAGACAAGGTGAATTGGCGAATTGTGCATATTCCTAAAAAATCTTTAACTTTTGTGATGACTGTGTGAAGATTCAGGGCTTGATTTCCAGAACACTATCCCAGAGAGGTGTAAGAGTAACAGAATCTAAATTCCTCCTTGTTTCCACTCTAGTGACCCTCACAATGCTTGCCTATCTATTAAACATTTTGTTTCTAAGCATTACCTCTTACCACCATAGTCTTTCTTGACATGAAATCTTCAACAGGGAAATCACTACTGCATAGAAAGTAGCTGCCTGGAATTTCCCCTTCCTGAATACAAAAGTGGCCAGGTTTGCAGTTGATGTTAAAATAGAAAGAATAACAGAGTGAGAGAGGTTACACAGAATTGCTGAATAAATAGGAAAATATAAGTAAGTGGGCAGATCAATGGGAAATTGAAATTTCATGCAGGCGAAAGAAAATGTACACAGTACATATATTGCAATGGTTCTCAATATATTTTCACAGGATATGGACATCATTAGGCAGGCCAGCATGCATGGTCCATCCCAAATTGCCCTTAAGAAGGGAGCGAGGAACTGGCTGCTCGAAATGCTGCATCCTTTTCATGCAGAAGCATCCACATTGCAGTTAGAGAAAGAATTTCGCGAATTTGACCCAAAGCCATAGAGGTATGGGCATATATTTCCAAGTCAGGATTGTGAGGGGCTTGGAGGGGAACTTGTATGTGGTGGTGCTCCCATGAATCTGCTGTCTTTTTGCCCTTCTAGATAGAAGGGATCGTGGGTTTGGAAGGTGCTGCCGTGTTTCTGAAGAAGAGTCCAGACCCGAAATGTCAGCTTTCCTGCTCCTCTGATCCTGCCTGTGTTCATTCAGCTCCACACCTTGTTATCTCAGACTCCAGTACCTGCAGTTGCTACTATCTCTTGGTAAGTTCCTGTTGCCTTCTTTGTACACTGCTACCACTGCGTATCGCTTGAAGCAGCTGATAAAGAGTCAGAAGATTTCATAGATTTACAAGTAATGTGTAATTAATTTAATTTCTCTTTCATGAAGCCATGCTGATTCTTTCCTCTGTTGCCATAGCTGCTAACACACTAAGCTCCCAAAAACCTGTCAACACTGAGAAAGTGATCAGATGAATCTTGGTCTTTGTTGGTTTCAGAGGTGATTTAGGTTAGACATATCAGTATAAGTCTGTGAAAGTATGTCACTCTCCAACAGCAGTGTTGACCAGTACACAGCGGCAGTAGTGTACACGCTGAATATTGCTCTGATCGACTGCATTTTGAATCCTTTGTCCAGTTTTGTTTGGTCAGATGAAAGGAGAACTAAAGGGAAACCCATTTCGGTGGCAGAGGGGTTGGTAACCAGTGGGTACAGATTTTAGCTGAGTAGCAAAAGGGAAAGAGAGTGGCATCAGGTGACTTCATAGATCATAGAATCCCTACGGTGTGGGAATAGGCCCTTCGACCCAGTAAGTCCACACTGACTCTCAGAGCATCCCACCCAGACCCATCCCCCGATATCCCATCTAATCTACACATCCCTGAGGACTATGGGCAACTTATTTTAGCCAATCCACCTAAGCTGCTCATCTTTGGACTGTGGGAGGAAACCAGAGCACCCGAAGGAAATGCACGCAGACACGGGAAGAATGTGCAAACTCCACACATACAGTCGCACGAGGGTGGAATCGAACCCGAGTCCCGTGCGCTGTGAGGCAAATGCAGCAAGTTTGTATATGATCTGGAATGTAATGCACTGAAGGGATGGTGGAAGTAGATGCAATTGTGTCTTCCAGGAAAATGTAGTAAGTACTTGATAGGAATAGATTGGTATTACGTGGATTATGTTGTAGGCACAGGTGAGCTAAGCTGAATGTCCTTCCTCTTAGCTGTTTCTTTTAGTGATCCTGTTTGGTGGTGGAGCAGAATCACAGAGATAAATGGCTTGCTTCGTATATGCAAATGGATTAAATAGTCTTCATAAGCCTAACAGTCCTGCTTTCACAGGATATAGGCATTGTAGGCTGGGCCAGCATTTATTGCCCATCCCAAATTGCCCTTAAGAAGATAGAAAGCAAGTATTTCTATTGTCTCAGAGATAATAGGAGCTGCAGATGCTGGAGAATCCAAGATAACAAGGTGTAGAGCTGGATGAACACAGCAGGCCAAGCAGCATCACAGGAGTAGGTAAGCTGACGTTTCAAGTCTAGACCCTTCATCAGAAATCAATTGTCTACTTTGAAGGATATCTGCCCATTCAGGCCCATTCAGCAATTTATCCAAACCCAACCCGCTACCTATTCATTTGGTCTACATTATACTAGTGTGTTATGTGCAAATTTGCAAACAGCTCCATTCATTGATTCGGTCTGAATGATTCAAGACACTCCCTGTAGTATGATATCAGCAAATGCTTCATTACTTTGTTATAAACAAACTGATTTCTAACAGCACTTGAGGCTAGATCATGTATTTGTGTGTTCCCTTACAGTATAAACAAAACAATATATTGGAAAGAGTTAACCCTCCATTCTAACTACATCTGAAGAAGATCCTCATGTCTTTTCATTGATAAGCACTCTACACACTGGTACATTTCTGGTACTCTTCATGTGGGTGAATTTCAGGCACCCAGCAGCATTTTAATGGCATCAAGGATCAGATAGAAGCTCATACAAGCTTCAGTACAGATGCATGATAATACGATGCGCAATGTGTATCACACGTGTATCATTTCAGCATGAAATGCTATCTTCGCTGTGCCATTTACGCTGCGCATGTGCTAGTCAAATAAATGAGTCTATTGGCAAGAAAAAACTGAGGCAGCAGGAGGAGGATTTGTTTTTGCTCATCATGTTCTTTATGACCTGGAATCCAGTCCCTGAAAGTGTTGAGGAAGATAATTTAATCATAACTTTGAATTGAATATATACATGAGAAAGGAAGTAAATACCAGGCTGTAGGAAGAAGCAACAGTTTGAATATGAATCATTCTTTCAGACAGCTGGATCTGACACAATGGGCTAAAATAGAGATAACAAGGTGTAGAGCTGGATGAGCACAGCAGGCCAAGCAGCATCAGAAGAGCAGGAAAGCTGAAGTTTCGGGCCTGCATCCTTCTTCATTTTCTGAAGAAGGGTCCAGACCCAATATCAGAGATAATGGGAACTGCAGATGCTGGAGAATTCCAAGATAATAAAATGTGAGGCTGGATGAACACAGCAGGCCAAGCAGCATCTCAGGAGCACAAAAGCTGACGTTTTGGGCCTAGACCCTTCATCAGAGAGGGGTCTAGGCCCGAAACGTCAGCTTTTGTGCTCCTGAGATGCTGCTTGGCCTGCTGTGTTCATCCAGCCTCACATTTTATTATCCAGACCCAATATGTCAGCTTTCCTGCACCTCTGATGCTGCTTGGCCTGCTGTGCTCATCCAGCTCTATACCTTGTTATCTCAGATTCTCCAGCACCTGCAGTTCCTACTGTCTCTGATACAATGGGCTAAATGTTTTGTTTTTTGGAGGTAAAACTGGGTTTAGTAGTACAGTCGTTCTGGCACCAAGTCATGCAGGCTCCTAACTGGGCGTGAAAATTACATACCTGGCCGCAGTACACATTATATAGGCCCTTTTATAGAATCCCTAAATTGTGGAACAGGCCAATCGGTCCCCACCGACCCTCCGAAAAGCATCCCATCCAGACCCATCCTCTAACCCTATTCCTGTAACCCTGCATTTCCCATGGCCAATTTCACCTAGACTGCACATCCCTGAACATTATGGGCAACTTAGCATGACCAATCCAGCTCAGCTGCACATCTTTGGACTGCAGGAGGAAACCAGAGCACCCGGAGGAAACCCACGCAGACAAGGGGAGGAATGTACAAACCCCACATTGACAGTCACCCCAGGGTGGAATCAAACTCGGGTCCCTGGCGCTGAGGCAGCAGTGCTAACCACTGAGCTGCCGTGCCACCCCCAAATGGGATGCTGTTTGGAGGGTCAGCATTGACTCAATGGGCTGAATGGTCTGCTTCCACGCTGTAGGCATTTTACAATTAAAATCCATGCTGCCACAGAAGATGGAGCAACACTCAGTGAAATAATGCATGAGCAGCCTGGGCTACACTGGAACAGCCTTGTAGGCGTTGCTAGAGTAGATGTCAAAGACCTGCTGCATACTGCTCAATTTCAGCACTGTAAGGGACAGCCACCAGCTACATAATCTAACCAAAGAGAAAAGGTTGAGGAGGAGGCAACACATAGGAAGAGGTGGAAGGGAAGCTGGGCAGCTCCTTTCTGCATTAGCAGTGCATGTAGAACTAAGTTGAATGGGACTCCAGTGTGCACAATGCAAGTCTCCACGCACCAACATCACTCTCAACCATGCACTTGGTGGTCTGTACCTCTTTGCTCATCTTCAGTGCCATCGTAGGTATGTTACTGGTCAAAGGTCACTGGTTTTCATTGGAGGAGACTGAGTGTGGCAATGGAGGATGGCTGTTGGCATTTCTGGACCGAGGCATTTGGACCTATTTCTCCACGAAGGAAGCACATCAGCGACCCTAGTCTTCTACTGGCAGACAGAATTCTGGCTGCCCTGCAAGTTCTCTTTAATACTGGGATCCAGATCTGTGACGGTAACAGCCTGAAATTGAATGGCAGCACTTTATTAGATCTTAGGTATCTTTGTTGGTGTTGCAAACATGATATAATTATTTTATCAGACACTGCATCATGATGGGATCCACAGATGTGTGAATGGATTTGGCCATCACTTCAATGCTGGACAAGGTGGGCTGCAAGCTTAGCACATTGTCATGTCCCAGCTGCATCCTGGATTGCTCTATGTTCGTTGACAATGAGCGCAGGCATTGCAGCACACCCATCAGTATGCTTATTCGATTGTCAGCCTCCCCATCAAAGCTCATATCCAAGTCTTCTGCAGTGGGACCCAGATCCAATGTGACCTTTTACTGATTGGCACCTGGAGTACCATCGCCCTGATTCCCTGTTGCAGCACAGTCATGGCTCATGTCTCAACACAAAGAGACCCGGCCATTAATTTACTTCTACATTACACACAGTGTCATGGTGGGAACAAATGGGGAATGCAACAACAGTGTCGTGTTTTCATCACCACTACCTCATGTTGGTAGTACTGTGCTACCTGTCCAGGCTTAGGGATCTGAATGAAGGAAGGTGCAGAGGTAAAGGTGCAGTGAGGGAAGCGACTACACCATGATATCCATAAATCTCACCCCACCATCGGACTTACCAGGGACTTCTCTGTAGAATCAGTCTCATTCTTGGACACATGCATCTCCATCAAGGATGGACACCTCAGTCCCTCACTCTGCCATAAGTCCACAAATAACCTCACGATGCTGCACTTCTCTAGCTTCCACCCTAAACATGTTAAAGAAGCCATCCCCTTCAGAAAAGCCCTGCATATACGTATACTCTGCTCTGATGAGGAGTAATGTGACGGATACCTGAAGATGCTGAAAGATGTCCTCATAACAACTGGAGACAATGCTCAAGTCATTGATTGCCAGTTCTGATGTGCGATAGCAAAAAAACCACAATGTCGTCCTCAGAAGTCAGACACATGACATGATAGAGCTCCCTTCGCTGCCCAGTGCCTCCCCAGAGCAGAGACACTAGGCCATGTTCTTCGCAGCTTTCAGCAAATCATTGATGATAATGGCATCTCACCAAGGTCTTCCCTACACCTCCACTTCTCACCCTCAAACAACCGCCAACCTTAAACTGACCATCATTCACAGCAAACTACCCGGCCTTCAGGACAAGATCGATCACAACACAACACAACCCTGACACAGCAACCTCTGCAAGACGTATCAGATCATTGACATGGGCACTGCCATCACACACGGGAACACCATCCACCGACATGGGCACTACCATCACACAAACAGGGGAACACCACCCACCGACATGGACACTACCATCACACACGGGGGAACACCACCCACCGACATGGGCACTACCATCACACACGGGGGAAAACCACCCACTGACATGGACACTACCATCACACACGGGGGAAAACCACCCACCGACATGGACACTACCATCACACACACGGGAACACCACCCACTGACATGGACACTACCATCGCACATGGGGGAACACCACCCACTGACATGGACACTACCATCGCACATGGGGGAACACCACCCAACACTTACATGACAGGTCCTCATGTGACTCAGCCAATGATGTCTCTCCCATACGCTGCAGGCAGGGATGCCCTGAGACACGGCTCATTTGCAAAACCATGCAGATGCTACGGCAACAGATGAATGGACATTGCGCAGCCATCGTCAAACAAGAATGTTTCCTCCCAGTGGGAGAACACTTCAGTGGTCAAGGGCATTTGGCCTCTGATCTTTGCTAAGCCTCCTACCAGGCAGCCTCCGAGATACACAACAACACCGAAGAGCTGAGCTGAAACTGATAGCCAATTTCATATACATGAGGACGGCCTCAACCATGGCCTTGGTACATGTAAACTGAGCATTCTGCTCTGTATCTGTTAAATCTTCCTTGCTGTCCTGTTTTGGTACCATCACATTGGCAACTTGTTATTATCTCTCTACCTTAATTAGTTTGTACTATTTTGGATTACATGTCACTTTGGTTAGATCCTCGACATACGACTCTTACACGAATCTGGTTATTCCAGCCATTGGGTTTGTCTCTCGCACCACCTTATTTGTAATTTTTTGCAATTATCTCTCCACCTCAATTAATTGGATCATAGGTCGTCCCTTGTCTAGCTATTCAGCTGTTGACACTTTACTCACACCGTCTGACTCTTTGGATCACCTGTAAAGACTTGCTATTTAGCCTGTGGACACGCATCTCACACCATTTATATGACCTTTTGATTTCTCTACCCAGAAATTCTGTGCCTGTGTGCTTCCTTCCACCTCTCCTGATGAAGGAACAGTGCACCAAAGTCTTGTGATTTCATATAAACCAGTTGGACTATGACCTGGTGTCGAGTGACTTCCGATCATGTGAAAGATTTTCTGCTTCATACAGTCTTCTTTTGACTGTAAATAATCTGACAAAAATAAGCCATCAGCAATTAGAGCTACAGAGACATAGAACAATACAACATGGAAATAGAATCTCCCGTCCAGCTTGACCACACTGACAAGGTTTGCCAAACTAAACAAGTATCATGTGCCTGTGTTTGACCCCTGACCCTCTCAACTTTTCCTGTTTATTTACTTTCCAAATGTGTTTGAAATGTAATAACTATACCTGCATCTACAGCCTCCTCTGACAACTCATTCCACATGTGTACCACCCTCTCTGTGAAAAAGTTGCTCCTCAGATCCTTATTAGATGTTTCTTCTCTCATATACCCCATCCAAAGGAAAATACCTTTGCTATTCATTTTATCTATACTCCTCATGATTTTATAGACCTCTATAAGTCACCCCTCAGTATCCGATGCTCAATTCTGATTCTTGTAAATTCTAAGCTTAAATCTCCCTTAACATGTTCTCTCACTACTATGTGGATATCATTAACTAAATTATCTATGGATTTCCTTGCATGATGAACTCTTCTGTTAAATTTTGCTCTTTCCATTATTTTACTTTTTCCTGTGGGTAAAGCAATTGCCCAAGGCCTGCAGTATTTTAAAAGTACCAGATGGTTCTTTTATAGTTTGGGAGATATCACATTATCAGCTGTACTCTACTTGGGCTGACCTCTGAAATTAAATCTTCTTGGCAATATTATTTTCACTGCCATGTCTTCCTAATATGTTCATTTACCTTCCTTGTTTTAAAGGCTTTTTGCAGCATGGGCAATGGGCCATGTGTATAGCTGTATTGGAAGCATTACCCTCAATTTGGAAGGCAAAACAGAGAATCCCTACCTTTTGTTAGTAAAATAGATTATTCCCACCTTTATCATGACTTTGCTGGATGAATCCTGCTAATTGTCAGATGAAGAAAGAATTCCTGTTTCTTTACAAACATATGAACATGTGAATTAGGAGCAAGAGTGGGTCATTTTGCCACCTAAGTTAACTGTATGCACTATTTGATAAGATCATGGCTATCTGAAATGCTTGCCTACCCTGATAACTTCAGACCTGCGGGCTTATCAAGGGCCTGCCTACCTCTGTCTTAAAATACTCAAAGACGCTGTGCTGAATCTTACGGATATTTTGGCAAAGCACACATCGTGTGGAGTAATTCCTGCTGCCGGGTCACGTGAGCGCCAAACGCACCGCACTAGTTGTTTCTCGAGGACTCACAGCACGAATAACGCCTGATTTCTGCCCCATTTTATGACCCAGTGTTTCTGGAGCAAAATGACGCTCAGTGGAGCGCCTCCCTAAGACCAGCATGCTTTGCGGACGCACGATCTTGAGAAGATATTTGTCCTTAAAGGAAAAGATGGAAACCGCTCCAAAGGCGATGCAGATACATCAGTGCCCTAACACCTGAGTAAGTAACACAGGCCCCCCACCACTTTGGATACATCAACCAGGTGTCAAATACTGCCACTGACCACTAGTCATGATGTCTTATGCCTTCATGTCTTACAGGTAAACCCATTTTCCCAAAGAGCAGCCTGTTCCTGCAGAAGTGACCTGTAGCTTCCACCTTAGTTGACTGCTGCCATGGAGTTCTCTTCTGTATTCGAAAAGATACCTATGCTATTAAGTTTCAGCTGTAACCTCTGGCAGTAAGTTTTAACACTGACTGATTTGCAAATTCAGCAGTTTCTGAAAATAACAAGTATTCTGAAAATACCGAGCTGTTGCCGAGATCAAGTAAATAGTGCAATGATGCAAATAGGCCACATGATTCTGGACACTCCCAATGCATCACATACTTTGCAATCCCTCGAATTTGTGGTCCGATTTTCACATTGATAATGACAAATTTTGTTCACACATCCTTATTTTCCAGCTAAGGTCTGCTTTATCTTTGTCAGTGGGCACACTGCAACTGAGTTCTTGGTGAACATGAATGCAGAGAATTACAGCAAATTAATCAGTAAGCATCTGCACAAGATGCAGAAGAATTACTAGCTGCTACTGCTGCCTGGTGTGCAGTGCATTTGAAAGAGATCTAATTCCAAAAAAAAATGCTGAATGGTGTGGATGGACTGCGCAGCCCTCCGGTTTTATAGAGAGCACCCACTTCAGCTCATTTGTCCTATTAATGTCAACTTAAGCACGGATTCTGGAGCAACCCAGACAATAATATGAATCGAAAGAATCCATCCCCTCAAAGAAAGCTGCAGTCTCTGATTAACTCGGGATCACAGGAGCCAGAGCTAGGGCACGGAACTGCTTCAGGATCAAAGTGAAAGACAAGCCAACTGTGAACAGATGGTGTCGACAGAAGTGACAGCCCTGAAAATATTGAAGTGATTCTCTGCACCGTGTTCTGTGCACTGCACCAGCTTTGATGAATGCATGTGCCCTGACAAGCTGGACATTAGATACACCATTGATTACCGTAAACAAAAAACTGCATTAAAAAGTTTTTAAAAAGCTGTGCAGGTTTATACTGTACACTTAAACAAAGCTGCTGTGGATGGTTAGTTTTTCTAGTTTCAATCTTCTGTCCTTGTTATGGAAGGCAAGATTTCAGCAGAAGTAGACTTTCTACTCCGCTAAGTTTAATGGGTTACCTTGCACCCAAAACTGCTCAAACTGCTGCAAAAGATCATTAAATTTTAATGCAAACTACGTTCAGCACAAATCGAGTTCCTGCAATCTTTTGTGTTAGTTTTTAAAAATGCTGCTCCTGAATCCATTAATCAAATTTAAGGCCCCAATCAAATTAATCACTGTTGAAAGTTTGTGCTAATTGTCATTGTTGATGGGCTGTTGAGGAAAATCTAAAATTTAAAGAGACTTTTTTGAGTGCGAGTGCAATAATAACCATTCTTTAAAAGCTTTTATATGGGTGAAGTAAAAAATTACTAATAAAACTGGCCACTCTACCCAAATTAAACCGGGAAAGGATTCCATCTGTTTCTTAAAAGTTATTTTCAGTGATTTAAAACGAGGTTTCTCACAGACAATGAGCTCAAAAAATGCTTTTCCGTATGATAGATTCATTTTCAGCTGTTTACATCAAACAGCTCCAATTTATCACTCTTTAAAGTATCAGGTAGTATTTTTCATGCAAGAAGAGAAGAGTTACAACACAGAAGGAGGAAATTTGCTTCACATGCCTGTTCCATGTCATTGCAATTGAACCAGTCCATTTCCCTATAAACCTGAACTATTTTCCCGTCAGCTGTTTGTCCAATTCAGGTTTTAAAACTGCTATTGATTTCAGCTCCGCAGGCATTGCATTTCAGATTGTAACTACTTGTTGCCTGAGCAGATGCTTCCTCATCTCACTTTGTAAGGTTTTAACTTCTAATTAACTCAGTATTAGCCCCAACAGCCACTTGGTTCTTTTGCCTACCACCTTAAATCAGTGTTCCCTTGTTCTCAACTCTTCAATCAATCAGTTTCTCATTACCTGCTTTGTCCAGACTCCTCATGATCCTCAATATATTATATTTGGGGCTGCATGGTGGCTCAGTGATTAGCACTGCTGCCTCACAGCGCCAGGGACTTAGGTTTGATTCCAGCCTTGGACGACTGTCTGTGTGGAGTTTGGAGATGCTCCCTATGTCTGTGTGGGTTTCCTCTGAGGGCTCCAGTTTCCTCCCACATTTTAAAGATGTGGATTAGGTGGATTGTTAGGTGCATTGGCCGTATTAAATTGCCCTGTGCAGTCCTGGGATGTGGGTGGATTAGGTTGTGGGATAAGGTGGGCCGCTCTTCAGAGGGTTAGTATGGCGTTGGCAGGCCTAATGGCCGCTTTCTGCATTGCAGGGATTCAACGGTTCTATTAAATCTCCTCTCAATCTGCTTGTCTCCATGGGGAGCTTCACCAGTTTATTTGTTCTCCCGGGGCACCCAAGGCGATCCAGTGCAAACAAATGTTTGCAGATTGAGGATGTGGGTTAAGGAGCTGGAATCCCTGCCTCCAGACATTACACCACATCAGGAAAGGGGGAAAGTACCTGAACACTTTGATCCAGGACTCAGATTCAGTCATTCCAATTTGGGTTGTGATTTGTCAGGAGCGGCAGGTGTTGGGACCCGGGATTGAGCATTTGACAAGCCGACAGGCCTGCAATTGTCTGTCTACTGCACCCATTCGTGCAAGCCGTGGTGTTAAGAAAGGAGACTGCAGGGTGGATGAGCAAACTGGCAAAATAGCACCTTGTTACAGGGAACCATTCCAGCGGTGTCAGAGGAAGAAAATAAGATCCTTCATGGTAGGAGACAGAATAGTTAGGGGATAGATACTCGTTTCTACAGCCATAGGTCACAAAGGCTGTGTTGTCCATCTGGTGCCAGGGTTAAGGATATTCCTCAAGGCCGGAGAGGAACTTGGAGAGAGTGAGGGGAGGGATCCACTTGTCATTGTCCACACCGGTACTCATGGGACTAGAAAGGAGATGCTACTGACTGATCTTGAACCTCCAAGGTAATAATCTCAGGATTACTACCTGATTCACGGGTTAACCGGCATTAGGTAAATGAAGTCAAGGAGTCAACTATGTAGCTCAAAAATTTGTGTGGGTGGGGTGGGAGATTAGAGACAATCTCGGATGCGGAATTTGAAAGTTGATGAAGCAAAAGTATACGACAAAATTGCAAACCAACTATTTCAATAACAATATCCGGAACAGGGCAAGGAAGGATAGAGTGCTCAAACAAAACCCACAGGCCATAGGGATAAAAAGGGGACAAAATGGTAAAAAGGCAAAATTAATTGCTCTATCCCTAAATGCAGATAGTAATCAGAAGAAAATAAATGAATCGATAGTACCAACAGAGATTAATGCATTCGATTTTATAGTCACTACAGTGACATGATTTCGGGGAGATAAAAGCTGGAACTAGATTAGATTAGATTTGATTCCCTACAGTGTGGAAACAGGCCCTTCGGCTAAACAAGTCCACACCACCCCTTGATGCATCCCACCCAGACCCATCCCCCTCTCATCCACACACCCCTGAACACTACGGGTAAATTAGCATGGCCAATCCACCTAACCTGCTCATCTTTGGACTGTGGGAGGAAACCGGAGCACCCGGAGGAAACCCACGCAGACACGGGGAGAATGTGTAAACTCCACACAGTGACTTTTCAAATGGAGAGGCATAGGGAATGGGAGAGGGGGTAGTTTTGTTAATATCAAATGGAATAAGTATGATAGCATGAGATGATCTTGGATCAGAAGATATAGAATCCATAAGGATGGAGGAAAATAGGAACATAGGAGTGGGAGTAGTTCAGTCAGTCCCTCCGGCATGTGCCATCATTCAATGAGACTGTGGTTGAACTGTGGTCAAATTCCATATCCCTGCGTTTGGCCCATATCCCTTAACGCCTTTGCCTAATAAAAAAAATTAATAACTGATCCAGTGTCCACTGCTTTTTGTTGAAGAGAGTTACAAACCTCTACCACTCTTTACGTGTGCAAGTGTTTCCTGATATCTCCCCTGAACAGTCTGGCCCCAATTCTCAGACGATGTCCTCCAGTTCTACAATCCTCAACCAGTGGAAATGGTTTATTTCTATCTATAATGTCTTTTCCTGCAAATATTTTGAAGAATTGAATAAAATTGCTACTTAACCTTCCAAATTCTAGAGAAAACAGGCAAAATTTGTGAAATCTCTCCTCATAGTTTACACTAGATATCCTGGTATCATTCTTGTAAACCTATGTTGCACTCTTTCCAAGGCCCGTCTATCCTTTTGAAGGTGTGGTGCCTGGATCTGCTCACAGTATCCAAGTGGGGTATAACCATGGTTTTGTATGGCTGCAACATAACTTCCATGTTCTTATGTTTCAATCCTCTTGACATAAAGGCCTGCATTCCCTTTGTATCTCACTAGTTTTCTGTACCTGTTTGTGACATTTTAAAGATCCATGCACCTGGACCACCCCCCCCCCCCCCCCCCCCCCCCCCGCCAAGACTCTTTGGACATCCATTGTATTTAACTGCATACCATCTAGGGAGTACACTGATCTATCCCTTTTTGGTCCAAAATGGATAACCTTATACTTCATTACATTGAACTCCAACGGCCACTCTTTTGCCCTTCGCTTAGTCTATCAATATCATTTTGTAATTTTATGCTGTCGTCCACATTGTCTACAATGCCGCCTCATGTAATGTCATCAGCAAATTTGGATATATGCCTTTCTCTGCCATTATGCAAATTATTGATAGATAATGTGAATAATTGAGGCCCTAACACAGATTCCCATGGGACACCACTGGCCTCATCCTGCTTATTTGAGCATATACCCATTATCTCTACTTTCTGTCACCTACCATTCAAATAATTTTGCAGCCTTGTCAGTAATTTGCCCTTAATTCTATCAGCCTCCACCTTAGTTAACAGTCTGTATTGTGGGATTTTATCAAACACCTTCTGGAAATCCACGTAAATAACATCCACAGATATTCCCCCTGTCCATAACCTTAGTCATTTCTTCCAACAATTCAGTGAGGTTTGTCAGTCATGACCTACCTGTCATGAATCCCCAATTAGCTGGAAATTTTCAAGATCTTCAGATGCTACATCCTTGACTTATAGACTCCAGCAATTTCTCCACCACAGGCTGATTGCTCTGTCATTCCCTGGTATTGCTCTTCCGCATTTCTTGAAAAGTGGAGTAATGCATGCAGTTTTCCAATCTAGAGAGATGACTCATATATCTAGGGAACTCTGAAAGATTATGGTTAGGGCATCAACAATGTACTCCCCTACTTCCTTCAATACCCGGATGGAGACAACCAGTTTCCAGGGATTTGCCATTCTTTAATTTCATTAAATTTGTCATCATCAATGTTTTACTTACATTAATTTTATTAGTTCCCATTCCCAGTCCATTAATAATTTCCTTGGGACCTTTGGCAAGCTTTCCTCCTTTTCTACTGTGAATACTGAGGCAGAGTAATTACTCAACATGTCAGTTATCTTCCTATAGTCATTTGCAAGACAGCCAAGAAGGCACAACAACACCTCTTCTTTCTCAGGCGACTTCGGAAACTCGGCATGTCCATGAGGACCCTCGCCAGCTTCTACAGGTGTACCACAGAAAGTGTATTGTCCGGCTACTTAACGGCCTGGTACGGCAACTGCTGTGCCCAGGGCCGTAATAAACTACAGAAGGTGATGTGCACAGCCCAGGCCATCGTGGAGACGAGCCTTCCATCCATTGACTCCATTTACAATTCTTGTGCAACTGCTCTGCCAGGGGCCATAAGAAACTACATAGGATGTTTACGCAGCACAGATCATCACGGAAGCCAATGTCCCATCCATGGACTCCACTTGCACATCTCATCGCCGCAGGAAGGCTGCCAACATCATCAGAGGCCCCTCACACACCAGTAATGTTCTCTTCCAACTTCTTCTGTCAGGCAGAAGACACAGATACAGAATTGAACATGAACCAGCAGGTTCAAGAACAGCTTCTTCCCTGATGAACGGACTATCTAACTTCAAATAACGTTGATCTTGTTAATGTTGATCTTGCTTCGTGCACCTCCTGTGCAGTGTAACCTGTATGCTTTACCCTGTCTAAGCACCCTATGATCTGTATGCCCATGCTTACTATGGTCTGCCTGTACTGCTCACAAACAAAGATTTTCACTGTACTGAGGTACACATGACTGCAACAAATTGAATCAAAACAATATCCCCACTTTTAGTCGTTAGTGGGCCAACATTGCACTTGATCACCTACTTATTCTTTAGGTAACTATAAGAAAGTAACAAATAAAAATGGGAGGAAGACACAGCTAGGTGTAGTTCTTTGGCCTCCTGATGTTAATAATAATGTAGGACAGGAAACAAAGAGGAAATGAGGGCTTGTTAAAAATGCAGAGTGGGCAAAAGTTTGACAGATGGAATAAAACGTGGGAACTGTGTGTCTATGCACTCTGGCAGTGAGAACAGAGGATGAACATAATTTGCTCTTGGATCATTCATTGTACTTAAAGCAGGAGCTCAACCACCAAATATTTACCAGGTTACAGAAAAAACACAAGTTAGAATTTTTGTTCCGTGATGTGTCTCACATTTTTAGTTGCAGCATGTTACTGTATGGTGTGAGTAAAAATCTGAAATTGGAAAGAGAACGAGATATTGGAGGGGATGACATAATTTCCATTTGGATTATTAACTGGAAAATGGAAGCTATACAGGCCTTTATAGTTAAAATATTCCAGGAGAGATATGTGTCTTAACATGTTTGAATCAAGTAGATTGTGTGATGTTCCGAGGAAGGGTCACCAGATCTAAGGCATTAAATCTGTTTTTTTCTTTACAGACGCTGCCAGGCCTGCTGAGCTTTTCCAGCAGCTTCTGTTTTTGCTCCTGATTTACAGCATCTGCAGTTCTTTCCGTTTAGATTGTGTGGCTTACTCTTTTGCTACACCAGACTATATCACGAGAGGTCTTTGAGCTAAGGAGAACTGCATAACAATGGCTTTTGGATTGGTTAGCTATATTTTGTTCTAAACCTGAAAGTGTAGTGAATTCAGTCATCCAGAAGCCAGACTTGCTGAGTTTTTCCAACATTTTCCTTGTTTGGGGTATAGTACTTCAAATGGGAAAGATGGTATAAGCAAATCCGGAGCTCCCCATTTTCCATGTAGCTACTAATCCTATTCCAAATAATTGTCTCTATAAGCTTCCCCACTACTTACATTAAACTAACTGGTGGGCTTATCTTTACAATCTTTCTTAAACAAGGTTGTAATATTGACAATTTTCTTATCTTCTGGAACCTCCCCTTCCCTCTAGGGAATGCTGAAAGATTATGACCGATGTTCCTACAATTTCCGCTCTCACTCCATTCAAAATCTTTGGATGCATCCCATTCATCCTGGTTCCTTGACCACTGTAAGTGCCAACAGTCTGTCTAACATTTCTGCCCAATCAACTTTGAACTCTTCCAGGGACTAAATTCCCTCCTCTGTTCCTGTGAACTGGAGAGCATCTCTCTCTTTGATAAAGACAAAAGCAAAATTCTCTCCAACACCTCAACAACAAACCTTGCCTCCACGTAAAAATCCCCTCTTTGGTTTCTAATCAGCCTTATTCCTCTCTGTACCATCCTTTTATTAGTTAAATGGTCAAATAGACTTTGGCACAACACTGGATGAACACAGCAGGCCCAGCAGCATCTCAGGAGCACAAAAGCTAATGTTTCGGGCCTAGACCCTTCATCAGAGACGGGGATGGGGTGAGGGTTCTGGAATAAATAGGGAGAGAGGGGGAGGCGGACCGAAGATGAAGAGTAAAGAAGATAGGAGCAGAGGAGAGTATAGGTGGGGAGGTAGGGAGGGGATAGGTCAGTCCAGGGAAGACGGACAGGTCAAGGAGGTGGGATGAGGTTTGTAGGTAGATGGGGGTGCGGCTTGGGGTGGGAGGAAGGGATGGGTGAGAGGAAGAACAGGTTAGGGAGGCAGAGACAGGTTGGACTGGTTTTGGGATGCAGTGGGGGTAGGGGATGAGCTGGGCTGGGCTAGTGCTACACTTGCCCCCACACCTCCTCCCTCACCCCTATCCCAGGCCCCAAGATGACATTCCATATTAAGCAGAGGTTCACCTGCACATCTGCCAATGTGGTATACTGCATCCACTGTACCCGGTGTGGCTTCCTCTACATTGGGGAAACCAAGCGGAGGCTTGGGGACCACTTTGCAGAACACCTCCGCTCAGTTCGCAACAAACAACTGCACCTCCCAGTCACGAACCATTTTAACTCCCCCTCCCATTCCTCAGATGACATGTCCATCATGGGCCTCCTGCAGTGCCACAATGATGCCACTCAAAGGTTGCAGGAACAGCAACTCATATTCCGCTTGGGAACCCTGCAGCCCAATGGTATCAATGTGGGCTTCACCAGCTTCAAAATCTCCCCTCCCCCCACCGCATCCCAAAACCAGCCCAGTTTGTCCCCTCCCCCCACTGCATCACACAACCAGCCCAGCTCATCCCCTAGCCCCACCACATCCCAAAATCAGCCCAACTCCTCCCCGCCTCCCTAACCTGTTCTTCCTCTCACCTATCCTTTCCTCCCACCTCAAGCCGCACCTCCATTTCCTACCTACTAACCTCATCCCACCTCCTTGACCTGTCCATCTTCCCTGGACTGACCTATCCCCTCCCTACCTCCCCACCTATATTCTCCTCTCCACCTATCTTCTTTTCTCTCCATTTTTGGTCTGCCTCCCCCTCTCTCCCTATTCATTCCAGAACCCTCACCCCATCCCCCTCGCTGATGAAGGGTCTAGGCCCGAAACGTCAGCTTTTGTGCTCCTGAGATGCTGCTTGGCCTGCTGTGTTCATCCAGCTCCACACTTTGTTATCTTGGATTCTCCAGCATCTGCAGTTCCCATTATCTTTGGTACAACACTTCAGTCTTTTCTCATAATTCCTCTTCGCTTCTCTTGCTCATCTTTTCATCTCTGAATATTTGATTTTCCCCTTGGATCTCAATTTGATTTTCTACCCAATACTTATTATAAGAACATCTTTTTCTTCTTTATTTTAATTTCTATCTTTGCTGTCATACAGGGAGCTCTGGATTTGTTTGCCTACCTTTCTAGTTTGAAGCAATATACCCCAAATGAACCTGTACACTCAGCTGTTTGAAGATAGCTCATTGTTCGGTCAATGTTTTTCCAGAAAACCTCTCCTTCCAGTGAATCCTGTTCAATTCTGTTCTTGCCCCAATGAAGTTCATTCTCCACCAATTGAGTTTTCTCTCTCTGTGGATCATTGTTCATCGCTCTCCACCACCATCCTGAACTTCAAATATACTGATCACTGTCGCCTAAGTGCAGCCCCATTGACACTTTGTTCACGTGGCTCAACTCATTTCCAAGCACCCCGTCCATTAGTATGACCTTTTCTGTTGGACTGAACATGTACTACTGCAGAAAGATCTCCTGCATGTAATCCAGAAACATTGGCCTCTCACTGTTCCACACACTCCAACTATCTCAGTCTACTTTTAATTGAATTTTTCCATTATTACCGCTTAATAATATCAGCATCACTCCATAATTTTCCTGCAGAGTTGTTTCTCCACATCCTTTCCACCAGCTGGTGGCCTACAGGTTACACCGAGCGACGTCATTGTACCCTTGTTGTTCTGTAGTTCTAGCCAAATTGATTCTGTTCTTGGACCCTCTGAGACCAACTCCTTAAGCAATCCTGCTACCCCTCTTCCTTTCTCTCCTATCTGTATTTTCTGACGACCTTGTACCCAGGAATATTTAACACCCAGTCTAGCTCTTCCTTGAGCCAGGCCCCTGATGTTGCCACAGCATCAAAGTTCCACATGACAATCTGCTCTTTCAACTCTCCCAATCTTATTTACTATTCTTAATGGATCCGGATGGATGCACATTAACCGTGATTTAGACTGCATTTTCTCTTTCTTACTCTGACTCTACTAACTAATTTGCTACTGTTTCTTTCTGGAGGCTGTGCCTCGCAGTGTTTTGTGAACCCTGATCTTCTCCTTTCCCACTCCCTGTTTGGTTCCTATGCCTCTGCCAAATTACTCTAAAGCCTTCCCAATAGCTCGAGTAAAATGACCTGCAAGGAGCACAGTCCCGGCTCTGTCCAGGTGCAAACTGTCTGGCTTGTAGAGGTGACACCTTTTCCATAGCCAGTCCCAATCTCCCAAGAATCTAAGTCCGTCCCTTGTGCACCATCTTTCCAGCCATAGGGTCAACTCTCACTCGATCTTTGCTGCTGTACCTGGCTCCAACAAAAACTCGTGCCCTAACACTCTCGCTTTGAGAGGCGGGCCATAGGTTTTATCACTGCAATTTGGTTTCCATGGTGTTTAGTCAATGAACAGATTCACAGCACGCTGTCAATGTAATTTCAACAAAAGAACATCAAAGTTTATGACAAAAGAAATCCACAAACAATTTTACATTGGACAAAAAAAATCGAAAGAGTGCATTGTAAACACCAGAAAGAAAAAAAAATTGCTTTTATTCAAACAATATCTTGATCTGCACATTAAATCTTCTTACCCAGCTGGCTCTGATATAATCTGTTTCATTTTGGCAAGATGCTGTGCATTCACTAGCTGCCACATTCCTCAGTCAATGTTTTATTCTACCGAAGATCTTTGTGACAAACTGCTAATTCAACTCACTATTACTTAGTGATAATGGGAACTGCAGATGCTGGAGAATCCAAGATAATAAAGTGTGAAGCTGGATGAACACAGCAGGCCAAGCAGCATTGTGCTCCTGAGATGCTGCTTGGCCTGCTGTGTTCATCCAGCTTCACACTTTATTATCACGATTACACTATTACTTACCATGGGTTTCCTAAACCCATGACTTCAACATCTTCATCTCTGAAGCTGCCACAGCTCCCTGCTCCTGTAGGTTTCTTCTCACTGATGTCACGGGAGCATAGGACTTCTCCCCGGACCTGAGTTCTTGGAGATGTCTAATAACATCACTTCTGCTGTACAGGGCACCTTCTCGAACAAACCTCTCTCCATCACATTTTCTCACTCTCTGGGGAAAGGCCAACTCAAATCAGCAAACACTTCAGCTTCAGATGGTTTGCTGGTTATTTCGCCAAAACTGCATGAGCTCTTGTAAATGTTAAAAAAACGATGATGCAATCTTAAAGAGATTGTTCGAATCTTCATGGAAGTGAGAAACCAAACCCATATGTTTCCACACTGGAACCCAATATAATGTGTTATAACAGTAACAACAAAATCCCTTGTTGAATGGATTGAAAGGCATCTTTCTGCGTTATCTAATCCTTTGATTTGCTGATGTTCCCTGTAAATATTACAACATAGAACATAGAACAGTACAGCACAGAACAGGCCCTTCAGCCCACGATGTTGTGCCGACCATTGATCCTCATGTATGCACCCTCAAATTTCTGTGACCATATGCATGTCCAGCAGATTCTTAAATGACCCCAATGACCTTGCTTCCACAACTGCTGCTGGCAACGCATTCCATGCTCTCACAACTCTCTGTGTATAGAACCCACCTCTGACATCCCCTCTATACTTTCCCCCTGCCAGCTTAAAACTATGACCCCTCGTGTCAGCCATTTCTGCCCTGGGAAATAGCCTCTGGCTATCAACTCTATCTATACCTATCATTATCTTGTATACTTCAATTAGGTCCCCTCTCCTCCTCCTTTTCTCCAATGAAAAAAATCCAAGCTCAGTCAACCTCTCTTCATAAGATAAGCCCTCCAGTCCAGGCAGCATCCTGGTAAACCTCCTCTGAACCCTCTCCAAAGCTTCCACATCTTTCCTATAATAGGGTGACCAGAACTGGATGCAGTATTCCAAGTGCAGTCTAACCAAAGTTTTATAGAGCTGCAACAAGATCTCACGACTCTTAAACTCAATCCCCCTGCTAATGAAAGCCAAAACACCATATGCTTTCTTAACAACCCTGTCCACTTGGGTGGCCATTTTAAGGGATCTATGTATCTGCACACCAAGATCCCTCTGTTCCTCCACACTGCCAAGAATCCTATCCTTAATCCTGTACTCAGCTTTCAAATTCGACCTTCCAAAATGCATCACCTCGCATTTATCCAGGTTGAACTCCATCTGCCACCTCTCAGCCCATCACTGCATCCTGTCAACGCCCTGCAGCAGCCAACAACAGCCCTCTATACTGTCAATGACACCTCCAACCTTCGTGTCGTCTGCAAACTTGCTGACCTATCCTTCAATCCCCTCATCCGAGTCTTTAATAAAAATTACAAACAGTAGAGGCCCAAGGACTGAGCTCTGTGGAACACCACTCACCACTGACTTCCAGGCAGAATATTTTCCTTCTACTACCACTCGCTGCCTTCTGTTGGCCAGCCAATTCTGTATCCAGACAGCTAAGTTCCCCTGTATCCCATTCCTCCTGACCTTCTGAATGAGCCTACCATGGGGAACCTTATCAAATGCCTTGCTGAAGTCCATATACACCACATCCACAGCTCGACCCTCATCAACTTTTTCAGTCACATCCTCAAAGAACTCGATAAGGTTTGTGAGGCATGACCTGCCCCTCACAAAGCCATGTTGACTGTATTTAATCAGGCCATGCTCTTCCAGATGGTCATAAATCCTAACCCTCAGAATCCTTTCTAACACCTTGCAGACGACAGACGTGAGATTTACTGGTCTGTAATTGCCGGGGATTTCCCTGTTTCCTTTCTTGAAGAGAGGAATTACATTTGCCTCTCTCCAGTCCTCAGGTACGACTCCAGTGGAGAGCGAGGATGCAAAGATCTTCGCAAGTGGCGAAGCAATTGCATTTCTCGTTTCCCAAAGCAGCCGAGGACAAATCTGGTCCGGGCCTGGCGACTTGTCAATCTTAATGTTTGACAAAATTTTCAGCACATCAGCTTCCTCTATCTCTATCCATTCCAGCATGCACACCTGCTCTTCAAAGGTTTCATTCACTACAAAGTTCGTTTCTTTATAAAGACAGAAGCAAATAACTCATTTAGGGCTTCCCCGACCTCCTCAGACTCCACACACAAGTTCCCTATGCTATCCCTGATCGGCCCTACTCTTTCTTTGACCATTCTCTTATTCCTCACATAAGTGTAAAATGCCTTTGTGTTCTCCCTAATCCGTTCTGCCAAGCCTTTCTTGTGCCCCCTCCTGGCTCTCCTCGACCATTTTTGAGCTCTTTCCTCGCCTGCCTGTAATTCTCTAGAGCTGAGCTTGACCCTAGCTTCCTCCACCTTATGTAAGCTACCTTCTTCCTTTTGACGAGAAGCTCCACCGCTCTTGTCATCCAATGTTCCTTTATCTTACCCCTTCTTGCCTGTCTCAGAGGGACATATTTATTCATCATTCGCAACAACTGTTCCTTAAACAGTCTCCACATGTCTATAGTGCGTTTACCATGGAACAATTGCTCCCAGCCCATGCTTCCTAACTCATGTCTAATCATGTCATAGTTTCCTCTTCCCCAATTAAATATCCTCCCATTTTGCCTAATCCTCTCCTGCTCCATAGCTATGTAGAATGTGAGGCAGTTATGGTCACTATCACCAAAATGCTCTCCCACCACAAGATCTGATACCTGCCCCGGCTCGTTTCCGAGCACCAAGTCTAGAATGGCCTCTCCCCTCGTCGGCCTGTCAACGTACTGAGTTAGGAAACCCTCCTGAACACACCTTACAAAAACAGTTCCATTCAAATCTTCTGCTCGAAGGAGGTTCCAATCAATATTGGGAAAGTTAAAGTCACCCATTACAACAACCCTACTACGTCCACACTTTTCCAAAGTCTGTCGACCTATGCTTTCTTCAATCTCCCTGCTGCTATTGGGGGGCCTGTAGTAAACCCCTAACGAGGTGACTACTCCCTTGCTGTTCCTAATTTCCACCCATACTGACTCAGTAGGCAGATCTTCCTCGACAATGGAAGCTTCTGTAGCTGTGATACTCTCTCTGATTAGTAGTGCTACACCCCCTCCTCTTTCTCCCCCCTCCCTATTCTTTTTAAATGTTCTAAACCCTGGAACATCCAGCAACCATTCCTGCCCTTGAGAAACCCATGTCTCTGTTATGGCCACAACATCATAGCACCAGGTACTGATCCATGCTCTAAGTTCATCACTTTTATTCCTGATACTCCTTGCGTTAAAGCAAACACACTTTAACTGATCCCTTGGTTCCTTCCCAGGAAAATCCTTCCCACTAGCTGGTCTACCTCTTGCTACTGCCTCACCTGCATCAACTCTCACCTCCAGTATACAGCTCAGGTTCCCACCCCCCTGCCATACTAGTTTAAACCCTCTCGAACTACTCGAGCAAACCTTCCACCCAGGACATTGGTCCCCTTCCAGTTCAGATGCAACCCGTCCTTCTTGTACAGGTCCTACCTTCCCCAGAAGGCATCCCAATTATCAACATATCTGAAGCCCTCCCTCCTACACCAGCTGCGTAGCCACGTGTTAAGCTGCGCCCGCTCCCTGTTCCTCGCCTCGCTATCTCGTGGCACTGGTAGTAACCTAGAGAACACTACTCTGTTCGTCCTGCTTTGCAGCTTCCATCCTAACTCCCTGAAATCATTTTTTATATCCTCAATCCTATTTCTGGCTATATCATTAGTGCCAATATATAACACGATTTCTGGCTGTTCGCCCTCCCCTTTTAGAACCTTATACACCCAATCGGAGACGTCCCGGACCCTGGCACCAGGGAGGCAACATACCTTCCGGGAATCCCGATCCTGACCACAAAATCTCCTGTCGATTCCCCTAACTATCGAGTCCCCTACCACGAGTACTTTTCTATTCTGCCCCCTTCCCTTCTTTGTCACAGTGTCAGGCTCAGTGCCAGAGAACTGACTACTATGGCTTTCCTCTGGTAGGTCATCCCCCCCAGCAGTATCCAACACGGTATACTTATTGCTGAGGGGAATGCCCACAGGGGATCTCTGCACTGTCTGTCTGTCCCCTTTCCTCCCACTAACTGTAACCCATCTATCCTTGTCCTGAGCCTTAGGAGTGACCAACTCCCTGTAACTCCTCTCAATTACCCCCTCTGCCTCCCGAATGATCCGTAGTTCATCCAGCTCCAGCTCCATTTCCCTAGCACAGTTTTCAAGGAGCTGATATATATACTCACTGCTTTCCTTCCCGGCTGCCCCTCTGGTCCTTGTCACTTCCTCCGATGCTCCCGCTCCTTCTGTGAAAGAGAAAAAAAAACACCGCTGCCCGCTACCGGTAAGTAATTTCAAAAAACTGCCTTACCTTAGCTGCAGTCTTCCGGGTCCGCCTTACCTCCGCTGCTGCTCGCACTCAAAATGCCGTTTTAACGAGCATGAAGAGTGTGTGAATATATTACTTAGGGCACCGTTGCAAAGCTGTGCTTTATAAAGAAGTAACTTGATGATATTACTGGCTGGGTGTCACTGATTGGATTCTAGTGACTTGAAATCCCAGGCTCAAAGATGGCTGGACATTTATATTGCTGCACCTTGTGTATTCCAAAGTCATTTGAAAAGAGGCAAATGTAATGGCCAAGTCTCACTAGGAATGATTCTTTGGGAGATGTGTGAAGACTGGTCAGCTTTTACCCCATCAGTAGAACACTGGCCCAAGGATGAAGTGAAGTGACTGGAAGGGCCATCTTTTCGATTGTGATACAGTGATCCATAGGGTCAATAGAGTGGTAGAGCTGTACATCATGGAAACAGACCCTTTGGTCAACTCATCCACACTGACCAGATATCTAAATTAATCTGGTCCCACGTGCCAGCATTTGGCCCACATCCCTCTGAGCCATTCCTATTCATATATCCCTCCAGATGCAGGTATTCCTACAACAATGCATGTTTCATTAATGTGAATCGGCTATAACACTTTCGATGAATAATGGACACTGTTTGGATAATGCAAACTTTCTACTGTACAGTTTAGTGATTTTCTGTAGCGACCTCCCTATAATGCAATTTTCTATAGCCTGAAGTCACATGAGAACACAACTATTGTGTTGTAGGAGAACCATCTGCACCTTTTAAATGTTGTAACTGTCCCAGCCTCCACCACTTCCTCAGACAGATCGTTCCATACACGCACCACCCTCTGTGTGAAAAAGTCATTCCTTAGGTCCCTTTTAAATCTTTCCACTCTCATCTTAAACCTGTGCCCTCTAGTTTTGGACTCCACTACCCTGTGGAAGAGACCTTGTCTATTCACCTTATCCATACCCCTCATGATTTTAGAAACCTCTATAAAGCCACCCCTCAGCCTCCAATGCTCCAGGGAAAATAGCCCCAGCTTATTCAGCCTCTCCCTACAGCTAAAACCCTTCAAACCTGGCAATGTCCTTGTAAATCTTTTCCGCACACTTTCAAGTTTCACAGCATCTTTCCTACAGCAGGGAGACCTGAATTGAATGCAATATCCCAAATGTGGCCAAACCAATGTCCCATACTGTCACAACATGGTCTCCCATTGCTTGTATTCAGTGCACTTACCAATAAAGGCAAGTGAAACAAACACCTCCTTCACTATCCTGCCTACCTGTAACTGCACTTTCAATGAACTATGAACCTGGTCCAAGGTCTCTTTGTTTGGCAACACTCCCCAGAACCTTACCACGTCCTGCCCGAATTTGCTTTCCCAAAATGTAGCACCTCATCATCCAGTTCAACAAGCCAGACAGAACCCAACTGATAACAGCTTCCAAGGTGAATGAGTTGATTGAAGACATCACTCACTGTTACTAATTTTTGTTGCTGTGAAGCCAAATGGCCGCTATTTACTGCCTGTTTGCCTCTGGTTTTTCTTCACCTTTCCTGCTGTACAATCGAAGTTTCAGCTTGAACACCTTGTATCATCTGCCCATTTAAGAATGACAACATTGTGCGTTTGGATGAGCGTTAGACAAAGACTAACAGTCATTCGGAGAGGGTCATAACATCCAATGGCATGGAAGAAAGTCAGCTCTTGAAGCTTCATAAATGAGCTTGTATCTGAGAGCTGCACACAGAGTTCTCCTCTGACCATTATCGGTTTGAGACGAAGATTGTGAGTACGTCCTTCTGAGCCTCCCAGTATCATTCTGCTTTCGGCGTTTGCAAGTGCGCAGACACTGCTGCATGGGTATGCAATGCTTTGGTAGATTTTGACCACAGCATCTACACAGCCACAGGCTGTGCTTTCAGCCCTGCTTCCCTCCGGAGCAATGTGCAGTCAGGCAGGGTTGGAATGCCTCTTGAGCATTGGACATCACCCATCATTGCATGAGCATGTACTCTCTTGTGAAACACTGTGATAGAATGAACTTTTGCCTCCAGTGAAGAGTTCACTCATGAATGATCATGTACTGACACATAGAAGGCAGCTGTGACTATAGAACATGAGTGTTGGCAATTCCCCGTCTCAAGGCATTAGCATTCACCTCAGGGCTCTCCTCATTAAGAAGTAAAGCCTTGGCTGTGCTTATGAAAAAAAGCTTGTAGGATCCCTGCTACTTGCTGCTCTCAATGCTTTTCGGAGATGAGCAATGCCTCACCTGTATAATTTTACTATCTTTAGGATATAGCAAGTTAGACAAAGGTGAGCCAGAGTATAAAATCTATTTAGATCTCCAGAAGGCCTTTGATAATGCACTGCACAGGAGGCTGTTAAAGAAGAGGCCATGGTGTTAGAGGCAATGTGCTGGCATGGAGAGAGGATTGGCTGACTGTCAGAAGGTAGAGAGTAGGGAGAAAGAGGTTTATTTCAGGGTGGCAGCTGGTGACTAGTGGAGTTCCACAGGCCTCAGTATTGGGACTACAACTATTCATATTACATCATGAATGATCTAGGCAAAGGAACTAAGGGCATCGTTGCGAGGTTTGCAGATGACACAGGGACACATAATGCTGAGGAGGCAGGGAGGCTGCAGAGTGTTTTGGATAGACTAGAGGAGGGGCTAATGAAGTGGCAGGTGGAATACAATGTGGGGAAATGTGGGGTTGCGCACTTTGCTAGGAAGAATAGAGGCATAGGCTATTTTCTAAATAGCGAGGAGCTTCAGAAATCTGAAGCACAAAGGGACCTAGGAATCCCAATTCAGGATTCTCTTAAGGTTAACTTGCAGGTTCATTCGACAGTTAGGAAGGCAAAGGCAATGTTAGCTTTCATTTCAAGATGCTAAAATACAAGGACAGGGATATATTGCTGAGGCTGGTCAGACCGCATTTGGAATATTATGAGCAGTTTGGGTCCTCTGCCTAAGGAAGGATGTGCTGGCAATAAAGGGTGGTCCAGAGGATATTTGCAAGAATGATCCCAGGTAAAAAAGGCTTGTTGTATGCAGAGTGGTTGAGGGCTCTAGGATTGTACTGAGTGGAGTTACGAAGGAAAGGGGGTGTGGGGGTGGGTAATCTGTTTGAAACTTACAGAATACTGAGGGGCCTCGATAAAGTGGACATGGAGAAAATGCTTCTACGAGCAGGAGAGACTAGGGCTCAAGGGCACAGCCTCACACTGAAGGGACGACATTTTAGAACTGAGACGTGGAGGAATTGTTTTCAGCCAGAGGGTGGTGAATCTGGGGAACTCATTGCTGCAGCGGGCTGTGGAGGCCAGGAGGTTGGGGTTAGTAAACATAGCAGCCAAAATTGAATAGTGCAGCAGAGTCAATGGGCTGAATGGCCCAATTCTGCTCCTATGTCGTCTGGTCATATGCATGAAGAACGAGCGCACTTAACTCTGCAACGATGGTTTCTTAACCAGGTCAAAAGTTGATCAGACATGGGTGGACTAAAAAAGCATATGTATTACCAGATGTCAAAGGGTCTTTATATGATATGTCACCTATGCTACCATTGTGTCCTGAGAGCATTTTACTTTTCCTCACCCTTGTACAACAGCAAAGTGTAGCCATGGGACCCACAGTGGGCTGCAGCCTGCTCTGCAGTGAATTCTTCTGAAGAAGGGCCATTGGACTCAAAAAAAATTAGCTCTACTTTGTCTCGCAGGTGTTGCCAGATCTGCGGAGTTTCTCCATCAATTTCTGTCTTTGTTTCAGATCTCCAGCTTCTGCAGTCCTTTGTTTTATTTTACTGCAGTGCCCCCTGTCGGCCTGGAAGATTGTGCGTGTGGGGTTGGGGGGGAGATTACCCTGGGGCATTAGTGGTGAGAGGGCTCATGTGTGCTGAGTGCGTTCAGTCCAGAGCTCGGCTCGCCCTCCTCAGCTGAAAGGTCTGCAGAGGGCGGGAGGGTGGGAGAGGAGCCTGGCACCCTTGGAGTAACACGACTAGAGACTTTGTGGAAGGCAGTGCATAGTCCCTCCAAGGCTGGGTACCACTGGCATTGCCAGGTCTCCTTGAGAGGAAAGGGCATATGCGTTGATGTTAAGTTCCCTTGCCCATCCCTTGCTGTGCCACCTGCGCTGAATACCAACATGGAATGCAGGCCTATGGGCAACCAATCAATATCTTGCTGAAATAGCAAGGTGTAGAGCTGGATGAACACAGCAGGCCAAGCAGCAACAGAGGAGCAGGACGGCTAACGTTTTGGGCCCAGATGCTTCTTTAGATTTCTCATGAAACGAGAAGCAAGGCAGATAGCAATGGAGATGAAGCTGGATGCTGAAGCTCTGAAAGGCAGTTAAAGAGTTGTCCCAAGCGATTGGGTAGGATATCTTCAGACTGACAATGCATGTCCAGGTGCATGATGGGATTTTAAACGTGGCGCGAGCCATGATGGACGCCGGTGAACTCTGAGATATCCCAGCAGTGTTGAGTTGTTCTGGTTAAGGTGGAGCTGGAGTCGATCATGAGAGAGGCTATTGGGGCAGGGTATGCAGCAAGTTTGTTAAAGACACAGTGAGAAAAAATGTTGGATCTCATGGCAAAAAGCCCTCAAAAAGACTTGACTCAACTTGGATTTAGTCAGAAAACCATAAGATTCAGCCTATTGGTGATAATGGGATAATTCAGCCTATTGTCTCATTTTGACTTTGAGTGCTTATGTTAAATGGTTATTAGGGAATCTGAAATCTATTTTATATCTTCCAATTCGTACCTTGCAAGAAAACAAGGAAAGGGGATATTCGGAGAGTTATTAAACAGCTTAGTGAGCATTTCCTACCACAATTAGCCTCATTAACATGTTTGGCCATTAGCAAGTCTTCAAATACTGTCCCCACACCCCACCAACACACAGAAACACACACACACACACACACACACACACCACACACACACACACACACACACACACACACACACACACACACACACACACACACACACACACACAGAGTCGGTATTGTGATAGCAGACTGACAGCAGATTAAATAAATCAGAGTGAGAAGGGGCAAGAGAAATTAAGGGGCATAATTTCAATGGGACCAAAAGATCTGGGAGTTTACACATGTGAGAATTTGAAGATTGCTGAACAAGTTCTTGAGGCTTTTGAGGGAAATCTTGGAGTTTATTGGTTTTATAATTAGAGATAGGGAGTAGATAAGTGAAGAAATTATGCTAAACTTTTGACAAATCACTTATGCTACTGCTGAAATATAATGTTCAATTCTGTGCATTACACTTTAGGAACAACGCCAAGACCTTGAAATAGGTGGAGAAGAGATTTATTAGATTGCAAGAGTGGAGAAAATTCATTTATTTTCTTTGGAGCAGACAGGCTTAAGGAGAGATTTAATCAAAGTGCGTAAAATATTGAGAGGTTTTGATAGAATTTATAGGATGGAATCTTTTCGGGGTCTGAATAATGTGGGCGACAGAAATGTGGTGGAATCATGTGAGAAATCCAGAGCAGTCCATCTCGATGTCAGGAGCAACTTGCTACATCTTTGATGCATCTGACTCGTGTCGAGGTGAGTTTCTTTCTGGGCAATATGTGTTTCTGATTAAAAGTTAATTGCTTGTTAACTGTTTTATAAGTGACACACCTCACCTCGCCTCATAATTGAGCAGCTTTCCACCTCTACCGGGCATGCCAAACAAACTAGGAGCTGAGATTGCTGACCATGGGAATGAGAGCAGGTACCCAGCAGCTTCAGCTCATTGATTGTTCCAAAGGGCATCCAGACTGGAGCTCAGGGCATGCTCCCTGGGCACTGGCCACACACTGGCCCACATCACAGACATTGGCATCTGACACGTGCCAATGCCAAAGAACCTTCAGTGCATACCTCCAATCCACATCATACTGCACCGCTAATCATATCTGGATGCTCACAGAATTCTGGACCCTGCTCGTGAGAGGGAAAAAGCTGAGTGTCGGGCAACCCACCATCCTCCTGAGTCTATCTGACCCTTTTGTGGGCTGTTTTCCTCCTGGAACGAGACAGAGGCAGATCTGAAGGGAGATGAAAGTGGGTGGCACAGCTATTACTGTTGGTGTAGGTGGGGAGGTGCCCCGAGCGAGTGAGGAGGCAACACAGAGGGCAGGCAGGGTTGGTGACAGGGTAGGTTAGGGTGTGTGGGGAAAATGTTTCAGGCAATCGTGCGAGTGGCACAGCATGAGGTGGGAGGTGGGAGGCGGGAGGCAGAGTGAGTGTGAGATCTCAGAGAGAAGGTGCTGGCACTTAGCTTAGTGGAATGCCGAAGGACATTGACACTCTGCCTGTGGTGCTGGGCGTTCCTCCAGGTGGTAGTGTCCACACTTATGTGGGTAGGGGGAACACAATCTGGGTCCAGGCTGGCATTGCCTGATGTCATGGCCTTCTCTGCTTCTTCTGAAGCAAGATGATGTCCCGCCAATGCACAAACACCTTTAGCTGGACCACCAGGTCACAACCCAATTTCTCTGCAGCTTCCATGTCTGGGGCAAATGTCAGGAGCATTGCAGTGCAGCTTTGGATTAACAGTGCTCCTCTAGGTGCATGACAGCTTTTTAAACATGAGCTGGCTCCGGGGATACTGGTCAATTCTGGAATATCCTGACAATAGCGAGTGGTTCCAGGAATGGCGCTTTGTTGGATGGGGCTGGAATTGAGTGAGAGGGATGCCATTGAAGCAGGTAGGTAGTTAATGAGGCAAGTTTGGTGAGATACAGTGAGACGACCCACTGGGCCTCGTGATGGAAAACCCTCCCTAAAAACCCTCAAGGCAAACAAAACTGAGCCAAACAACGTAAGATTCTCCCACAAATGGTAACTCACTGAAGAGTTGGTAACCAGTGGATATCGATTGACTAGAAGCTGAGGAGGAGAAATTTCAGTGTCAGAACTATTCTGTTGAAAGGTCACTGCACTCGAAGCACTGGCTCTGCGTTTGTCTCTCTCTCTACAGATAGTGTCAGACCTTCTGTTCCCCTAGCACTTTGTGATTTGTGGTGCTCGAGACACTCGATGGGGTATAAGTTAATGAGTTTGATTTGGACAAGTTCAGTGAGTGTGAAGGTTCATGGCAGCTGCACTGTAATGTAATGTAAGGTTATTTATTCTGGCAGCAAGAGCAGGAGCACAGATTATTATCAGGTTGGCTATAAATTGAGAGGGGGGAGCGCGCAACGTGTTTGTAGGAGGTAAAGAAGACAAATAAGTCTTCATAGTGAGAGGATTAAGTATAGGAGCAGGGGTGCCTTGCTGCAATGGTACAAGGCCTTGTTGAGACCACACCTGGAGGATTGTGAGGAGGTTTGGTCTCCTTAGCTGAGGATGGAGTGCACTAAAGGTTTGCTATCAAAAACAGAAATTGCTGGAAAAGCTCAGCCAGTCTGGCAGTGTCGATGGAGCGAGTCAACATTCCAGGTCCAGTGACCCCTCTTCAGAACTGATGATAGCCAGGAAAAGGCTGGTATTGTACCTTTTATACTCGTTATACAAAGATGGGATTGGGGAAGGAATAAGCGAGAGGTGGAGAAGGTTTGCTAAAGTGATTCCTGGGATAGCAGTATTAACATATGAAAGGAGACTGAATCGGATAGGACTATATTCACTGGTATTTGGAAGAATGAGAATATATGTCACAGAACCCATAAGGTTCTAACAGGATTGGACAGGATATATGTAGGCAGGATATTCTCAATGTGGTGTCCGGAACCAGGGGTCACAGACTAAAGACATGGAATAGGACTGAAAGGACATTTAGGGCTGAGATGAGGAGAAATTTCTTCACCCAGGGAGTGATGAGTCTATGGAATTCACTGCAAAGGCATGGCAGCTAAATTTACAGATGGCACCCCCTCCCACCCTCTGGGTGACATGCCCATCCTGGGCCTCCTCCAGTGTCACCATGATACCTCCCGCAAACTGGAGGAACAGCACCTCATATTTTGCCTCAGGACCCTATAGCCTGATGGCCTAAACATGGAATTCAACAGTTTTAAAATCTCCCCACCCCTGACCTCATCCCACTGTCCAACCCTCCCTCTCATCCCCGCCTCTTTGACCTGACACAACCTGTCCCAACTACCTCTCCCACCTACCTGCTCCTCCCACCTCACTGACCAATCCCCACCACTGCCAACCTGCACTCACCTATCATCATCCCACCTACCCACCCCTCCTCTCTCTATTTATTTCAGAGCTCCTTTCCTTCTCCCTCATTTCTGAAGAAGGATCCCAGCCAAAACATCAGCTTTCCCGCTCCTCTGGTATTGCCTGGCCTGCTGTGTTCATCCAGCTTGACGCCTTGTTATCTCAGATTCCAGCATCTGCAGTTCCTGCTATCTCCAAGGCAGGAGAGTGTGTTGTGAAGAGGATAGAAAGAAGTCATTAACCAACATCGATAGAAACATAAAAACATTGAAACAGCAAATAGAAGAAGGAGTCAACCCTTCCAACCTGCTCCACCATTCACTATGATCATGGCTGATCATCCGACTCAGTTTCCTGTTCCTGATTTCTCCCCATGTCCTTTTATCCCTTTATCCCTAAGAATAAGATCTAATTCCTTGAAAACATTCGATGTTTTGGCCTCATCCGCTTTCTGTGACCAATTGGTATGGCCAGAACTCATAAACACGGTATTGAATTGATAACAAACTGTAGGGCTGGATGAACACAGCAGGCCAAGCAGCACCTTAGGAGCAGAAAAGCTGATGCTTCGGGCCTAGAAGAAGGGTCTAGGTCCAAAATGTCAGCTTTCCTGCTCCTCTGATGCTGCTTGGCCTGCTGTGTTCATCCAGCTCCACACTTTGTTATCTCCGATTCTCCAGCATCTGCAGTGCCTATTTTATCTCCACGATATTGAATTGGAAGGCCAGTCATGGCCATGGTGAATGGCAGAGCAGGTTTGAAGGGCTGAATGGCCTACTGCTGCTTCCTATGACGGGGGGATTTTGGTAGTCTAAGTGTATTTCAAGTTGATAGGTCCCTGGAATAGGCCAGCTCACATCCAAGAATATTGAGATAAATAAGGAATGAAATTGTGAAGGCACAAGCATGGCTATAAGCCATGGGAGAGGTGGTGGCCTAGTGGTATTATTGTTGGGTTGTTAATCCAGCGATCCAGGTAATGTTCTGGGGTCCTGGGTTCAAATCCCACTATGGCTGTTAAAAATATGGAATTAAGAATCAAATGATGACCATGTGTTTACTGTCAATTTCAGGGGGAAAGCCCATCTGGTTCACTGATGTCCTTTCGGGAAGGAAACTATCATCCTTCCTTGGCCTACATGTGACTCCAGACACACAGCAATGTGTTTGCCTCTTAACTACTCTCTGAGTAATTAGGGATGGACAATAAATGCTGGGGCAACCAGGGATATCTACATCCTATCAGTAAATTAAAAAAAGCATTTTTAATCAACCTGTTCAAATATGTTAAAGCACACTTCTAGGGCTTTGGGACTGGAATTTGGGCCTTCTGGTCTAGAGGTAGGGAGCACTATCACTGTACTGTTAGGCGCAGTGGTTATGTTCTTGCAAATCTCCTCTTCTATAGGGGTAGTGCCAGATAAGTGGGGAATTGCAATCGGAGTGTACCAGCACAGGTACAGTGGGATGAATGGCCTCCTTCCGTTCTATGACCATTCTATGATTGTGTTGTTCGTGGAGTTATTTATTTCAAAAAGAACTGCCAAGTGAGTGCTGTGCAAATAAAATACCGCTTTGAAATTCTGGCTTTAGCGTATTGAGGACAATTGGTCATAATTTATGAGTTGAACTGAGAGGAACATCTGCCAGTTTGGTAAACGGTGATTGGAAACCATTTTCTGGGAAAGGAGAAGGGAAGACCCACAAAATGCCAAGTTCTCCCTTTCATCTGCAGCTTCTGCAGGAAATCCAACAACATAAAGTCATTCTTTTAAGGTGAAATTCTTGGATTTTCCAGAATAAGTGTTGTTTGAGTGTTGGCAATGTGTTTTAAAGGTATTCTTCCATTTCTCTGCTATAGAAGGTGCCGTAAGTGTAGTGGATCCTGAAACCTTTAGCAACAATGCAGTCACTCCCAATCAGCTGATCACTCTTTGGAGAAAGTGCTAAGCACATCGAGAGCATTCACCTTCTTTTACAGGCACTAGCAGGCGCCTTAACTTGTAATCACCTCTTCAACAATCCTCCGGATGGCAACACATGTTCTTCTCTGAGCTGCGCCAATTCTGTTTCAGCTTAAAAACCCAACTCACCTACTATACAGGCACTTCGGCACCCATGGAGACAGACACACACCAAACCTGGTGATACAAGGATACTGTACCAGGTTGAAGCAACAGAGCAGGGGTAGACCAGGCTCAGGGGCTCAATGGCCCACTCATGTTAATAAAATGTGAGGCTGGATGAACACAGCAGGCCAAGCAGCATCTCAGGAGCACAAAAGCTGACGTTTCGGGCCTAGACCCTTCATCAGAGAGGTTCCAGCCTCACATTTTATTATCTTGGAATCTCCAGCATCTGCAGTTCCCATTATCTCTGGCCCACTCATGTTGTTTTGTTTGTAATTAGCTGCTGTTTTATGTAACAACTGAGAGGTTTTCATGGTCAAATTAAACTGCCAGATCCAGAAATGATATTTTTCCTCTCCTCCGACTCTTTCTCCTAGTCCGCGTGTATCATCATTTCCCACTCTGTAGGACTCACATTTAAACATGTCTTGTTGGTTGAAAATTGTCTTGAGACATCCTGAGGACTTGAAAGGCTGAATATATCAACTTTGTTTGTTCAGTATCTCAGGATCCTACTCCTTCACAGCAGGCCTGTCTGTCTGTTCGCCCAGTGTCTTAGTTGGCCATTCCCTGCATCCTGCCTGCCCACCTTCCTACCTACCTCTCTGCCTGCCTGCTGCAAAGCTGCCCACTGACTCCCCTCGCCCATCTCTTTGCCCAGGCACCTGAAGGAGAAGGTGGAACAACATCGCACTCATTGAGCCATCGGCGAAAATGCCAGTAGGACAAATGCAATTCACAGAAACTTCACCACCACCTCCCAGTAACACTAACTGTCACAGTGCTATTAAACATTCTGTATCACCAGCTCAGAGCTAATCAGGCAATAAACAGAGTTTCATTTAGAGATAATGGGAACTGCAGATGCTGGAGAATCCAAGATAATAAAATGTGAGGCTGGATGAACACAGCAGGCCCAGCAGCATCTCAGGAGCACAAAAGCTGACGTTTCGGGCCAAGACCCTTCATCAGACCAGGAGCAAATAGAGACGTAGAATCATAGAGGTGTAAGGCACAGAAACAGGCACTTTGATCCAATTTGCTGACTGGATATCCTAAATAAATCTAGTTCCATTTGCTAGCTTTTGGCCCGTGTCCCTCTAAATCCTTTACATTCATGTACCCATCCAGATGCTTTTTAAATGTTGTAACTGTACCAGCCTCCACCATTTCCTCTGGCAGCTCATTCCATGCATGCGCCACCCTCTGCGTGAAAAAGTTGCCCCTTGGGTCCCTTTTAAATCTTTTCCCTCTCAATGCCGTGTGGTTTTGGACTCCCCCACCCTGGGAAAATACCTTGTCTATTTACGCTATCCATGCCCCTCATAATTTTATAAACCTCTATAAGATCACCCCTGAGCCTTTGAAGCTCCAGGGAAAATAGCCCCAGCCTATCCAGCCTCTCCCTTTAGCTCAAACCTCGAACCCTGGCAACATTCTTATAAATCTTTTCTGAACCCTTTCATGTTTCACAACATCCTTCCTACAGGAGGGAGAGCAGAATTGCATGCAGTATTCCAACAGTGAACTAACCAAATGTCCTGTACAGCTGCAACGTGACCTCCCAACTCCTGTACTCAATGTACTGACCAATAAAGTCAAGCATTCCAAACACCTTCTACATTATCCTGTCTATCTATGAGTCCACTTTCAAGGAACTATGAACCTGCACTCCAAGGTCTCTTTATTCAGTAACACTCCCCAGGACTTTACCATTAGGTGTATAAGTCCTGCCCTGATTGCCTTTCCAAAATGCAGCACCTCACATTTATCTAAATTAAACTCCATCTGCCACTCTTCAGCCCATCGGCCCATTTGAACAAGGTCCTGTTGTACTCTGATGAATTTCCTTCACTGTTCACTACACCACCAATAATGGTGTCATCTGCAAACTTACTAATCATACCTCCTATATCCACATCCAAATCAGGTATATAAATGATGAAAAGCAGTGGACACAGCATCAATCCTTGTGGCACGCCACTGGTCGCTGGCCTTCAGTCTGAAAAGGAGCCCTTTCTGAAGAAGGGTCCTGACCCAAAAGATCAATTCTCCTGCTCCTCTGATTCTGCTTGGCCTGCTGTGTTCCTCCCTGCTTCACCCTGTGCTATCCCTTCACTACTATCCTTTGTCTTCTACCTTCGAGCCAGTTCTGTATTCAAATTTCTAGTGCTCCTTCCATGCCATGTGATCTAACCTTGGTAAACCTTAGGGCAGCACGGTGGCTCAGTGGTTAGCACTGCAGTCTCACTGCGCCAGGGACCCAGGTTCGATTCCACCCTCGGGTAACTGCCCGTGTGGAGTTTGCACATTCTCCGTGTGTCTGCATGGGTTTCATCCGGGTGTTCCGGTTTCCTCCCACAGTCCAAAGATGTGCAGGCTAGGTGGATTGGCCATGCTAAATTGCCCGTAGTGTTCAGGGGTGTGAGGGTTACAGGGGAATGGGTCTGCGTGGAATGCTTCAAGGGGCAGTGTGGACTTGTTGGGCCAAAAGTCTTGTTTCCACGCTGTAGGGAATCTAAACAGTCTACCATGAAGAACCTTTTCAAAAGCCTGACAGTCCATATAGACAATGTCCACTGCTCTGCCCTCATCAATTCTCTTCATTACTTCTTCAAAAAACTCAAGTAAGTTAGTGATGACATGGTTTCCCACGCACAAAGCCATGTTGACTATCCCTAATCAGTTCTTGCCTTTCTAAAGAAAATGTAAATCATGTCCCTCAGGATTCTCTTCAATGACTTGCCCACTACAGATATCGGGCTCACCAGGTCTGTAGTTCCCTGGCTTTTCCTTACAACCATTCATATATAGTAGCACCACATTAGCGAACCTCCGGTCTTCTGGCACCTTACCTGTGGCTATAAATGATACAAATATCTCATGAAGGGCCAAAGCAGAAGTTGCTGGAAAAGCTCAACAGGTCTGGCAACATCTATGAAGAAAAAAGTCAGAGTTAACATTTCGAGTCTCATGACCCTTCCTCAGAACCAGACCCGAAATGCTAACTCCGACATTTTCTTCACAAATGCTGCCAGACCTGCTGAGCTTTTCTGGCAACTTCTGCTTTTGTTCCTAATTTACAGCATTTGCACAGTTCTTTCGGCTTTTAGCTCAGCAAGAAGTCCAGCAATCACTTCCCTAACTTCCCATAGAACTCTAGGGTACACACGATCAGATCCTGGGGATTTATCCACCCTTATGCATTTTAAGAATTTCAGCATCTCCACCTCTCTATTATGGATATTTTTCAAGATGTTATTATTTATTTCCCCATGTTCTTTATCTTCCATATCCTTCTCCACTGTAAACACTGATGAAAAATATTTGTTTAGTATCTCTCCCATCTCCTGTGGTTCCATACATAGCTGGACTTGCTGATCTTTAAGGAGCCCAATTCTCTCCTTAGATACCCTTTTGTCTGTAATGCATTTGTAGAATCCCTTTGGATTCTCCTTAACCCTATTTTCCAAAGCTGTCTCATGTCCTGGTCTTGCCCTCCTGATTTGCCTCAAGCATGCTCCTACTGCCTTTATACTCTAATAGGGATTCACTCAGTCTCTGCTGTCTATAACTGATGTATGCTTCCTGCTTTTGCTTAACCATAACCTCAGTTTCTCTAGTCACCTAGCATTCCCTGAACCTACCAGCCGTGCCACTCACCCCCACACGAACATACTGTCGCTGGACTCTAGTTATCTCATTTTTGAAAGCTTCCCATTTTCCAGCCATCCTGCAAACATCCACCCCCAATCAACTTTTGAAAATTCTTGCCTAATACTGTCAAAATTGGCCTTCCTCCAATTTAAAACTTTAACTTTTAGATCTGGTCTATCCTTTTCCATCACTAATTTAAAACTAACAGAATTACGGTCACTGGCCACGAAGTGCTCCCCCACTGTCACCTCAGTCACCTGCCCTGCCTTATTTCCCTTCTCTAGTAGGTACATCCATATACTGAATCAGAAAATTTTCTTGAGCACACTTAACAAAGTCCTCTCCATCCATGCCCTTAACACCATGCAGTCCCAATCTATATTTGGAAAGTTAAATTCCCCTACCATTACCACCCTATTATTTTTACAGACAATTGAGATCTCCTTATAAATTTACTTCTCAATTTCCCACTGACTGTTTGGGGGTGGTGACTGTATATAATCCTGCTCAGGGGATCATCCCTTTTTTATTTCTCAGTTTCACCCCAGATAACTTCCCTGGATGTATTTCCAGAAATACCCTTCCTAAGTACAACCGTAATATTATCCCTAATCAAAAATGCGATTCCCCCTCCTATCTTGCCCCCCTCCCCTTTCTATCTTTCCTATAGCATCTGTATTCTGCAATATTAAGCTGCCAGTCCCTGTCCATTCCTGGGCACATTGCTATGATATCCCAGTCCCATGTTGCCAACCATGCCCTGAGTTCATCTACCTTACCTTCTGGCCTCTTGCAATGAAATGAATGCAGTTTAACTTACGAGTACCGCATCATTCTCTGCTTTGTTTCTGCTTGCCCTGATTATTTGATTAATTCCTTTTCCCGACGGTACCAGTTTCAGACTGATCTCTGTTCTCAGTGTGTCCCTGGGATGCACCCCACACCCAACTAGCTTAAACCCCACCCCCAGCAGCTCTGGCAAATCTCCCCAGAAGAGATTCCAATGATCCAAAAATCTGAATGCTTTTCCCCTACGCCAGCTCCTCAGCCATGCATTCATCAGTTTTATCCTCTTATTCCTGCTCTCACTTGCTCGTGGCGCCGTGGGTAATCCAGATGTTACTACTCTTGAGGGCCTTCTTTTTAAATTCCTGCCTAACTTCCTATATTCTGTCCTCAGAATCTCATCCTTTTCTCTTCCTATGTCAATAGTTCCAAAGTGTACAATGACTTCCTGCTGGTCCCTCTCTCCTTTGAGAATATTCTGCACCCTCTGAGATATCCTTGGCCCTGGCACCAGGGAGGAAATGCACCATCTGATGTCTCATTTTTGGGTGCATAAACGCCTGCCTGTGCCTCTGACTAGAGAGACCCCTATGACAATTGATCGCTTGCGACCTGATGTATCCCTCATTGCAGGAGAGCCAGTCTCAGTACCAGACAGTTGGCAGTCGATGCTACATTCCCATGAGACTTCATCACCCCCTACATTTTCTGAAACAGCACTCTTATTTGAGTTGGGAATAGCCACAGGAGGCTCCTACATTTTACTGCGGATGCTGGAATCTGTACAGAAAACAACAAATGCTGGAGATCACAGCAGGTCAGACAGCATCAATGGAGAGAGAACAGCTAACGTTTCAAATCTAGATGACTCTTGATCAGAGCATAAATGGGAGCTCTTTGCTCATCAAAGTTTCCCTGTTGATGTCGGTTTAAATCCAAGTGTCATCCTGATATGGTCACATCCTCAAATAAACCTTTTCACTTCAGAGTATCTCATTGCAAAGCAGTGGGGAATAGTTTCACAACTGCGTGCTAACAGTATTATTTTGTTGCTGATCATATAGATTACAGACCCGCACGAGCACAGGAGTTGCTGTGTAAATAGAGATGTGATTTATCCAGTTAGCTTTATCTTCACAACTTCATCAGTCAGTTTTTTTCTTTGCCGTGCGATTCAAGAAGGGTTATTGTAGTGAGTATAGATTGACCTCTGGAAATTTGATTGGGCTAGTCTGAATGCAATTTCTTTTCGGCTGGCTGGTGCAAAGTGGAACGTGCAAATGGATCATAAACATAGCAAATACATAGAATGCTAGAAAGACATAGGAACACAGGGAGTGTGTAGGAACAGGAATACCTTCATCTTTTTGCATCATTGATCCCAACTTTAACCAAACCTTAGACTCCACGAATACTTAGTAGGAGGTGGAAATTGAGGCAAACAAATCAATTTACCCTCTGTCGCCTTCCCACTGAGTGCCAAGCTAAACTGTTCCCATGGATTCTTTTATATTTCTCCTGGGACCCTATCAAGAATTCATCTTGCAGGGAAGGAAACCAAACTCCTCGACAAAGTGACTTCACTTGAAAGCAATTTTGCCGAGATGAAGTGTACTTTTTTAGCTGAAGGAAATAGAGCTGTCATGGCCTGATGGAAACACAGAATGGCCTCTCCTGTGCTCATTAATGTGCTGCATTCGCAGCCGCACCAGTGAGAGGTTGCGGAAACGCACAGGCAGCAAGGTGGAAAGGGTCTTCTGACAAGTCCGGTTTGAGAGGAGAAGGGGCAGTTTGAAATCATTCAGTGACTCAACACAAAGGACATCAGCGTGGCCTATGGTTGAGAGCTAAAATACTGTAAAATTCACAACAAGGCACGCAGGGTTCCAAATATGTGAGCGAAGTACAGCTAAGTATGTTGGTTACCCGAAACACTACTCAGGTAGCGTCTCCCACCCATCCTCCTCCTCGAACCAAAAAAAAACTTTCTGTGCGCCAGATTGGTAAGGTAACAAGTTTTTTTTATTCTTTATTTTTCAACAGTCTCTTTGGGAATTTAGAATAATGGGAATGGACAGGGCAGTTGAATGTTCCTCCTGCAGAATGTGGGAGGTAAGGGTCACCACCAGTGTCCCCGCTGACTACATCTGCGGGAAGTGCACCCAACTCCAGCTCCTTGAAAACCGCGTTAGGGAACTGGAGCTGGAGTTGGATGAACTTCGGATCATTCGGGAGGCAGAGGGGTTATTGAGAGGAGTTACAGGGAGGTAGTCACTCCTCAGATACAAGGAAAAGGCAGATGGGTTACAGTCAGGGGACAGAAAGGGAACCAGCAGGCAGTGCAGGGATCCCCTGTGGCCATTCCCCTCAACAATAGGTATACCGTTTTGGATACTGTTGGGGGAGACGACTTACCAGGGGAAAGCAGTGGGGCACAGGTCTCTGGCACAGATTCTGTCCCTGCTGCTCAGAAGGGAAGGGGGAAGAGGAGTAGAGCAGTAGCCATAGGGGATTCCTTAGTTAGGGAGACAGATAGGAGGTTCTGTGGGGACGAGAGAGACTCACGGTTCGTGTGTTGCCTCCCAGGTGCCAGGGTTCGTGATGTCTCTGATCGTGTTTTTGAGATCCTTAAGGGGGAGCGGGAGCAACCCCAAGTCGTGGTCCACATTGGCACCAATGACATAGGTAGGAAGAGAGATGGGGATTTAAGGCAGAAATTCAGGGAGCTAGGATGGAAGCTGAGAGCTAGGATGAACAGAGTTGTTGTCTCTGGTTTGTTGCCCATGCCACGTGCTAGTGAGGCGAGGAATAGGGAGAGAGAGGAGTTGAACGCATGGCTACAGGGATGGTGCAGGAGGGAGGGTTTTGGATTCTTGGATAATTGGGACTCTTTCTGGGGTAGGTGGGATCTCTACAAGAAGGATGGTCATCACTTGAACCAGAGGGGTACCAACATCCCGGGGGGGGGGGGGGGGGGGAATTTGCTAAGGCTATTCGGGTGGGTTTAAACTAATTCAGCAGGGGGATGGGAAACAAAATTGTAGTTCGAGTACAGGAAAGGTTGAGAAGAGGGATGTCTAAAATAAAGTTTCAGGGACGCAAGATGGCACCGGCAAGCAAGAGGTTGGTTTGAAGTGTGTCTACTTCAACGCCAGGAGCGTCCGGAATAAGGTGGGTGAACTTGCAGCATGGGTTAGTACCTGGGACTTCGATGCTGTGGTCATTTCGGAGACATGGATAGAGAAGGGACAGGAATGGTTGTTGCAGGTTCCGGGATTTAGATGTTTCAGTAAGAACAGAGAAGATGGTAAAAGGGGCGGAGGTGTGGCATTGTTTGTCCAGGACAGTATTACAGTTGCAGAAAGGATGTTTGGGGACTCGTCAACTGAGGTAGTATGGGCTGAGGTTAGAAACAGGAAAGGAGAGGTCACCCTGTTGGGAGTTTTCTCTCGGCCTCTGAATAGTTCCAGAGATGTAGAGGAAAGGATAGCAAAGATGATTCTCGATAGGAGTGAGAGAGACAGGGTAGTTGTCATGGGGGACTTCAACTTTCCAAATATTGACTGGGAACACTATAGTTCGAGCACTATAGATGGGTCAGTTTTTGTCCAGTGTGTGCAGGAGGGCTTCCTGACATAGTAAGTAGATAGGCCAACAAGGGGCGAAGCCACATCAGATTTGGTACTGGGTAATGAGCCTGGCCAGGTGTTAGATTTGGAAGTAGGTGAGCACTTTGGTGATAGCGATCACAATTCTGTTATGTTTACTTTAGTGATGGAAAGGGATAGGTGTATACCACTGGGCAAGAGTTATAGCTGGGGGAAAAGCAATTACGATGAGATTAGGCAAGTTTTAGGGAGCATAGGATGGGGAAGGAAACTGCAGGGGATGGGCACATTAGAAATGTGGAGCTTATTCAAGGAAAAGCTCCTGTGTGTCCTTGATGAGTATGTACCTGTCAGGCAGGGAGGAAGTGATAATGGGAACTGCAGATGCTGGAGAATCCAAGATAATAAAGTGTGAAGCTGGATGAACGCAGCAGGCCAAGCAGCATCTCAAGAGCACAAAAGCTGATGTTTCGGGCCTAGACCTTCTGCCAGGGAGGAAGCTGTAGAGCACGGGAGCTGTGGTTTATGAAGGACGTGGAATCTCTGGTCAAGAGGAATAAGAAGGCTTATGTTAGGATGAGATGTGAAGGCTCAGTTAGGGCACTTGAGGGTTACAAGGTAGCCAGGAAAGACCTAAAGAGAGAGCTCAGGAGAGCCAGGAGGAGACATGAGAAGTTGTTGGCGGATAGGATCAGGGTAAACCCTAAGGCTTTCTAAAGGTATTTAAGGAATAAAAGAATGACGAGAGTAAGATTAGGGCCAATCAAGGATAGTAGTGGGAAGTTGTGTGTGGAATCAGAGGAGATAGGGGAAGCACTAAATGAATATTTTTTGACAGTATTCATGCTAGAAAACGACAATGTTGTCGAGGAGAATACTGAGATACAGGCTACTAGACTAGGTGGGATTGAGGTTCACAAGGAAGAGGTATTAGAAATCCTTCAGAGGATGAAGATAGATAAGTCCCCTGGGACTGATGGGGTTTATCCTCGGATCCTCTGGCAAGCCAGGGAGGAGATTGACGAGCCTTTGGCATTGATCTTTAACTCATCATTGCCTACAGAAATAGTGCCAGACGACTGGAGGATAGCAAATGTGGTTCCCCTGTTCAAGAAGGGGAGTAGAGACAACCCTGGTAATTAGAGACCAGTGAGCCTTACATCAGTTGTTGGGAAAGTGTTGGAAAAGGTTATAAGAGATAAGATTTATAATCATCTAGAAAAGAATAATTTGATTAGGGATAGTCAACATGGTTTTGTGAAGGGTAGGTCATGCCTCACAAACCTTATTGAGTTCTTTGAGAAGGTGACCAAACAGGGAGATGAGAGTAAACCGGTTGATGTGGTGTATATGGACTTCAGCAAGGCGTTTGATAAGGTTCCCCAAGGTAGGCTATTGTACAAAATGCGGAGGAATGGATTTGTGGGAGATATAGCAGTTTGGATCGGAAATTGGCTTGCTGAAAGAAGACAGAGGGTGGTGGTTGATGGGAAATGTTCATCCTGGAGACCAGTTACTAGTGGTGTACCGCAAGGGCCGGTGTTGGGTCCACTGCTGTTTGTCATTTTTATAAATGACCTGGATGAGGGCGTAGAAGGATGGGTTAGTAAATTTGCAGACGACACTAAGGTCGGTGGAGTTGTGAATAGTGACAAAGGATGTTATAGGTTACAGAGAGACATAGATAAGCTGCAGAGCTGGGCTGAGAGGTGGCAAATGGAGTTTAATGCAGACAAGTGTGAGGTGATGCACTTTGGTAGGAGTAACCAGAAGGCAGAGTACTGGGCTAATGGTAAGATTCTTGGTAGTGTAGATGAGCAGAGAGATCTCGGTGTCCATGTACACAGATCCTTGAAAGTTGCCACCCAGGTTAACAGGGTTGTTAAGAAGGCATACAGTGTTTTAGCTTTTATTAATAGAAGGATCGAGTTCCGGAGCCAAGAGGTTATGCTGTAGCTGTACAAAACTCTGGTGCGACCACACTTGGAATATTGCGTACAGTTCTGGTCACCGCATTATAAGAAGGATGTGGAAGCTTTGTAAAGGGTGCAGAGGAGATTTACTAGGATGTTGCCTGGTATGGAGGGAAGGTCTTACGAGGAAAGGCTGAGGGACTTGAGGCTGTTTTCGTTAGAGAGAAGAAGGTTGAGAGGTGACTTAATTGAAACATATAAAATAATCAGAGGGTTAGATAGGGTGGATAGGGAGAGCCTTTTTCCTAGGATGGTGACAGCGAGCACGAGGAGGCATAGCTTTAAATTGAGGGGTGAAAGATATAGGACAGATGTCAGAGGTAGTTTCTTTACTCAGAGAGTAGTAAGGGAATGGAACGCTTTGCCTGCAATGGTGGCAGATTCGCCAACTTGTAAGTATATTCAAGTCATCATTGGACAAGCATATGGACGTACATGGAATAGTGTAGGTTAGATGGGCTTCAGGTTGGTATGACAGGCTGGCACAACATCGAGGGCCGAAGGGCCTGTACTGTGCTGTAATGTTGTATGTTCTATAAAATGCACTTCCCTTTCATTCAGTCAAAGACTCACATGAACCACTTCTGTTGATTCTTTGATGGGCGTGTTATTGAATTCAGGCTTATCTAATCATGTGGATATAACTGTTGAATGCCGGTGTGATTTATTTGGTCATGATATCCTGCCCACACAGTGGGCATGCAGAAAGCAACAAATATAGATTCCAAGATGGCGTCAGCCAGGATCAGCAGAAGAAGGTGGCTTTGGCAGTGTTGGCCGTGGTGGTTGACCTGGCGCTGGACTCATGGTGGCAACAGTGAGTTGCCACAGCATGGTGACAATGGTTATCCCCAGGACCGTGCCAGGTTGGAGGTGCCTATGGAGCATTGGTGAGAGGCAGGCAATAATTGTGATCAATAACAAGAAGGAAGTGCGACGATAAACTCTTTTGTTTTATATTTTGCCTTTGCATTCTGTGTCTTGCTTTATTTTCTGTGCTTCAAGTGGGGCTGGGCAGAGATGACACTAAACCACGCTTGTTGCTGTGAAGGTAACACACGTCACAATAAATACACCTCATCCAACCTCATATAGAGGATGAATTTCTGGAGTGTGTACAGAATGGTTTTCAGGATCAATACCAAATAGAGAACAGACCGTCCTAGACTGGGTATTGTATATTGAAAAGGAATAATTAGCAATATAGCTGTACAAGGCCACTGGGGAAGAGTGACCATAATATGATAGATTCCACTCCTGGGTGACTGTGTGGAGTTTGCACATTCTCCCCGTGTCTGCGTGGGTTTCATCCAAGTGCTACAGTTTCCTCCCAAATTCCAAAGATGTGCAGCCTAGGTGGATTGGCCAAGATAAATTGCCCCATAGTGACCAGGGATGTGGAGGTTAGATGCGTTAAACATGGGAAATATTGGGTGGAGAATGGGTCTGTGTGTGATGCCCTTCAGAGGGTTGGTATGGGCTTATTGGGCTGAACGGCATGTTTCCACACTGTAGGGACTCTATGATTCAATAAATTCTTTGTTAAGTTGTAGAGTGACATAGTTCATTTTGAGACGAGGATCCTGAATCTAAATGAAGGAATCTACAAAGGGATAATAAATTGACAGATGTTTCTTAAATGGTTTTTGTTAGATCGTGTATGGAGCAGACCAAATCCCCTCAAAATATATTAAGAAGATAGTCTAGAACCTGCCTTTTTCTTATTTTTTAAGTCAAAAGTAAGGCATTGTCTCTGGATACAATTCAATTGGACAAACTACCAGGCTTGAAGCAAAACACACTTTGTTCTAACACTCCACTTACAATATAGACAAAATAAGAATTTAAAAAATTAGCTTTGCTGCAACTCTATCAAAATTCTTAATGAGGTACTATATATGTTCACTATCACTGATTAGTTGTTCCAAGATAGTAACATTCCATAAACACACCCTTGGCAGAGGAAAAGTCAGTAAAATAGATTGTCTCACATGCAATTCTCTAGTCCAGGAGGAAAGAACATCAAGAAAATCTCTGAGAGAGAGAGAACACTAGCATGTTGCTGTAGCATGGGGAGACATATTATAGCTTTCAAACCTCCGCAGCTACTGAAAGTTAAACTAAAATCCTGGTTCTGTGGGAGCTTGACCCCACCCCTTCAGACTGCATCTATTGTTCCAACTTAAAAAGAACCATGAGGTTTCACAAACTGTTTACTTTATTGACTTGGAACAGACTGTTTGACCTTTCTCAATCTCTCTTCACAAACAATTCCAAGATAAAAGCCAAAGTTCCATCAAAATAAGCAATGGCAATGATTTACAGAGGATGTGGATAAATTTCAATAATTATTCATTCCTGTCCAGCACAAAACTAAAATAGGAAATGTTCCCCAACTGTTATTAACAAGAGAAATTAGAGAGTGTATTAGATTCAAGGAAGAAACATACAAATTTGCCAAAGAAAGCAGCAAACCTGAGGATTGGGAGCACTTTAGAATTCAGCAATGATGAAGAGGAGGAAAATAAAGACAACTTGCATACAAACTGAAAACAAAAGCTTCTCTAGGTATGTGAAAAGGAAAAGACTAGTAAAGACAAATGTAGGCTTCTTGCAATCGGAAACTTGGCATCTTATATAGGAAGCAAAGAGATGGCAGTCAATTAAGCACATACCCTGGTTCTGTCTTCACAACTGAAGACACAAATAGCATCCCAAAAGTGTTGGGAAATCCAGGATCTAGTGAGAGGAAAGTATCTCTGAGGAGCCTAGAAGGTTTTGAAGAGGTATGGGCAGGGTAAGTGGAGGAAGGATGTTCCCAATGACTGGGGAGTCCAGGGTCACAGTCTAAGGGGAATGGATTAGGAAAGATTTATTCCCCCAGAGAATGCTGAGCCTGTGAAATCCTTAGCAACAGAAAGCAATTGAGGCCAAAATGTTGAATGTTTCCAAGGTGTTTGATGTATTAAAGGGCATCAGTATGTGCTGGGAGAATGTGAAAACAGAGTACTGAGTTGGATGCTCAGCCATAATCATATTGAGTGGCAGAGTATGTTTGAAGAACTAACTGGCCTACTTTTTCAGAGAGTTGGTGTGGACTTGATGGGCCAAATGGCCTGCATCCTCATGAGGGAGATTCTATGAAAGAATACTGCGCCCTTGTAATTCTTACTGTGCCCTTGTAATTCTCCATATTTTCTCTTGTCGAACTTCTTTTTTCGGCTTATTTCACCTCTATTTGGATCGATGTCTAGATTGGCTGTAATGGCAGTATTCTTTCATAGAAGGAGATTCGATGAAAGAATACTGCCGTTACAGCCAATCTAGACATCGATCCAAATAGAGGTGAAATAAGCTGAGAAAAGAAGTTCGACAAGAGAAAATGTGGAGAATTACAAGGGCACAGTAATCAGCCTCAGGGAGTATTACAATCCTCCAGATTTGAAAGTTTCATAAAAAGTGAAAGCCGCATAAGGGAGGAAAGTGCCCAATGTTAAAAAAAATGGGAAAAAGAAGTATCTTGATTGCCATAGCCCACAGAGCAAATATTCCAACCTTTAAAAAAAGACTTGTCTTTACCAAATGGCCTGGGTTATTTGGAGGGCCATGACTAACGGAATCTTGATAACAATAGCAATCTTACCAATGGGTACCATGAACTTATGTTATAACACATACTATATTTCTTCAGACCTCAATGAAAAGTTAAACAAAGACCAACTCTGTATATCGTTGTGGTTGGATGCAGTGTCAGATAAGGCGTAGCAGAAGAAACTGAAGTATAGCACAAAGAGGTGTTTGAAGCCTCCAACTCCAACTTCAGTTCAAGGCAAACTCCCATTCTAGACTGGGCAACGTTTAATTGGTGTAACCAGGAGCTAGGAAAAACCATAGATTCTTTTATACATTTTTAATACAGCCTCATGCATAATTACCAATGTGGTACCTTGAATTAAGGACTCATATAGTATATCATAATGGGAGTGTAGGATGAAGCATGATGAGAATTCTTACAGCGGAAAGAAAACCTGACATTAACACAACTGCCGTCGAGACATTAACCGCCTCAACCTCTCCACCCCTCTCACCCACTCCAACCTCTCCCCCGCAGAACGGGCAGCCCTCCGCTCCCTCCGCTCCAACCCCAACCTCACCATCAAACCCGCAGACAAGGGTGGCGCAGTGGTAGTATGGCGTACTGACCTCTACATCGCCGAGGCCAGACGCCAACTCTCCGACACCACCTCCTACCGCCTCCTCGATCATGACCCCACACCCGAGCACCAAACCATCATCTCCAACGCCATTCATGACCTCATCACCTCAGGGGACCTCCCACCCACAGCCTCCAACCTCATTGTTCCCCAACCCCGCACGGCCCGTTTCTATCTCCTTCCCAAAATCCACAAACCTGCCTGCCCTGGTCGACCCATCGTCTCAGCCTGCTCCTGCCCCACCGAACTCATCTCCACCTATCTGGACTCCATTTTCGCCCCCTTGGTCCAGGAACTCCCCACCTATGTCCGTGACACCACCCACGCCCTCCACCTCCTCCAGGACTTCCAATTCCCTGGCCCCCAACACCTCATATTCACCATGGACGTCCAGTCCCTGTACACCTGCATTCCGCATGGAGATGGCCTCAAGGCCCTCCGCTTCTTCCTGTCCCGCAGGCCCGACCAGGCCCCCTCCACCGACACTCTCATCCGCCTAGCGGAACTCGTCCTCACACTCAACAACTTCTCTTTTGACTCCTCCCACTTCCTACAGACTAAGGGGGTGGCCATGGGCACCCGCATGGGCCCCAGCTATGCCTGCCTCTTTGTAGGTTACGTGGAACAGTCCATCTTCCGCACCTACACAGGCCCCAAACCCCACCTCTTCCTCCGGTACATTGATGACTGTATCGGCGCCGCCTCTTGCTCCCCAGAGGAGCTCGAACAGTTCATCCACTTCACCAACACCTTCCACCCCAACCTTCAGTTCACCTGGGCCATCTCCAGCACATCCCTCACCTTCCTGGACCTCTCAGTCTCCATCTCAGGCAACCAGCTTGTAACTGATGTCCATTTCAAGCCCACCGACTCCCACAGCTACCTAGAATACACCTCCTCCCACCCACCCTCCTGCAAAAATTCCATCCCCTATTCCCAATTCCTCCGCCTCCGCCGCATCTGCTCCCACGATAAGACATTCCACTCCCGCACATCCCAGATGTCCAAGTTCTTTAAGGACCGCAACTTCCCCCCCACGGTGATTGAGAACGCCCTTGACCGCGTCTCCCGCATTTCCTGCGACACATCCCTCACACCCCGCCCCCGCCACAACCGCCCCAAGAGGATCCCCCTCGTTCTCACACACCACCCTACCAACCTCCGGATACAACGCATTATCCTCCGACACTTCCGCCATTTACAATCCGACCCCACCACCCAAGACATTTTTCCATCCCCACCCCTGTCTGCTTTCCGGAGAGACCACTCTCTCCGTGACTCCCTTGTTCGCTCCACACTGCCCTCCAACCCCACCACACCCGGCACCTTCCCCTGCAACCGCAGGAAATGCTACACTTGTCCCCACACCTCCTCCCTCACCCCCATCCCAGGCCCCAAGATGACATTCCACATTAAGCAGAGGTTCACCTGCACATCTGCCAATGTGGTATACTGCATCCACTGTACCCGGTGCGGCTTTCTCTACATTGGGGAAACCAAGCGGAGGCTTGGGGACCGCTTTGCAGAACACCTCCGCTCAGTTCGCAACAAACAACTGCACCTCCCAGTCGCAAACCATTTCCACTCCCCCTCCCATTCTCTTGATGACATGTCCATCATGGGCCTCCTGCACTGCCACAATGATGCCACCCGAAGGTTGCAGGAACAGCAACTCATATTCCGCCTGGGAACCCTGCAGCCATATGGTATCAATGTGGACTTCACCAGTTTCAAAATCTCCCCTTCCCCCACTGCATCCCTCAACCAGCCCAGTTCATCCCCTCCCCCCACTGCACCACACAACCAGCCCAGCTCTTCCCCCCCACCCACTGCATCCCAAAACCAGTCCAACCTGTCTCTGCCTCCCTAACCGGTTCTTCCTCTCACCCATCCCTTCCTCCCACCCCAAGCCGCACCCCCAGCTACCTACTAACCTCATCCCACCTCCTTGACCTGTCCGTCTTCCCTGGACTGACCTATCCCCTCCCTACCTCCCCACCCACACCTTCTCCACCTATCTTCTTTACTCTCCATCTTCGGTCCGCCTCCCCCTCTCTCCCTATTTATTCCAGTTCCCTCCCCCCATCCCCCTCTCTGATGAAGGGTCTAGGCCCGAAACGTCAGCTTTTGTGCTCCTGAGATGCTGCTTGGCCTGCTGTGTTCATCCAGCCTCACATTTTATTAACACAAGATGTGTAGCCTGCCCAATAGGCTAGACATCGCATGTGGAATAAGTTTCTAATTCAGGGGGATGGAAAGTTTTTTGGGTCAGCCCAATGATTCTAACTCAATCCACTTCATCAATTATTAATCTAGGGACCCAAGATAGTGTTCTAGAGATCTGATTTTGAATCCCACCATGGCAGAAATAAATGCAAAACTGGAATTAAGAGTCCAGTGATGGCCATGATACCACTGTCAATGGTCAGAGAAAGTAAAACATCTGGTTCACTAATGACTTTTGGGAAGGAAATCTTACTGTTCTGGTCAACATGTGATACCAGACCCACAAAAATGGAGTGTCTTAAATGCCCTGTGGGCAATTTGGGATAGGTAATGAATGCTGTTCCAGCTGGCAGTACGCACATTCCATCATTGTATTTGAAAAATATTCCAAAAGCTACTAATGTTTTATGAAGACATTGCCTCTCCTTGCCCAGCCACAAGGCTCCATTCTCTAAGTTCTGTATATTGGACCATTTTCAAATAGTGTGCTAAAGCAGCAAACATTTTGCAAAAACAGGCACTTCAGAAATGGCAAGAAGCTAATAAAGAGCTATCTAGGGTCCAAATTGAACTCTGTCAATTTTTCTGAAATTTTACCTGGTCAACAATCTTGGGAAGCATTTGTGATTGCTTTCAACTATGAGAAAGCAGACCAAAGGAACGAGCATTAAAACAGTCTTAAATGTTTAGGTGAAGGTTGAAGTCAAGCATAAAAGGAGCTTACAGAGACCAAAGTTAAAAGGAATTGGAGCAATTTAACTGCATCAAAGGGACGGTTGACCCAAAAATCCAGCAATTATTAGTCAAATAACGCAATAAAGGCTTGAAGACGGAAAAGAAACAGAATGTAGAAGATTTCCACAAATCCTGTCCTGAGAATGTTCTCACACAATTGAGACAACAGAGATAGCAGGAACTGCAGATGCTGGACTTAGAGATAACACAGTATGGAGATGGAAGAACATAGCAGGCCAGGCAGCATCAGAGGAGCAGGGAAAGCTGACATTTCATGCCAGGAGCCAAGGGATGGAAATATCAACTTTCCTGCTCCTCTGATGTGCCTGACACAACAAAGAGCTGCATTGATGGAGGAAGAAGTCACTCTTTCACAGAAATACTCAGAGCTCCAAGATCGCTGTGAAGCACTGTCTGAGGAAAGTTTTCTGCTGCACTTAATGAGCGATGATGCTCTGTTTTACAAATAAACTCAGGAGACAGAATGTTGGTTTAAATACACAGAAGACTATCATAGAGATGCAACCCCATGTGAAAGGTTAAAAAAACTACAGAATGAGGAGAATCTTTTTGAAAAAAAGCTTAGCAATGCATGATACAATACATCGGTTTTCCACCTGGCTGGCAGACGATAGTACAATATCAGGACTTCTCATCAGGGTCCAGAAAACCTCTTCTTTATTGGCAGTGATGCGTTAATAATTTTGGTGGAAGCTTCATAAATCTTCTTGGCTATGAAGAAGATGCCATCCCACTCCAGCCCTGTGTTCACCTTCCCAGAAAAAAATAAGGCAGTTACCTACCTGCTAACACTGCAACTGGGAACTAATCAAACCCTCTGTGTAGCAAAGATGAAAGTCATGATTCAACTCAACTGCAACAGTTTGCTCTTAATAACTTTTCTAATACAGTCAAGCATGCTGAAACTCTTCGCACAAACTTTATGGGACAAACGTAAGTCAGATGAGCAAAAGTCTAATCAAAAAGGTAGTTTTTGAAGGAGTAGAGAGGGGTAGAAAATTTGTGGGGGTTGATTTCCAGCCAAGTTTGGAGAAGCACAGAGATTTTGCAATGCTGTACAAGATGATTTTGTAACAGAGCTTGGGAAGTAAGAGGCCAGTGAAGAGATTTGAGTAGTCAGCATCCAGCTGTAATCATTTATAGTACCTATCCTTGTGCACTCCCATTGCTATGAAACATCCAACTGTGCAGAGTACAGCAGGCACTGTGTTTGACCCAGTGCTGCAAACTCATTGCAAAACTACCCATCTACTTATTCAATTTCTTGATATTTGAATTAATTTAGCTGTTGGAAAAATTGAGTTTCTGCTCACCACAAGGAGATTTTCTAAATTGATTTTTTTACTGCTTCATAAACACTCATAACTTTCTCAGACAGTTAAAGAAAAACAAACACAGAATGTCTTTATTCTTACGAGGTGAAATATCAACATTTTAATCTGAAGCCATTCATCTTTCTTATCTCTGCTTGAAGCAATTTCAACCTGCTTTATCCGCCTTGGGTACACTGCAGGTTTCCAAAACCTTTACAAACCTGGTGGATTCATGGGGAAAGAAGTCATTTCTTTGAGCTTTTAATCTCTTCCCCTACCTGTTCTGAAGTCTACATTTTTCACCAATCCTTTTTCTTCCCGGTCTCTGGCCAAGGCATTCTCTGTTTCCAGACAAAGTGCGCTTGCTGAGGCAATGGATAGAGCATTTCTGCTATTTCTTGTGCCTTTCCTGGAATGTGGTGTAGCAGCATCTTGGCTTCTAAAACACAGACAGATCGCTAACTTGGCCAAACAGCACAGGATGCTGGGTACACTGCCCAAGTAAAACTCTGAAGTCACAAAACCCAGGTGCTAATGACATTAGCAAAATGCAAAAAGCAACAGTTATCCTGGGCAGGCATACCCCCTAACAACTCATCCACCAAAGAAAGGAGGGTCCAAACAGAAAGGCACTGGGTCCTGCTACACAAAGAAACCAACACTGACAAACCATCTAAATGATTGACAATGTTTCAAACTATTAAGTGTGTCTCTCTGATCGGCCAGAACTATAGAAAGTTCCAAATAACCATCCAAAAATGTATAAAATGTTTACCTTCAGACCAGCCTCTCTTGGAGCTTCTGAGGTGAGCAGTATGGCCAAAGGCAGAGACCAACTGTCCAAAGAGAGACAAAGAGAGAAAACAACTTTGCAGACCCAGGGACAAATCCAGAAAGAGAGTGACTGCACAAATCTGCAAGAGACTCGGGAAGTATTGCAAACTTAAGGGTCCAAATATGATTAGAGATAGTATGTCTAGTATGAGGGGTTATTGTAACCATTTTCCGAACAAAGTTGGGATTATTTTGCATTGGTACCAGCTTATGTTTGTATTCATTTGACAGCTTCGGTATTGCGGGGCACCTGGACAAATTCATTCATAACGTTATGGTCGGAGTTGTCCGACTTATTTAAGGAGGAACTAGACAACAGTGGGAAGGGAATTTAATTGAGTAAATGTTGGCAGATTACTGGAACCCTGCTTAAACCAGAATTTTGATCTGTTAGGAAGGCCCCACCATTATTTAAAGACCTTTAAGTGGCCAGCCAATGACCAGTTAAAGGGTCTGGTCCCAATGCTGTTGGGATTAACCTAGATGGACCTGTCAACATGTGGCTTTGGTCAAATGGAGATCCTTCTATCAAAGGCACTCAGTGTCTGATTGAGGGACTCAACGCCGTGAAAAGTGGTGCCCCCCACCTCATTGAGACCTTGTTACTGAAGCTGCCCAAGTTGTTGGAGTGCAACCAGCGCATGTTATTTATATCATGAAACTGGAGTTGATTGATATGTGTGCTTAATGACAGAGAGAGTGGTGAGGTTGTGGCCTAGTGGTATAGTTGTTAGATTGTTAATCCAGAGTTTCAGCAAATGTTTGAGGACTTGGGTTTGAATCTCACCATGACAGATGGTGGAATCTGAATTCAGTAAAACAAATCTGGAATGAAAACTTTAATGATGACTATGAAACCATTATCAATTGCTAGAACAACCCATCTGGCTCACTAATGTCCTTCAGGGAAAGAAATCTGCTATCCATACCTGGTCTGGTCCAGACCCACAACAATATGGCTGACTCTCAATTGCCCTCTGAAAAGGCCCCGCAAGCCATTTAGTTGTAAAAATTGTCACATAGTCTCAACAAAGGAACAAAACAGCCCGAGCATTTGGCCTCGACCTAAACACCAGAAAAGACAATGGCAGAAACAGCCCTGCCGATCCTGCAAAAGATCTCCTCACTAACGTCTGGGGGCTAGTGCCAAAATTGGGAGAGCTGCCTCACAGACTAGTCAAGCAACAGCCTGACATAGTCATCCTCACAGAATCATACCTAAGACAATATCCCAGACACCACCACCACCATCCCTGGATATGTCCTGTCCCACTGGCAGACAGGCCTGGAAGAGGGGGCTGGCACAGTAGTATACAGTTAGGAGGGACTTGCTCTGGGAGACCGCATGAAGTCTCATAGCTTCAGGTTAAACATAGGCACAGAAACCTCCTGATGAGTACCACATACCATCCTTGCTCAGCTGATGAAGCTACTCCTCCATGTCAAACAACACTTAGAGGAAGCAAAAACGGATGTTGCCGGAAAAGGTCAGCAGGTCCAGCAGCATTTGTGGAAAGAAATCAGAGTTAATGTTTCAGGTCCGGTGACCCTTCCTCACTACTCATTTCTGTTCTTGTTTCTGACTCCAGTGCCCGCAGTTCTTTCGGTTTTTACTTGGACAAAGTATCGAGGATAGCAAGAGTACAAAATGTACTCTGGGTGGGGATTTCAAAGTTTGTCATCAAGCGTGACTCAGTATCAGCACAGACCAAGCTTGCACAAGCTGGAGGAGCAACACCTCATATTCCGCTTGGGGACCCTAAAGCCCTCTGGACTCAATATTGAGTTCAATAGTTTTAGTGCCTAAACTCCCCCATGTCCCAGCGCCCCCAACCCACACACCAGGCCTTGTTACCATATAGCCTGCCACTAACAGTCCCCATTAACAATTATTCACCCTCCCAGCCTGATCGTTAGCAACTCCTTTGTCCAACTGTCTTTCTCTCTCTTTGGGCTCTATCCTATCTTTTACTCCCTACCCCACCCATCTCCCTATTTTCTGCATATAAACTGGCAATTTCCCAGCCACGATCAGTTCTGAGGAAGGCTCACCAGACCTGAAACGTTGACTCTGTTTACTCCTTCACAGATGCTGCCAGACCCGTTGAGCTTTTCCAGCAACTTTGTTTTTGTTCCTGATTTACAGCATCCGCAGTTCTTTTGGTTTTCATTTAGGGAGACACCAGAGGTAGGTAGCTCCAAGTTCTAGTGGATGTGACAGCAGTGTTTATTGATAATTTTATTTATTATGTACATCTATCCACAGCTAGTTACTTGTACTTATTGCTAAAGAGAAATATTGCTTCTTGCTCGGACTCACTGGTAGCTCACCTTCTGAAGACCATTAACCAAACTTTCCCTTTGATCCAGGACAGAAAAGCGGCCGCGTCAGGAACGGATTAACTTGTTTAAGGTGGATTTTAATAAGTGTAGAAAACAGGATTAACAGCAGCAGTACCTCAACTATTAATTGCTTGTAGCTTGTTCCACAGCACCTTCAATCAAGTGGAGGGTCTATTCTGTGAGATCCTTTGTTGCTAATTAAGGCCATTCACTGCAACCATTCACATGAGATCTTATGCTGGTGTTTTAGATACTCAGCTAGCCAGATTTGTTGTATTTCAGGTGAAAATCGCAGATCAATGGTCTTTATTATGCACATTAAGAACTAATGCCTATTGACATTGTGTTCCATCCAACCATTCCTGCAGAATTTGGGACTGTAAGAAAGATTTTAGTTGGTAATGTTCCTTGGAAGAGCTTTGGAACTTCTTTAAAGTTTGCAAATTAACTAAATAACTTTGCTGATGTATGTGAGATAAGGGGTTGGTTAGCTCAGTTGGCTTGGATGGCTAGTTTGCAAATGCAGAGTGATACCAATAATAAGGGTTTAATTCCTGCACTGGGTGAGATTACCTTAATGTCTCTCCGTTCTCAACGTCCACCCTTTACCCGAGGTATGTGATCTTCAGGTTAAACCACTCTAATGGGAGAGCAGTCGTAGAGTCTAGTGCTACTATGGGGTTCACTCATGAAGTCATTTAGGTTTTTTTGGGATTCTTAACATTTCCTGGTTCCTAAACGTTCTTCTGTTTAAAGACCAAGTGTCATAAGCTCATTGGCCAAAAGTTTCAAAACTTCCTCATGTGCTCTTGACTTGAAATGTTATATTGTTGGCTTTAATCCTGTCAAAAATTTGTAAAATGGAAAATTAGTAATTAACCTCACTTGAGTACATCTTCAACAGTAAACACAGCTGCTATTTTACAATTTGGTTCATTATTATGCAAAAGAAAGTGATCTCTGATTAATATTCTCACAGGTAACGGGGAGGATTCATTTTGCAAACATTAACACATCAGACATTCAATATTGGCAACCTTTGCAACTGCGCCACTTAAGTTTTAATGCGCATTTTTGATCCAGCTATAAAATGCTGATAGATTCACCGTGCAATATATTGCAGGGAGACTTACTGCAAAGGATGAGACACTGCTGCTGTTGTTGCTTGTTTTATAGCAGCTTATCAATAAGCAGCTGAACAATACCATCAAGGGTTCAGCTTGGTTCAGATGGCAGCATTCTGGATCAATAAGGCATGAGTTCCATCCCCATCACTCCATCCCCATCACTCATTCTCATCACTCCATCCCCATCACTTCATCACCAGAACTCCATTCATATCACTCCAGCCCCATCACTCCAGCCCCATCACTCCAACAACATCACTGCACCACACCATTCCTTGAGCATTTATCCTGTGCTAACACTGGGGGGTCTAGGCCCGAAATGTCAGCTTTTGTGCTCCTGAGATGCTGCCTGGCCTGCTGTGTTCATCCAGCTCCACACTTTGTTATCTTGGATTCTCCAGCATCTGCAGTTCCCATTATCTCTGACTTCAGTTCTAAAGATGGCTTTGATAGAAGTTCATTGGATGAGACACAGAAACGTAGAAACTAGGTACAGGAGTAGACCATCTGGCCCTTCAAACGTGCTCCACCACTCAGTATGGCTGATCTTCTGCCTCAATGCCATATTCCCACTTTCTCTCCATATGCTGTGATGCTTTCAATGAATAAAAATGCATTTAATCTCTTTCTTGAATATACGTAGTGGCCTGACCTCCACAGCTCTCTGTAGCAACAAATTTCACCGGCAACCAGTTTCTGTGAGAAGAAATTTTTCCTCTTCTCAGTTGTAAATTGTCTGTCCTGTGCCTTGAGACTGTATCCTGTAGACTCCTTAAGCAGATGAAACATCCTCCCTCCACCTAGTCTGTCCAGGTCTGCTAGAATTTCACCTGTTCAAATCAGATCTCCTTTCTGACTGTTTTAAGCCCGAGAGAGTACACACCCAGTTGGATAAATTTCTTCTTGTCAAGACAGTCTTACTATCCCTGGTATCAGCCTAGTGAGCCTTTGCTGCACCTCCTCTGTGGCAAGTATATCCTTTCTTAGGTAGGGAAAACAACACTGTACACAATACACTGTGGTCTCACCGAGACCCTGTGTAACTGCAGTATGACACCCTACTTCAGAACACAAATCCTCTTGCAATGAAGGCCAATACCTCATTTACCTTCCAAATTGCTTGTTGCAACTGCCTGTCTATTTTCACTGACAGGTATACAAGGATCCCCTTGTACATTCACAGTTCCTAATCTATTACCGCTTAAGTAATAGACAGAATTTCAAAAGACCAACTTCAAACAAAGGGAATTGAACCTATTGACGTAACTACCACAAGCTGAAGAAAGCATTTTATTTTATGCTTGGGAACCCCGCAGCATTCAGGAGACAATAAAGATTGCAGATGCTGGAAGCCAGACCCTAAAGGTGTGAGGCTGGAAATGCACAGCAGGTCAGACAGCATCCGAGGAACAAGAGAGTGAGCATTTTGAGCCAAAACATTGACTTCCCTGCTCCTCAGATGCTGTCTGACCTGCTGTGCTTTTTCAGCCTCACGCCTATTGGCATTGAGTTCAATAATTTTTGGGGCCTGACCAACTTCTTCCATGTTCTTTACCCATCCCTACACTTCAGACCTTGTTACCCCTTAGCCTGCTTTCTGCTCAAACAATCCATTTTCATCTACGTATGGTCCCCTATATCAGCATTTCTCCTTCCCTGGTTTACCATCATCCATTCCTTTGTATCCTCAACTATTGTTTCTCTCTCTGTGGGCTCAATCTCCACCTATCTGCTTACTCCTTTCTATCCCACCCGCTATCATTGGCATAAATGGCATCTATACCGAGCTAATATCAGCTCCAAAGAAGGGTCTCTGGGCTCAAACATTAACTCTGCTTTCTCTCCACAGATGCTGCAAGACCCGTTGAGTTTCTCGAGCAATTTCTGCTTTTGAATAAAATTGTGGTGATCGTGCTAAGAATTAATCAAGGCACTGGTCAAACCAGACCTGGAATATTACGTACAGTTTAGGATCATTTGCCGAAGGAGGGGGTATACTAGAATTGGAGGCAGCGCAGAGAAAGTTCACCACATTGACCCTGGGTGTGGAGGGATTGTCTTAGAGGCAAGTCTGAGTAAGTTGGGCCTGTTCTCATTGGAGATCAGAAGAATAAGAGATGATTTCATTCTAGATACTTAAGGTTACGGTAGAGAGAAATAATGAAGAAATATTTAAGATTCTAAGGAGGTTTGACAGAGCAGAGGCAGAAAGGTTGGTTTTCCTTGTGAGAGAGTCTCAGACCAGAAGCAATAAAGGGTGCTCATTTAACGCAGAGGTAAGGAGGAACTTTTTCTCTCAGAGATTAGTGACTCTGTGCAATTCTTTACTTCCGAGGACAGTCAAGGGACATTAAGTATATTTAAGAATGAGATAGACGGATTTTTAATCAGTAAAGGAATCGAAGGTTATGGGAAAAAAGGCAGGAAAGTGGAGTTAAGTATTATCAGATCGGCCATGACCTCATTGAATGGCAGAGCAGACTAGATAGGCCGAATGACTACATTTGATGGTCTTCCTGGATGGTGGGGCAGGTGTGAGGAGCCAAATGGCTTACTTCTACTCCTGATTTCTATGTTGCTAAGTCAGGGGCATGGACAGTCAATAGGGATATGATGTTAAGATAGATGACTAGCCATGATCAAATTGTATGGTGGGGCAGGCTCAATGAGACAAGCGGCCCAATCTGTTCCCATTTTCTGTGCAATTTGGGATTTGTCAGTAGATATATTCCAACTTTCGATGTCAAACTGAGATGTACTTCAATGGGCATTGAGCATAGATCCTGATACCTATTCAGTACCTAACCAGTGGCAAAAAGAGTTGGAAAATGAAGGTAAGTTCTGAATGTGGCATTGGAGCTGATGTGTAGATGGGTCTCTCTTTTGTAAGACATTAAGCTAACAACAGTAGTCATAATTTACACAAGTTTGACTGACAGCTGCAGAGATGGTTGTGATAAACGGGGACATTTCTGCCATTATTTCAAACAATTTATTTCTTAAAAAATAGCGGAGCCTCTTCCTTCTTCAGGGGAATTCAAATTGAAGGACAGAAGGTGTATTGTCTATGAGCATTGCAGAGTATTAATTGATCAATGAATTAGCTTAGAGAATGGCTTTGGTCTTGTTATAAATTGAATTGTACCCTGGCAGGACCTTGAGGGCTGATAGTGACTCAGTCAATGTGTGATTAATTGTCCATTAGAGCACAATGTAATCATCTTAATGACTTCTTTGCAGCATTGACTTCTGAGGCCATTAAACAAGACAGAAGAATTCACTGTGATGGTAAGAGCTGCTGATGCTGGAGTCAGACATAACACAGTGTGGAGCTGAAGGAACACAGCAGGCCACGCAGCATCAGAAGAGCAGGAAAGTTGGTGTTTTGGGTCGGGATGAAGAATTCTCTGTGATGCCTGGGAAGCATTGGACTGCTTGAGGTGACAAAAACACTGCTAAGGATTTCAGCAGATTGCGTAGAATATAGGAATAGAATAGAGACAGGCCATTTGATTCAACTGGTCTACCCTGGTATTTATATATCGCACATGCCTTCTTCCCTCCCAATTAACTCATTCAGCATTTATATAAACCTGAGTGCCACAACGGCGAGTTGGTTGCTAGCTGACCAAGGCTGGGACCAAAAATAGTGAAAGAAATTTGACATTTCGAAAGGACACGTAGCAAGGTAGAAGAAGTGGGGTAGCTTTATCAATTAAGGATTTCAATTACTTGGAAAGGTAAGGAGCCACTTTTTGGAGTGGTGGATCTTAAATATTCCTGGATACAAGGTATCCAGAAAAGATAAGGAAGGATCAAATGGGGAGGGGTGATGGTGCTGATTAATGAGACCATTGTAACACTGGAGAAAGAGGATGATCCTGGATGTTCAAAAACAGAACGAATTTGGCTACAGCTAAGAAATATAAAGGGTTCAGTCCCATTGCTTCATGTGATCTGCAAACCGGGCAGAAGGAGGGAGATGAACAAAGCTGCAGGCAAACTATAAAGAAGTACAGTTAGTTTTAAGGGTGGAAAGGGGCAAGAGTTCCACAATTGTGTTCTGGCAAATTTCTGACAGCTGTGTCTGCCTGGTCTAAACAAGAAAGGAGCACTGCAAGACCTGGTCCATGGGATTTAAGAAGGTTGAGTACACAAATATCAGTGGGGAACTGTTTAGGGGACAGTGATAATTGCATCACAAGGCTTGGGATGATGAGTAAAAGAGAAGGGTCAAGCCAAAATAAGAACAGTTAACCAGCAGAGACCATAGTTCAATGTAGCAAGAATGGCATTGAGCTGGAAAGGTTGATGCAGAAATCTGTAACCAAACAAAGGGCTACCTTCAAACAGAACATGATTTGGGTCAAGGGAGGGTAGTTAAATCCAAAATGACAGAAAGGATGGAGAACAGATTAAGGAAAGAAAAGTGCATATGTGAACCAGACAATCCCTACAGTGTGGAAGGAGGCCATTCAGCCCTTTGAGTCCACACCAACCCTCCAAAAAACCTTCCTCCCAGACCCACCACCCTACCCTAACCCTGTAACCTTGCATTTCTCATGGCTTACCCACCCACCGTACACATTCCTGGACACTATGGACAATTTAGCACAGCCAATCCACCTAACCTGTATACTTTTGGACTGTCAGAGGAAACCAGAGCGTCCGAAAGAAACCCACGCAGACACAGGGAGGATGTGCAAAACTCATCCATGACTGAATCAAACACACATCCCTGATGCTGTGAAGCAGCAGGGCTAACTACTGAATCACCATGCCAGTGTGTGCCTAGTGCTAGATAGTAAATAACTTTTAAAGCCTAAAGTAATAAAGTGGGTTGAGAAGGGATGGGAAAAAACAAATGAGAGAAGCAAAGAGAGAGCAAGGGTTAAGACTGGCAGCTACCATGAAGGAAATCTATCCACAAGCACACAAAGAGGGAATGGGTGGCAAGTGGAGGAGCAGGGCCAGTTAAAGGCCATAATAAAAATGGGACTTACACATGTAATCCACAAGCCATGGCTGAGGTGTTCAGTGGTTATTTTCCATTGTCTTAACTGTGAGGCAGATGACCATGGTAGAACAAAAGGAAAGCTACTCACGAAAAAGATTTTAAGTTGATAAGAAGGATATATTATAGAAGCTGATAGTGCTTAATTTTTTTAAATTCACTTATGGGCTATGTGTGCTGTTGGCCGGGCCAGCATTTATTGCAGTGTCCTTGAGAAGGTGACAATGAGCTGCCTCCTTGAACTGTTGCAGTTTACTCGCAGTATGTTGACTCAAAATGCCATTAGGGAGGGAATTCCAGGATTTTGATCCAGTGACAGCAAAGGAGCGGTGATATTTTTCTGAGTCCGGATGGCGAGTGGCTTGGAGGGGAACTTGCAGACAGTGATGGTTCAACGTACCTGCTCCCCTTGTCCTTGTCGATGGAAGCGGTCGTGGCTTTGCAAGGTGCTGCCTAAAGGATCTTTGGTGAATTTCTGCAATGCACTGTAGATAGTAGACACTGCTGCTGCTAAGCATTGATGGTGGAAGAAGTGGATATTTGTGGATGTGGTGTCAATCAAGTGGGCTGCTGGATAGTGTCAAGCTTCTTTAGTGTTGTTGGAGCTGCACACATTCAGGGCTCCTGGTCTCTGATCTGCTGCTGTACCATTGTATTTATATGGCGAGTTCAGTTCAGTTTCTGATCAAACGTAACCCCAGGATGTTGGTAGTGGCACCGAATCAGATGAGATGCCACCAAAGACATAGTGAGAAATGAGAGAGGAAATTGTAGAGGCACTGGCAACAATCTTTCTATATGTCCTTGATTAGAGGGTAGAGTCAGGGGACTGGAGAAGTGTAAACTTTACAACAAAAGTTATTCTAAAGTTAAGCCCAGCAGTTCCAGGCCTGTTAGCTCAGCTTTGGTGATGGTAATCTATTTGTAATAATTATTCAGAATAAAATGAATATTTGCAGGGTAAAATGTGAGTTACTTTGGAAGATGAATTTGTTATGGAAAGTTCTGTATAACTAACTTCCTAACTTACTGAGGTTTTTTTGATGAGGTACCAGAGAATATTGACGAGGGGAAACTATCGATGTGGTGTACATATGCTTCTAGAAGGCAGTTAATACAGTGCCACGCAACAGCTTTGTGAGAAAGGTTATAGATTAGGATGTTACATGGTCAAATGCAGCATTGGCTGAGGGACAGGAAACAGAAAGTAATGGCTAATGGGCATTTTGTGGGCTGAAGGATGGTTGATTATGGGCCTCCCAGGATTTAGTATTGGGATGCTTACTTTTCCTGATACATATGTATATAGAAAATTATTTCTTGGTGTGCTGAGGATAATTTGCAGATTTACAGATGCCCAAAATTTGGGAACATTATAAATTATGAGGAGAACAGTGTAGAACTCTAAAGGCAAATAGATAAGTTGTGGAGTGGGCAGACGTGTGGCAGATGAATTTCAGTGCAGAGAAGTGTGAGGCAATACATTTTGGTACAAAGAACATGAAGAGAAAATATACAATGAGGGCACTATTCTAAAGAGAGTACAAGAGCAGAGGGGCCTGGTGTATAAGTACATAAGTCATTAAAAGTGGCAGGGGAAGTAGAGAGATTTGTTAATAAAGTATATAATATTTTAAGTTTCATAAATAGAGGCATAATCTATAAGAGCAAAGAAGTTATGATAGACACCAAACAGAGTATTATGTACAATTCTGGGTGCTGCAATATAGAAAAAGTATCATAACGTTGGAGAGAGTGTAAGAGAATGGTTCCAGGGATGAGGATAGATTGGAAAATTTGGGTCTGTTTTCTTTGGAGAGGAAAGGGGGAGATTTGATGGCAGTCTTTAAAATCACGTTGAGACGGGACAGAGAGGATAGAGAGAAACCGCAGGAGCAAATCACTGCAGATGAAGAGTCATCTTGACTTACTGCCTGACCCGCTGTGATTTCCAGCATTTTCATGTTTCAGCAGAGAGAAACTGTTCCTGCTCTTGATCAAAAATCAGAGATCATCGGTTTCAAGTGTTTTACAAAAGAAACAAATGTACAATGAATAGTTTGGATCTGGAATGCACTGTCTGGAATGTGGTGGAGGCAGTTTCAATTGAAGCACTCAGAAATGCATTGGGTAATTATTGAAATAAAAATAATGTGCATGGATTACAGGGAATGGTAGGAGATTGGCAATGAGGCAAAATAGTCAGTGAGCTAGTACATCAACAATGGGCTGAATGGACTTCTTCTGCCATTGAATAGTTTAGTGATTGTGTGATTCCAACAACAGGGCAGAGTATCCAGGATGAAATAATTGGATATTTGAGAAAGATATCACAATTATCGCGTAAAAGCAAAATACCACAGACGCTGGATCTCTGAAATAAAAACTAAAAGTGCTGGAACTCAGGCCAATCTGACAGTGTCTGTATTCAGAGAAATCGAATAAAAGTTTTGAAGTCAATGTACTCTTCTACAGAAGAATATTATGCATGATTTAATCTACATTTGCGTCAGTAAAGCAGTTGGCAAAGGCATTCTGAAATATGAGTTCATTGAGTTTTCACAGGACAGCTTCTCAGAATATTACTTCCTAGGTCCAAACAGGGACCAGGCTGTTCCAGGTCTAGTGTTGATAAAGGAAACAAGGTTAAGCAATTACTTCATATTAAAGGAGTTTCTGGGTAATAGTGACCACAACACAATGGAGGCCATTTTCAGTTTGCGGGTGAGAAAGTCAGCCTAAGCCTAGTTTTAAACATCAATAAAGCTACAATGGCAGATCTGGTTAACATGAACTGGAAAAGTAGGTTAGCAGGAAGGAGGTTTGTGCTACAGAGCCAAATCTTCAGGAAGGTACTTCCATAGTGTCAGAACTTTTAAATCATTCATGGAATGTGGGTGTCACTGCCTGGGCTCGCATTTATTGCCTATCCTAATGTCCTTGAGAAGATGATAACAAACTGTATTCTTGAACCAATGCAACCCATTTGGTGTAGATAAGCCCACAATTCTGTTCATTCGGATGATTCCACATCTTTGACCCAGCAACAGAGAAAGAGCAGCAGTATATTTCCAGATCAGGATGATGAGCAAGGTGGGGGCGAATTTGCAAGTGGTGTCGCATCACAGAAACTGTGAATTATTATTGCTATTGGAGATTGAATTTGCATTTTATGGGCTCAAGTTTTACAAATGGAGTCATTGACCAGCCTGGTCCAACACATTCTTGATTTTAAAGTCTTGTGTTTCTCTAATGCTCCCCTCTCTCAAGACAACAAAAACACACCAACCCATTCAATGGTTTTCAATCGCTGCAGTCTGTCAGTTCTGCTATGTACATTTTTTTTGCGCATGTTCTCCAGAGCCTCCATGTCCTTCCTATCTCATACACACCAGAAAACTCTGCGCAGTTCTCTCAAGTGCAGTTTTATCAAGGCATATCAAAGTTGCAAATAACTTCACTGCCTTTGAATTCTAAACAGCAAGACGTAAATCCCAGTGCTCTGTTGGCATCTTAAATTGTTTTGTTGCTCTGATTTTAATGATTTATTCATGTATAATACTCGATCCCAGGAAAGCACCGACAACATCACCACTGTTCATCTCTTTTGAGGGCTGTTGACAATGTTTGCTGCTTTCTGCACAGTTATATGTCACTTCTCCAGTATGGATTGAATTAATGCTGATGACGGAAAAGAAAGTAAGTTGGAGATCGTGGAAGGAGAGTTTAAAGACGTCGCTTTTAAACTCTTGTGGAAGACTATGAAGGCAATCATTGCAAAGTAACATGTGGTGCCAGATGCTGCGCAAGTTCGACAAGGTTAGAAGGAGATGTAGAAAGGAGGGTTTCAGAATTCAACTGGTCTTCTCTCGATTTTAGCAGCTTATCAAAGTAACAATGTCAGATAAGTGAGGGTGGTGAGGTCGGGGTTTGTGGGTGGGGAATAAACAAGTATAATGTAGCATGTTAAAAAAGTGGAGAAAAAAAAAATGAACAGATTCCCTTCTCATTCCAGACCCTGATAACTCATTCAATGTTTCCTTGTGGGGTTCATCATCGTGCTTACATCAGAGATGATGAAGTGATGGTCCCCTCCTCCCATAGCACATTTGGGAGATTCACACATGATGGGTTGTTTTTGGCCAGCAGTTGTCTCCTTTTAAGCCGTCTGCATCTCTGAGATGGCAATGTTAGGTTTACAAGCACCAATGGCATGGTACAATTCACATTTGAGCATCTTTCAAATCACTTCACTCACTTACAAGTGGATGAAGAAATGACTGGGAATGAAATATAGCTGCAGTTTACAAACTCATCTTTCACATAAGCTGCCTTTAATGTCTCTGTATTTAGCAGACACGAGCTCTAGGCCTTGTTAAAGTGACATTGACTCTGCCCTGTCTGGGCATTGGTCGAGCCACTTTAGGGCTTTCGGGAACGGCAGGTGATGGCAGGGCACAGAACTCCCGATGGACACCCTGTCGTCAGCTTCCTCCCCTGAGCCTCTTTAGATCCCTTTACCCACCCTGTCTACCCACCATGCTACCCCACCTTGTCATTTCACCCCCCACTCAACCACGAGAGACCTACCACATTATGCCACCACTGTCCTCCCCAGCATGATACTACACCTTAATGAGGCCCAGCCTAGTCCACCATAGTCCCTCTGTTGAGGCTATGATGGAGGTTACTGTCAAAGACCCCACTCCTGTAAGCTGCCTCGCCCTTTAATGCTAACCTCATACACTGTGAGTTTCTACACATCACCATCTTTGAAGCCCTCCCCCCTCCAGCCTTTACATATGCCCTCATTTCCCCACCATCTGAAACCTCGACACACCCACTCAACAATCTCCCGGCTACCCCGACCACACACCGCTCACTGATCGATTGATGGGCCCCAGGATTGTAATCATGCCAAAGCACTGACCACAATCAACCCGTACACTTGATGGACTAGACTGCGGCCTCCTCCCACCATCCCTGTCAATGCAGCTGACCAACTGATGGTACGCAAATCCCCTGCTTGTTTGTGAAGGCCCAACAGAACCAACTGCTGCCCGCTCCTGTGAATGGAGCTGGGCAGGTCCATGGACTATAAGCATCCCAAGCAGTGACTGGCCTTGATCGAGCCCCTGGCCCCGAGCCTGTGACTGACAGAGCCCCCGGCAGACAGTATTGACTGAACTGAGGACTAGCCCCAAAGTACTGTTGGTCATGGCCATCGAGTTGATGAAATGAGCAGAGGGTTGGCCGCTGTAGATGTTAGGTTGACCAGTGTGTCGACCAACAAGATGCCCCACACCCTCGCCCTGACAGATCCCTATCAGCAAACCCGACCAGAAGCCCCTTGGTGTGTTGGTATTAAAGAGCAGCTCAGCAGGGCAGGGCTGATAGCCACAGACTCTGGCTGCAGCACCAACTCTCTAACAGACATGGGACAGCAAGAGAAGGCACGGGTACAGTGTGGGTGCAGATCGTTGCCGAGTCAGGAAGGTCTAAGTAATTACGTGAGTAGCCCTGAGATTCAGCCGGGTCCGATCTGTGCCTGTCCTTCTGTACAAAGTGCCCTTACAGCAGCCTTTGAATATCACTTACCAACGTATCCTGTGATGCAAGCCTTCTTGTCCTATCACACATTCTGCACCCTGGTATGAAGATGCCTGATCAGAATCACGAGGGAGTGACAATTTCAGATGCCAAAGGGATGTGTGCGGCTGGTGCCTGTGGGGATCGTACCCTGATAGGTATTGAACCGCATGGAGGCTCCTCACGTCCAGAGGCAAGCTGAAATCACCAAGATTTTCTGGAATTACACGGAGGCTCTGTCAAGAATTCTCAGCTTCCAGATTTGTAGCACATCTACTCAGATTAGAAGCTGAATGTTAATGAAGTGAGTTGCAGCCTTAATAAAGCATTTAACATGGTATAATGCCCCTTAACAGGAAAACTCACTGGGAGTGAGACGATGGCCTAGTGGTATTAATCCAGAGATCCAGGTAATGTTCTAGGGACCCAGGTTCGAATCCTGCCATGGTAGATGGTGGAATTTGAATTCAGTAGATACCTGGAATTAGGAGTTTAAAGTTGACTATGAAGCTACTCTAGATTGTTGGAAAAATCCATCTGGTTTACTCATGTCCTTCAGGGAAGGAAACTGCCATCCTTACCCGGTCTGGTCTACACGTGACTCCAGACCCACGGCAATGTGGTTGATACCTGACTGCACACTGGACAATTAGGGATGGATAAGAAATGCTGGCCTTGAGAGTGGCGCCTACATCCCAAGAATGAATGGATTAAAAAGAAACCCTTCCAGAAATTCACCTCATCACTCAGCAACTGCGTAAAAGATGCAGGAGTTCCTCCCAACTGAAAGAAAGGCCCTGCTGGACTTACCACTTGGTTCTGCCACAAATCCCACCACTGCCCATTTTACTCACCGCAAGACTCCCAGCCTCTGACCAGCATTGAAAGGAGATGCATTGGCACATGCCAAAAGGACATCCAAGACCAAAGCCAGAAGTTAGAGTAGTGAGATAACAAAGTGTGAAGCTGGATGAACACAGCAGGCCAAGCAGCATCTCAGGAGCAGTCTAGGCCTGAAACGTCAGCTTTTGTGCTCCTGAGATGCTGCTTGGCCTGCTGTGTTCATCCAGCTCCACACTTTGTTATCTTGGATTCTCCAGCATCTGCAGTTCCCATTATTGCTGATCACAGTTAGAGTAATGATCTCTGTTTGTTAACAAGTGGGGATTGCTGGTATACTTACAGTGTTACGATCACTTAAGCTGCAACTTGGACGATCGCTGAAACCCCAAACTAAAAAATGTAACCTGCATTTTCATGGATACATAACAGATTGTACAGAACTTTAACAATAGTGGCCTTCCCTAATTTATTAATCTCTGATGAGGGATAAAAATATGGGTAGTAGCCAAGATAAAGTCTGAAATTTCTGTCGGGCCATTAATCCAGACGTGTAACTGTGGGGAACAGACTTCAGTTAAAATTAGTTCCTACTAAATCAGTGAAATATTTTAGGAAAAAAGGATTGAAGGTTCCAGGAATAAACCAAGGCATGGATGATTGAATAGTTACAGCAGTACTTCCTTCAGACATTTCAATATTATCTGGAAAAAGCTCAGGCTTAGTCCAATTGGTTCCCTCAGGAAAATTTAGTTTCTCGTGAGCCCTGGCAATATGTGCTGCTCAGAGAAGATCAGCCCTCGTAGCATTTTCCTCATCCACAGTTTAGTTCTAATTTCCCATTCATCAATTCACTAAATTTTCACTAGATCTGGACTGGGGCAGGGTGAGATAGTTTTAGCCTGGGACCCTTTCCATCAGTTGATTGCCAATTTTATTTCCCTTTGTCATTTTCCACTGGATGGGATGATAACTTTTCAACGTGTTCATTTCCATTTGGGTGGATAATATTTTGGCGGACTGTATCAGATGTTGTATTTTCCATCATCATGACTGGATCAATATTGAGCACAAGGGTTGCAATTATATTCTTTGAGTCCAGCGTTGCTATGGTCTGTATGAAGGGCTAAACAAAGAGGCTTCACAATGGTACCCTTTAACCATACGACAGCACCTCAGAGTCAAAGGTTGATACTGCCCATTGAGCCCTTTGAGTACGTGCCAGTCTTCTGTTCAGCAATCTAATCAGCCTCAGTGTTCCCCTGTCCCCCAATGTACATCAACATAGGCAACACAGGCCATTGCATAACGCAGTTAGTACCTGACAAGGTTAACTTACATCACCAGATAAGCTAAACCCATCAGGAAAGAAAGGACAATGCCTGGGAGGAGCTAACCAGGGTCTGCTAGTGGGTATTAACTGGTTCTGTGTCAGTTAACAACACTAAGTGAGGATGTTTTCAGAGCTGCTGAACCTACTCTTAAGTTGAGCCTGATATCTCATAAGAGAAAATGGTGCATCGGAGGCTGAGGGGTGATCTTATAGGGGTCTATAAAATCATGAGGGGCATGGATAGGGTGAATAACCAAAGTCTTTTTCCCAGTGTAGGGGAGTCAAAAACTAGAGGGCATAGGTCTAAGGTGAGAGGGGAAAGATTTGAAAGGGACGTAAAGGGCATCTTTTTCACGCAGAGCGTGGTACATGTGTGGAATGAGCTGCCAGAGGCAGTGATGGAGACTGGTACAATAACAACATTTAAAAGGAATCTGAATGGGTGTATGAATAAGAAGGGATTAGAGAGATATGGGCCAAATGCTTGCAAATGGGACTAGATTAGTTCCGGATATCTGGTCGGTATGGACAAGTTGGGCCAAAGGGTCTGTTTCTGTGCTGCACAGCTCTACATATCTTAGATGTAAGTTATTAAGTAACATATAATGAATAAATTTACTATTATTTAAAATTGAGCTTATTTCTGCCTGAAATATTGAGTGGGTATCTTTCCCAACATGGTATCAGTAACCAAGACGAACACCAGCGAAGATTGGTGGCAGTGATGGGTGACCCATGACGTCCCATATCCACAAAGGTGACACACTACATGGGGCCTAAAAGAGTGCTCCTTCAATTGATTGATTGCTGTCATGTGTACAGAGGCACAGTGAGTAGTGTTCAAAAACCGAAGTTGCTGGAAAAGTGAGCAGTGTTGTTTTGTGTGCTAACTAGCCAGATTGTGCCATACAAAGTGCATCAGAGTAGCAGAACGGAGTGCAGAATTCAGAGTTACAGTCAGAGAGAAGGTGCAGAAAAATTAACATCCGAGAGGTGAACATTCTCACCCGCGACTTTGCAGCATCAGGTCATGAAGCCATTATTGAGTGGTCACGACGTTGTCAAGTACACAACTTCCTCTGTTACTAATCCCTTACTCCACATTCTAGAGCTTTATTTTCTTCCACAGCTATTCAATTTCTGTCAAAAATCATTTCATGGATAATGGATAATAATGGAATAGTGTAGGTTAGATGGGCTTCAGTTTGGTTTCACAGGTCGGCACAACATCGAGGGCCGAAGGGCCTGTACTGCGCTGTAGTGTTCTATGTTCTATGTTCTATCATGTCTGCCTCCAGCACTCTCATTGGCAACAAGTTCCAGGTCATTACCACTCACTGTGTAAAAACCTTTGTCCTAACGTTCTTCTCTAAATGGCTTCTAATGTATAAACATACTTCTCTAATGAGTTTTGAGAAGATTTGTAGCTCAGGTTGAGGTTCTGGATGTGAGTTTGCTTGCTGAGCTGGAAGGTTAGTTTTCAGACGTTTCATCACCACTCTAGGTAACATCATCAGTGAGCCTCCGACGAAGCACTGGTGTTATGTCCCGCTTTCTATTTATCACTTTCTATTTATAAATAGAAAGCAGGACATAACACCAGCGCTTCGTCGGAAGCTCACTGATGATGTTACCTAGAATGGTGATGAAACGTCTGAAACCTAACCTTCCAGCTCAGCGAGCAAACTCACATCCATACTTCTCTAATGACAGAGACCAGTGCCATACATAATACTCCAGATGCAGCTTCACCAATATAATCTCGAATAACAGAAGCATAACCTCCATATTTTTGGATTCAATTCCACTCATAATAAATTTACCATTCTATTAGCTTGGCTAGTAACCTGCCAAAAATGTACACTGAGCTGTTGTGGTTCATGCACTAATGACATCAGTGCTCTGTAACCTCTCAACATCTAGATAACACAATCCTTTTTATTCTTCCAAAGTCGACATTTCATACTGCAGCATATAACTCACCTCCTGACTCCCCAAAGCCTGTCCATCATCTATAAGGCACGAGTCGGGAGTGAGATGGAATACTCTCCACTTTCCTGGATGGATGCAGCTCCAACAGCACTCAGGAGGTTTGACACCATCCAGGACAAAGCAGCCCGTTTATTGGCACCACATTCACAAGCATCCACTCTCTCCACCACCGATACTCAGTAGGAGCAGTGTGTACTGTCTACAAGATGTGCTGCAGAAATTTACCAAAGATCCTCAGACAGCACCTTCCAAACCCACGACCGCTTCCATCCAGAAGGACAAGGGCACCAGACATATGGGAACACCACCAACACCAAGGTCCCCTCCAAGCCACTCACCATCCTGACTTGGAAATATATCCCCGTTCCTTCACTGTTGCTGGGTCAAAATCCTATAATTCCCTCCCTAATGGCATTGTGGGTCAACCCACAGCAGGAGGACTGCAGCAGTTCAAGAAGGCAGCTCACCACCACCTTCTCAGGGGGCAACTGGGGATAGGCAAGAAATTCTGGCCCAGCCAGCGATGCCCACATCCCACTAATGAATAGAAAACAAATGTAAATGAAGATGGGATACTGCTGAAAAGTCATCTGCTGCTTTTGCCATTAACCTGTCGGTTTTTACCTTTGCTGTAGAGTTGCCGAGAATAAATGCAAGTCTCAGTGGAAAGTTCTGCAGTGAGTATAGGAAAGTAACAAGCTTAAACGAACGTTTCAATGAATGAGGAATTTAGTCCATTGGGAGGGGATGGAACCTTTTCCAGGAGATATTATGCAGCTGCTGTCCGTTTAAATATTCTCATCCAAGGCTCAAAGTCCCTCTGCCCTGGACGCTACACATTCAGCGTAGGAGGAATTCTCAGAAGGGATGCTCTCTTGGGGTCAAGGGAGCAGGCGGAACCTCTCACAGCAATAGAGATAATGGGAACTGCAGATGCTGAAGAATCCAGGATAACAAAGTGTGGAGCTGGATGAACACAGCAGGCCAAGCAGCATCTCAAGAGCACAAAAGCTGACGTTTCAGACTTAGACCCTTCATCAGAGAGCTTGATGAAGGGTCTAGGCCCGAAACGTCAGCTTTTGTGCTCCTGAGATGCTGCTTGGCCTGCTGTGTTCATCCAGCTCCACACCTCTCACAGCAAGTCTGCACACTCTCCTAATCAACAACATGGTGTGGAATTGATCAGATCAGAGACAGATCGACAGTATCGTGGGAGATTAAGGCTGATGGGGAATTACTGCCCATCCAGGCAAAGGCTTTCATGCAGCGAGCATTTCACACACCCATCCTTGTAGAACGATGACTGGAGATTTCAGTTATCAATGGAAGGCTTCCTTCTGGTTATCTTGATGGAATTATAGGATATTCCATTGTATCACTTTTGTTGCCTATACAAGCCTAACATTAATTGATTATTTCTCAGGAATGTTATTTAACCCCTGCCGAAAGCCCTGCTGACCTAGGATCGCTGATGCTCGTGGGATTTTAGATGGTAGCCTTTGTTCAGTCTTTGGTGTTGCAACCAAGTTTACTCAGCCTTGAACACTTTATACCAGACATAGGTTACATTCGCATCTTTCTGTTGGTCCATGGGCAAGTTGAGTTCATAGACGAGGCCAGTATTTTCTCTCTTTTATTAATTCATGGGATGTGGGTGTCATTTATTGCCCTTTCCTAGTTGGCCTTGTGTATGTGGTGGTGAGATGCCTTCTTGAACTGATGCATTCCATTTAGTGTAGATTTTGTTCTTCGTTGCATGATGGATAGAGTTTAAGAGCAGGGAGGTTATGTTACAGCTGTATTGTGTGCTGGTGAGGCCACACCTGGAGTAATGTGGGCAGTTTTGGCCTCTTACTTGAGAAAGGATGTACTGGCACTGGAGGGGGTGCAGAGGAGGTTCACTCGGTTGATTCCAGAGTTGAGAAGGATGGCTTATGAGGAGATACCGAGTAGACAGTGATTATATTCATTGGAATTGAGAAGAATGAGGGGGGATCTTATAGAAACATGAAGGGAATAGATAAGAAAGATGCAGGGAAGTTGTTTCTACTGGTGGATAAAACTAGAACAAGAGGGCATAGCCTCAAAATTAGGAGGAGCAGATTGAAGGCTAAATTGAGGAAGAAATTCTTCACCCAAAGGATTGTGAATCTGGGGAATACCCTGCCCAGTGAAGTAGTTGAGGCTTCCTCATTGAATGTTTTTAAAGCTAAGATAGATAATTCTTTGAATAGTAAAGGAATTAAAGGTTACAGTGAGTGGGCGGGTAAGTGGGGCTGAGTCCATGAAAAGACCAGCCCTGGTCTTATTGAGTGGTGGAGCAGGGTCAAAGGACTGAATGGCCTACTCCTGCTCCTGGTACTTATGTTCTTTTATAGATACGAGCATGGTTCTGTTTGAGATGGTGTTTCAGGATTTTGTCCATCCATAATTTTCCTGGAGGCATTGGGGTGGCACGGTGGCTCAGTGGTTAGCACTGCAGCCTCACAGCGCCAGGGACCTGTGTTTAATTCCACCCTCAGGTGACTGTCTGTGTGGAGCTTGCACATTCTCCCCGTGTCTGGGTGGGTTTCCTCTGGGTGCTCCAGTTTCCACCCACAGTCCAAAGATGTGCAGGTTAGGTGGATCGGCCATGCTAAATTGCCCGTAGTGTTCAGGGAAGTGTAGATTAGGTGGGTTATAGGGGGATGGATCTGGGTGGGATGCTTTGAAGTCAGCATGGGTTTGTTGGGTGGAAGGGCCTGTTTCTACACTGTAGGGATTCTACCTGCTTGAATCATTCAAGTTGATGCAGTGTTGGTAGACCCACTGTGCTGTAAGAGATTTTGTCCCGACCATAGTAAGGGAATGGCAATAAATTGCCAAATCACAATGGTGTGTGGCTTTGGAGGGAAACATATAGGTGGCATTTTCCTTAAGTACTTGCTGCCCTTTCCCTTCCAGGCGATAGAGGTCCTGAGTTTGTCAAAGAAATCTCAGCGAATTACTGCAGTGTATCTCTTAGATGGTAACCAGTGTGCATCAGTGGAGAAAGGAGTGAACACTTAAGGTAGTGGATGAAACGCCAATCAAATGGGCTGCTTTGTGAAGACAGAACCCAAATACTCATCACTGGACTCAGAATGCTACCTGTCTCTCCGCAGATGATGCCAGACCTGCTGAGTTCCTCCAGCAATTTCTGATTTTGTTTCTCCAATTAATTGCCTATTCATCCAATATTAACACAACTCGATGTGGCAGGACGACAGGCACAGTAATGTGAACACCTGATGTGAGCTATAGTACAACACGATAGCAGTATAGCATGGGTATGAGCTTGATTTTAGCTTCAGTTGTTGACATGTCTTGGTATGTCATATACATGATGACCTGGGAATATCACCATTTGTAAATTTATTTAATAATTGCTGCAGGTTACACGCATGATAAATGAAATTTGCTATTCGACTGATTGCCATCGTTCATCTTCATCTTTACTGGACATGCTGTTATTCTGAAGCATTACACCAATCCCAATACTTTTATTTATGCATGTTTGAGAGAGAGTTGAAGACAAACTGTGAAAGTATAGTCGCAGCGGTAAATTCTCAAAGGCCAGTAACATTATAAAAGAAAGCTGATGTTGGAAATACAAAATCAAAATACAAAACACTGGATAACTCCCAGGAGGTTCGAGCGCTCAGGCCCAGAGCAAAACAGATTGAGATCTTTTCAGCAAAGCTGGAGGGTGTTCGAAATTAGGATTCGAAGGGTAAATAAAAGAAAGGCTGCATTATTTATGTTATTTTTATCCATAAAGGCTTTGCAGTCAAACCCAATACTTTTACTTTGAAGTCGAGTCACAGGAGAAAAAGAGGGCATTCCAGGATGCATGTTTGCAGGGAGCTTATGAGTGAAATGTTTGATTTGTTCCCTTAAGCACAATGCTTTACCAACACAAGTATTTTGAAAATTATCAGGGTGTTTAACGGGTTTTTAGATGAGCACATGAATAAGCAAGGAATGGAAGGATGTGGGTCATTGGCAGGCAGAGGGATCAGTTTAATTTGACGTTTGGCACAACATGGTGGGCCGAAGAGCCCGTTCCTGTGCTGTGCTGTGCTATGTTCGATAAACAAGAAACAATGAAGATTGTGGTCACTGTTTCCAGTGCATAGCCAGATGCTTCTGAAAAATGGGTGGAGTGGTGAGGGCAAGATTAAATAGGTCTTCCTCTCATGTTGGTTCCCTCACTTCAGGCCCGCTTTGACAGCTGCTATCCAGCTCAGTTAGTTGCCTCACTACTGAGGCTAGGCATCGAAGTTAGCGCCCATTGTACATTCTGTGCTCCTGCTGCTATCATTTCTCTTCCTAGCAGCATTCAACATTGAAGGGCTTCTGGTTTATTACATAAGGGCAGGTGGTAAGTAGTTACCAGCAGGTTCCCTTACCGCATTTCACCTGATGCCGTGGGACTTCGAGTCCCTGGTTAAAACTGACGGCTCCCAGGGACATTCCCTCCAGCCCTGCAGCCCCGGCTGTGACTGGTGGATGACAGTTAAATAACTCGCTGGAGGAGCAGGGGGCTCCACAAATATCCCCGTCCTCAACGTTCGGGAATCCTAGCAAGTCAGCACAGAAAATAAGACAAAAAGGCAAGCCTGAAACTGTGGCAACCATTTTCAGCCAAACGGCCAAGTGGGTGATCCACTTCGGCCTCCTCCAGAGGCCCAACATCACCGACACTAGACTTGAGCCCAATTCAATTGCCTCCACTGTGATATCAAGAAACATTTGAAGGCCAGTGGACCCTGCAAAAGATATGGGCCCAGACAGTTGTCTAACAAATGCCTTAAACAATTTTAGCAAGACACCCTAATTTTTATACTCCATTCCATTAAAATAAAGATAATCACCCCAGTTGCCTTTCCCATGACCTCCTGAACTTGAATGCTGACCTACTCATTAGGGTTCCGCCAAAGCCCCTCAGCTCCTGACATCACTACAGCCTTGAACTCAATATGGATACGGAGGATGAAACTCAAGAGGTGAGGTGAGAGCGAATACCCTCGACATCAAGGCAACATTTGATTGAGCGCAGCATCCAGGAGTCTAGGCAAAACCAAAATCAATGGCAAACAGGTTGCAAACTCCACACTGGCTGGAATCTTAAGGATGATGGCTGTGATTGTTGGAGTTAAGTCATCTCAGCTCTACATCTCACAGCTGTTGCTCAGGGTAGTATCCTGGGTCCAACCATTTTCAGTTGCTTCATCATTGAGTTTTCCTCCATCATAAGGTCAGAAGTGAGAATGTTTGCTGATGGCTGTGCAATGTTCAGCACCATGCATGACTCCTCAATACCGATTCAGTCCATGTTCACATGCAGCAAGCCCTGGGCAATATTCAGACTTCTGCTGATAACTGGCAACAACATTCATGTCTCACAAGTGCAGTCAAATACCATCTCTGATTAAAGAGATTCTAATCATCTTACCCGGATCTTCAATGGCATCACCACTGCTGAATCCTTCACTATCGACACTTGGGGATTACCATTGACAAGAATCTTAACTGGAGAACCCAGACAAATACTGTGGCTACAACTGTAGATGAGAAATTAGGAATTCCATTGCAAGTAACTCACCTCCTGTCTTCCCAGAGTTTGTCCATCATCCATAATGGAGGAGGATGGATGCAATATTTTCCTCTTGACTGGATGGATGTAGCTATCATTGAGGTCAAAGCAGCCTTTTCAGCATAGTCTCACTCACTGACCTAAGTGGCGCGGTGACTCAGTGGTTAGCACTGCAGCTTCACAGCGCCAGGGGCCTGGGTTCGATTCCAGCCTCGGGCGACTGTCTGTGTGGAGTTTGTACATTCTCCCCATGTGTGCGTGGGTTTCCTCCCACAGCCCAAAGAAGTGCAGGCTAGGTGGATCGGCCATGCTAAATTGCCCGTAGGGTTCTGGGGTGTGTGGATTTTAGGGGAATGGACCTGGGTGGGATGCTTCAAGGGGCGGTGTGGACTTGTTGGGCTGAAGGACCTGTTTCCACACTGTAAGGAGTCTAATCTAATCAAGCTTTCATGCCCAGCACTACTGTCACCCAGTCTGTACAATCTACAAGTACAAATGTATTACTGCAGCAATAAACCTAGGATTCTTTGACTGACCTTTGCAAACCTGTGAGCTCCACCATCTAGAAGGAGAAGGGAAACAGGATTATGGCAACATCACCATCTCCAAGATTCCCTCAGGGCCAAAAATCATTCTGAGTTGGAACTATAAGGCCATTCTTTTACTGTCACAGAGTCGAACACCTGGCATTCCCTCTGCATCAGCATTGTGGGAATACTGATGTTGCATGGATTGCACAAATGCAAGAAGGCAGCCCACCACTTGTCCTACTCCCCATGAAAGAACAAAAACATGTTGTGGAACACATTTCCTGATCTGACAGTCAAAATGTATTTTGGAGACTCTCACCCTCAGTTCTGTTCCAATTTTCTCCTAATCAACTTGTTCAGAGATGTTATTATGCAGTTTTGGAGCAGGTGGGATTTGGACGTGTTCATCCTTGCTCAGAGGTATGGTCGCTACCACTATGCCACAAGAGCTCCTAATGTGTCCTAAGCATGAGACATTCCTGCAATTGGCTGCTAACCCAAAGCAAATGCAACGTTTTAATTTTGATTTTTGTCACCAAAGAGCATTGTTTACCCAATGTTCCCTTGTTGCCCTGACTGAGGAACAGCTTTCCCACACAGGAACTTCACAGCTCATCCCAAAGCAATTAGCAATTAGTTCCTCCAGGACCAATCCAATTAATCATGCCAGTGCCAACACAGTTGTACCTGAATACAATGCATAGCTCAGACAGGCATAAATTAAGAAGGACTGGCGTGTGTTAGTAAGGGCCACATTGTTCAATACTTCATTGGTCTCCATCCTCAAAAGACTGTGCAACAGTACGGAGGCTTCCACATCTAGATAACAAACCATCATCTTCTTGAATGTCTCACATTCCCCTAATGTATGGCACATATTAGCCATTCCCTGTAAACATTCTGCCCACTTCTTGAAGAATGGCATCCCTGTAGGTGAAGAAGCTCCCACTGTGTTATTAATAAGGGAGATGATACTTTATATCCATTCCTAATTAAGTCCTCAACCAACCAAATCTTGGAAGTATAAACATTGCTACAAGTCATTGTCTAACATACCAAAGCCTCAAAAATATCACTTGCAGGAGCTGTAATATTATGGCACAAATTCTGCTGGGACCTTTCAAAAAATTGCAAACCTTTTCACAGCTAGACAGCAACAAGCAATCCAACCTTAATTTGAAAGAATCCTGTCTCTTTCTCAAACTGAAGTTTTTTTGAAAAAAATTAACTTGTGGGGAATGGCATTGCCAGTTGTCCAGCATTTATAGTTACTGCTGAAGACATCTGAAGGCATATCACAGAGGTGCGAGCCAATCTGCCTTCTCAAGGGCCATTCTAGGTAGATGTACCTTCAGGCACCAGAATCAGTCACAAAAATCAGAACCATATGGCTAAGTCAAGGCCAATGGCTCATTGTGACCCTAGTCCTACAAATTTGCTTCTACAACCTATTGCTTATGAAGAGGCTCCTGTTGGTGGAATTGTCTGTCTACTCATCTTTTTTTTTTCAATTCAATGCCCCACCCCTCTTTTTCTCTGCTTCTGCCTCCGTCTGGGCTTTCTTTATCCCCTTAGTATAACATCTGTCTCTTGCTCCCTGGTGCTTCCCAGACAGAAAGACCCCCTCCATCTCCCAGCCTCTCACAGCATGCCTTTTTCACTCTCTGCTTCTCTGTCTTAAGTGTTTCTTGAAAAACTGTTACCCCTCCCACAGGTAACAGAAACGTTGGTCTGAATCTTTCGCATTTTCTTGGTCATGTCCAAGTTGGGTTGACACTCATGAGGGCTATTGAATTCCCTCACTGTATATGACCAAGCCTGCTTCATTATCATCTCTTTCTTCCGTGGCATCTCTTGTGTCCTAGTTCCAGGACTTTGACAAATGGCAACATGCTTCCAAGTCAGGATGGTGCATGGGGCAAGTGGCAGTGCCCCTATATATCTGCTGCCCTTGCCCCTGTTGACTGTAGTGGTCATGGGTTTAGAAGGTGCTGTCAAAGGAGACTTGGTGAATTTCTGTCGTGCATCTTGTAGATGGTACATGCTGCTGCTACTGAGTGTTGGTGGTGGGGGGAATGAATATTTGTGTATATGTTGCTTTGTCCTGGACGATGTCAAGAATCTTGAGTGTTGTTGGAGCTGCACCCATTCAGGGAAAAGGGGAGTGTTCCATCACACTCTGGACTTGCACCTTATGGTGAATGGATAGGCTTTGGGGAGTCAGGAGGTGAATCACTTGTCACTGTATTTCTAGCCTCTAACCTGCTTTTCTTTTTTTCATTCATAGGATGTAAGTGTCACTAGCATGGCCAGCAGTAATTGCTCATCCCTATTTACCCAGAGGGTCGTGAAGGGTCATTTGCAATGCTGTGGGCCTGGAGTCACATGTAGCCCAGGCCAGCTAAGGATAACAGAATTCCTTCCCTAATGAATACTACTGAACCTGATGGGTCTTTCCCCTGACAATCAGCAATAGCTTCACCGTCATCATTAAAATCTTATTTCCAGATTACTGTTGAATTCAAACTCCACCATCTGCTACGGTGGGATTCAAACCCAGGTCTCCAGGATATGGCCTGGATTTTGGGATTATATAGTGTAACTAACAATAATGCTACTTGGTCACGTCCTACTCCACAGTAGCCACAGTGCTTCTATGGCTAATCCAGCTCAGTTTTTGGTCAATAGTAACTCCCAGGATATCGATAGTGGAGGATTCAGTGATGGTAATGCCATTGAATGCCAATGTATGGTGGTTAGATTGTCTCTTGTTGCAGATAGTCAATGGCCTAGTGATATTATCACTGACTGTTAATCCAGAGACTCAGGTAATGTTCTGGGAATCCAGGCTTGAATCCTGCCATGGCAGATGGAAGAATCTGAATTCAATAAAAATCTGGAATCAGGAGTCTAAATGTTGATAATTGCTGATTGTCAGGAAAAAACCCATTTGATTTACTAACGTGCTTCAGGGGAGGAAACTAGCCCTCTTACCTGGTCTGGCCTACATGTGATTCCAGACCCACAGCAATGCGGCTGACTCTTAAATGCCTTCTAGGATGGGCAATAAATACTAGCCGAGTCAGTTATGCCCACATCCTGTGAATGAATAAAAAAATCAACTTTCTTCATTTCCAAAAGGTCAATGACCTTCTCCAATTTGCCAATGTGAGTACCACGATTGTCTCTCTGATACCTCATACCCACTCACTCTCTGATACTGTGCCGATCTCCCACCAAGGCCCATGCCCCCACCACTTTCACTGTTACCTGCAGCATCACACACCCTAATCTACCCTGTCACTAACCCTGCCTGCCCTCTGCGCTGCCTCCTCAATCACTTGGGGCACCTCCCCATGTGCACCAACAGTAATAGCTGAGCCACCCACTTTCATCTCCCTTCAGATCTGCTTCTGTCTCGTTTCTGGATAAAAACCGCCCACCAAAAGGGCAGATAGACTCAGGAGGATGTTTGACTGCCCAACACTCAGCTTTTTCCCTGATTATAAAGGAGGGGCTCCTGCCTCTGACTGCCCCGAGCAGCTAATTGTGTCCAAGCCCCTGGACTGGAGCCAAGGGCTGCCCTTTGTTTGTTGTGTCGGGACCCACCCGCCCCCCCCAACCCCTGACTGAGGTGATCCCCTTTGCCCTGCCTGAGAATGGCTGACAACCACAGGAAGCTTCCCGGCTCAGTGTCTGTGTTAAACGGCATGGCAGGACAGCAGGTCCTGTGAGCATGGGGTTGCTGGCTGAATTGTTTAATTGTCCACTATCATTCACGACTGGAAGTGGCAGGACTGCAGAGCTTAGATCTGATCCACTGGTTGTGGAACAACTTAGCTCTGCCTATCACTTGCTGTTTATGTTGACGGGTATGCTGTTAGTCCTGTTTGGTGGCTTCAGCAGGTTGACTCCTTATTTTTAGGTTTGCCTGATACAGCTCCTGGCATGCCCTCCCGCACTCTCCATTGAAGCAGAATTGATCCCCTGGGTTGATGGCAACTGTTGAGTGGGAGATACATCAGGTCATGAGGTTATAAGGTGTGCTGCTGTTGAATACCCATGGTGCCTCATGGATGCCCAGGCTTGAGATGCTAGATCTACGTGAAGTCTGTCCCATTTAACATGGTGATAGTGCCACACAACATGATGGAGGTTGTTCTTAATGTGAAGGCAGGACTTTGTCTTCACAAGGACTGTGCAGTGGTCACTCTTACTGATACTATCATGGACAGATGTATCTGTCCATTTAATCACAGAAGGTTGGTCTGCAGGTACAACAAGTAATTAGGAAGGCAAATGGAATTTTGTCCTTCATTGCTAAAGGAATTGAGTTTAAAAGCGGAGAGGTTATGTTGCAGCTGTACAAGGTGCTGATGAGGCCACACCTGGAGTACTGTGTGCAGTTTTGGTCTCCTTACTTGAAGAAGGATGTAATGACACTGAAGGGGGTTCAGAGGAGGTTCACTAGGTTGATTCCAGAGTTGAGGGGGTTGGCTTATGAGGAGAGACTGAGTAGACTGGGATTATATTCATTGGAATTCAGAAGATTGAGGGGGGGATCTTATAGAAACATATAAAATTATGAAGAGAACAGATAAGATAGAAGTAGAGAGGATGTTCCCACTGGCAGGTGAAGCTAGGACAAGAGGGCATAGCCTCAAGAATAGAGGGAGCAGATTTAGGACTGAATTGAGAAGGAACTTCTTCACCCAGAGGGTTGTTAATCTATGGAATTCCTTGCCCAGTGAAGTAGTTGGCACTACTTCAGTAAACATTTTAAAGCTAAGGTAGAGATTTTTTTGAACAAAAGAGGAATTAAGGGATACAGTGAGAGTGTGGGATATGGATCTGAGTCCACAAAAAGATCAGCCATGATCTTATTGAATGGCGGAGCAGGCTTGAAGGGCCGAACGGCCTACTCCTGCTCCTAGTTCTTATGTTCTTATCTGCAGCCATCAGACTGGTAAGGATGAGGTCAAGTATGTTTTACCCCCAAATTGGTTCCTCTGTCTTTTAGGGTCCGACCAGCTCGATCAGTAACACTGCTGCCAAGCCACTCTTGAAATCCCCCACCCAGAGTACATTTTGCACTCTTTCCACCCTCTGTGCTTCCTCTAAGTGCTGTTCAGCATGGAGGAGGACTGATTTATCAGCTGAGGTAGGACTGAATGTGGTAATCAGCAGGAGGTCTCTTGTCTGTGTTTAGCTTGAAGCCATGAGACTTCATGGAATCCAGTGACAGCATTGAAGACTCCCGTGGTGTGGAGGTGCTGATGTTGGGCTGGATTGGACAAGGTCTGAAATCACACGACACCAGGTTATAGTCCAACAGGTTCAAATTGAAAACACAAGCTTTCGGAGCCTGAAGAAGAGATTTGGACTATAATCTGGTGTCTTATGATTTCTGACCTTGAGGACACCCATTGCATCTCCCTCTAGACTGTATACCACTGGTCCATCACAACTGCTGGGGCTGCCCTGCTGGTGGGACAGGACATATCCAGGGATGGTGGTAGTGGTGTCTGGAATATTGGTAAGATTTTGTGAATATAAAAAAAAATTAGGCAGTTGCTTGATTAGGCTGCGAGACAGTTCTCCCAACTTTGGCGCTAGCCCCTGGTTATTTGTGTCAAAGACTTTGCAATGCCAATGGGGCTGTTTCTGCCATTGCCCTTTCTAGTTCCTAGGTTGATGCCAGGTGGCTTGACCAGTTTCATTTCTTTCTGAGAATTCATAGCAATTGATACAACTGTGTGGCTTGATAGGCTATTTCAGAGGTAATGGGAACTGCGGATGCTGGAGAATCCGAGATAACAAAGTGTGGAGCTGGATGAACACAGCAGGCCAAACAACATCTTAAGAGCAGGAAAGCTGACATTTTGGGCTTGGCCCCTTCATCAGATGAAGGGTCCAGGCCCGAAACATCAGCTTTTGTGCTCCTAAGATGCTGCTTGGCCTGCTGTGTTCATCCAGCTCCACACTTTGTTATCTAGGTTATTTCAGAGGACTGTTGAGAGTCAACCACATTGATGTGGGTCTGGAGTTACACGTCGGCCAGACCAGGGTAAGGATGGCAGATTTCTTTCCCTGAAAGACATGAGTAAGAATGTCTGAAAAGGAAGAATGTAGACTCCATGGTGTTGGAGTTAATATCTCAGCATGGGTAAAGAATTGGCTCATGGACAGAAAACCATGAGTAGGGGTCAGGAGTTCTTTTTCATGTTGGCAATGTGTTATCAATGAGGTTCCACAGGATCGATGCTGGGACTGCAACTGTTTACAATGGATATTGGAGAAAGGAAGTAAATGTCCTGTTGCCAAATTCGCAGATGATAAAACAGTTAGTGGACAAACAGTTTAGTGGAAAGACAGGAGATTTTGAGAGGTTAAGTAAATGGCCAATAAGTTGGCAAATGGAATATAATGTGGGGAAATATGAAGTTGTGCATTTTAGAAGGGAGAACAAAAGGACAGAATATTATCTAAATGGAGAAAATCTGCAGAAAGCTAAAATACAAAGGGACTTGGGCACTTGTGCACAAAACACAGAAAGCCAGCACACAGGTGTAGCAGGTTATCAGGAAGGCTAATAGAATGTTGGGGATAATGGGAACTGCAGATGCTGGAGAATCCAAGACAACAAAATGTGAGGCTGGATGAACACAGCAGGCCAAGCAGCATCTCAGGAGCACAAAAGCTGACGTTTCGGGCCTAGACCCTTCATCTGATGAAGGGTCTAGGCCCGAAACGTCAGCTTTTTTTGTGCTCCTGAGATGCTGCTTGGCCTGCTGTGTTCATCCAGCCTCACATTTTGTTGTCTTGTAATAGAATGTTGGTCCTTATTTCAAAGGGGTTTGGAGCACAAGAGTTGAGAAATCTTGCCGCTACTGTACAAGGTGCTGAGGAGACCACATCTGGAAGATGTGAGCAGGAAATATTTTATTGGACAAGGTTCACTGGGATAATCCCTGGGTTGGAGGGTTTGTCAAATGAGCAAAGATTAAACAGATTAGGATTCTAGGAGTTTAGAATAACGAGAGGTGATCTTACTGAAACAAAAATGATTTTTAAGGGGTCTAACAGGGTAAATGCTGAGAGGATGTTTCCCCTCATAGGAATGTTTAGGACCAGAGGGCATAGTTTCAGAATTAAGGGGTGTCAATTTAAAACTGAGATGAGGAGGAATTTCTCCTCTCAGAGGATTGTGAGATTTTGGAGCGCCACACCACAGAGAGCTGCTGGGGCAGAGTCCTTGTGCATATCTAAGGCTGAGAGAGATAGGTTCTTGATCAGTTGGGGAATTAAAGGTGACAGGGGAAATGGAAGAAAGTGGATGTGAGGACTGTTCGATCAAGCCATGATCCTGTTGGATGGCAGAGCAGGCCTCAAAGGGCAGAATGGCCTACTCTTTTTCCTTCTTCATATGGTCTTATTCCAGTCTAGGGAAGTCCAGGAATTGCTACTGAGGATATCAGTGATTTGCTCATTTGGATAGGGGCTTTATACACAATGGGCCAAATAGCCTTGTTCAGTGCTGTAAATCTTTTGTGTTTCTGTGAATGATTATCTCCAAATGATCTCATTGCTGTTTATGAAGGATTGCTGTGCATAAATGACCTTATGCATTACCACAGCAAGTGTACTTCAATAGCAATTGAGAAAGTCAGGAAGTCCTGGGGTCATGAAATGTGCTAGCTAAATGAATGTCTTTCCTTTGATGATTGCCTCTATTGTTATTAATTCTCTACATTGTGAAGCTTTTCCAAGTTAATCATCTGCCTTGACTTCTAATTTTTATTGATCTGTGTTGGAAATGAAAAAGTATTCACAATAAGAAACTGCTTACAATCCTGAGGAAATTGTTGATTAAACTAATGACCCAAAAGTCAATGAGTAATTTGTTCAGATGCACTGTTGCAGATTAGTTATTATGTTCCTTCAATTTTAATCACACTTTTTGATATTAGTGGCATTTTAAAATCCAGGGTCTCCTAAAAAAATCACATCTCTCGCACACCTATATTTAGTCTCCAATAAAAAAAGCAAACTTGATTAACAATTGTACCCACCATTTTCTTTCAGGCTATCTAATTACCAATAGTCCCCTGAAATCATTAGTCTTCATTGCTGTGCATTTTTAAATGGGATCCATTTGTGAGTAACTAATTTTAGACTGATTACAGCTGACATCAGCTCAATACAGAATCACATCAGTTAAATGGAAATCATTAAAAATCAATGTATGGTGCAGAGCTCTTGGTGCAATTGTGCTGCACTAGTCCCTACCCCCCAAACCAATAAGGCTGGGGGTTAAGTCCTACCTGCTCCAGAGATGTGAAATAAAAAGTCTGAAGATGCGCAGGTTAGGTGGGTTAAATGTCATGCTAAATTGCCCATAGTGTTCAGGGATGTGTAGATTATCGGGGGATGGGTCTGGGTGGGATGCTCCAACGGCTGGCGCGGACTTGTTGGGCTGAAGGGCCTGTTTACACACTGTAGGGATTCTATGATCTATGTTCTCTGATCAGGCTGATTGGGGGGAAAGTAGGCTAAAGCAAACCTTAAGTTGCACTAGAGGTCCTTGCTTACTGAATTTCCCCCACCCCAAACACAAGGAATCCATTTGAAGTGGGCACGTTTTCTTTCTGACAAACATTTACGATTAACTTTGAATGTGAATGTCATCATACTGCAGAAATGACACAGCGATTTTTCCCTCAGCCTTCCTTCAAGCCAATCCTGCTGGGAGATGCTTGACCTTTCACCCTTCCCATTTTGAAACAGGACCTGCAACAATTCAATGGTCAAGACGGAGACCAACCTGTTCTGGGTGATGCTGGGCTAGAATAACAAAATTAATTAATGGTTTATTAAATAGTTGCATAGACTGATTAGACACTGGCAAAGACAAAGTTAAATGTGTTTCAAGACTGTCAATGTTTAGGAAGAATGAAAATTTAAACCTTTCGAGAGGGATGTGATCGCATAACTCAAAAATGATGAATTGTGAGGTTTGTAAGATATCCAAAATAATGTGCAGTTAGTATGTTCTATTAATAAAAATAAAGCATAACTGTTACAGATTTATCAAGCTTGTCTTAAAAACAAAGAACAAATCTTACACTCAAGAAAAGCCCATTACTTCAACAAATGAAATCACTCAATACAGATGTGATAGTACTGATTCTGAACCTGCTTGTGGCACAGTGCTAGTGTTCCTACTCCCTAGAACACGAGACCCAGGTTCAATTCCTACCTGCTCCAGGAAAAATAATAGCATTTCTGAACATGCTGATTAGGAAAAGTAGGCTTTTTCTGTTTCTGTTTGGAAAGCCACTGATATGCTGACCATGTCATTCATACCTCAGCATTAACATTGTATCGTTGATGACATTCCTGTTCATGTGGCTAACATGAAGGATTGATAGCTCGATATATTGAATTCAGGACTTCATCATCATCTAAATAAAAACCAAAAGACCTGCGGATGCTGTAAATCCAGAGCAAAAGCAAATCTGCTGGAAAAGCTCAAAGAGGAACTGAGGAAGGGTCACCGGACCCGAAACGTTAACTCTATTTTCTCCTTCACAGATGCTGCCAGACCTGCTGAGCTTTTCCAGCAGCTTTGTTTTTGTTCCTGGTCATCTTGTTGTTCACAGCCCATTCATCTGGCTCCAGTAGAATATCATTAGCTGCTAACATTGCATCAGACCTTAATACTGGAAGGCACAACAGCAGAAGGCGGCCATTCAGCCCATTGAGTCTGCTCCACCAAATGATGAGATCATGGCTGAACTGATAATCCTCAACTCCACTTTCTTGACTTTTCCCAGTAACCCGTGATTCCCTCTCCATTTAAAATCTCTCTATCTCAATCCTGAATGTATTTAATGACCCAACTTTGACAGCCATCTGTGGTAAAGAATTCCATAGAGTCATAGCTCTCTGAGAGATGAAATTACTCCTAAACTCTTTCTTAATTGGATGGCACTTTACTCTGATATAATGTCCTATGGTCTTAGACTCTCCCACAAAGGGAAACAACATTTCCACATCAGCCAAGTACCTTAACAGATTTGTATGTTTCAATAAAGTTGACTCTCATTCTAAACTCCAATCTGTTTACGCTCAACCTACTCAACCTCTCTAAAACGGTCCTTTACATTCTGCGATTAGTCCAGTGAATCTTTTCTGAACTACCTCCGATGCCAATACATCTTTCCTCAGATAAGGAATCTAAAATTAGTCCAGCTGTGGTTTAACCAGTGCCTTGTGTCAATTGAACAAAACCTCCCTACTGTTGTACTTCATTCCCTTTGAAATAAAGGCCAATGTTCCATTTTCCTTGCCTATTACTCATTGAATTTGGATGCTATCATTTCCTGATTCATGCACAATGATTCTCAAATCCATCCGTTCTGGAGCTTTCTGCAGTCTTTCTCCATTTTTTAATCCAGAAGAAAAGCATGCTGTGATATCTGACCTCTCTAATGCATAAAATAATTGAATAAGCATGTGTAGATATCCTAGGCTGTATCTTACAGGCAGAAGATCTTGTTTCCATTCCAACAAAATTTTCAAGCTTCATCTTACTTCATGTTTTACCACCTTTAGCATTTGTTCTGTGAATACCTTCATTTGCCATCCTTCCAGATCCCCCTTACATCATGAACCTCTCACTGCTCAGTTACAATACTCATATCTTTCCCATAATAAAATCCACTGATTCAAGATCGCTGTCATCCCTTTCTTACATTAGCTTCCTAGTCCCCATTTCAGTGCGGTAACAATCCTTTCCTTCAGCTTTAAATTTCTTATTAGCCTCACACTGTTCTAAACTGGCAAGCTCCTTGAACTTTACAGACTATCCCACATTGTCATAATCCAGTGATTCGAAGAATGAGTCAGGATCTCATTGATTTGTATTAAACACTTAGAGGGCTTAACAAGGTAAATGCTGAGAACTGTGTTTCTCCTGGCTTGATTAGAGGATTCTTGATGCAAGGGTGATATTAAAACAATAAAAATGTTATAAGCAGTTTAACAGAGAGAAATATGGGTCTGAAACTAGTGTCTTAAAATTAAATCAAAGTAGATGCAAAGGTAGGGAGAGAGAATTAGCTAAAATGGATTGGAAAAATAGGTTAAAAGCTAAGATGTGGAGAAACAGTGGCAAATACTGAAGGAGACATTTCATAATTCTTTTTAAAGATGTATTCTACTGAGATAAGGAGAATTTTTTTTACTCATTGGATTGTGAACTTTTGGAATCATCGATCCAGGAGAGCTATGTTTGTTTGCTTATTGAATATATTCAAGACTGATGTTGATTGATGGAATTAACAATGAGGGAAAGTTAAATTGATGCAAAAATTTAGCTATGATCTAAAAGAACAACTCAGCAGGCTGCCCGACTGATTCCCACGCTTAATTCTTGTTTTTAGAATCTTACCTATGGCTCAGAGCCCATTCAAATTTGTTTCTTCTCCCTGTGAGGTACTTGGGAATGATTTTCAATTCTAAAAGAATTTAAATTAAATTAAAGTCTGTGCTTTTTAGTGCACTTTTTAAAATCCATTCAATGTTCCAGCCCCGAACCATTGCTGGAGGAAAGGTTTTAAATGACTTGGACTTTGAAAATGAAGTTTGTATTATCTCCCATTCTGATGGGATTAGGATAAGTGAACCTTGGGATGAATCCCATGAATATTACTGTGGATAGGCATTTCCTGAGCTCTCTTGGATTAATCAGTGTGAATTTGACACAGGAAAGTGCCTTTTAAGAGTATTGACTTATTATCTATGCTTCACTAACTGTTGTTCTGCATGAACCTCATCTATGCATTGCTGTTTATATGCTCAAAAGAAAATGTTCAATATCTAATTCCACCATAAATGTGCCTTAGTTACCAACTCCCATGCATAACCTGGCAACAGAGCTGTGATTTGAAATCCAACCACTTCTCCCCAATTTAAGGACTGGTATATTTTCCCTCTGGCTCCTATCAATGATTCCATTTGCTACTGTGACCCAAATAATGGACTAACCTTTCCCCAGTTAAGCCACAAGTCTGATTAGGAATGTGGCTTTTGAAATATTTATTGTGCTATGTTGTAACTATTTCTGAGTGTTTTATAGTCAACTAGTTTAATGTTTCCATATCCCTTAGATACAATTCCATCTCCTCTAGGCAGAGAAACAGTTTTCCATCGGTTTTATTCCAACGATAATTGCTTTTTACTGTTCTTTGGCATTTAAGAAGTTTAGTTAAATTGGACTTGACTGGCTTAATTATTAGGCTACATCAGTGAAACTGCTCCTTCATATAAATTGCTGTTAATGAGTTAGTTTGGTAGGTCAACATCGTGTTTGTTGAGCACATTGCTTCATATTCTCTTCTTTCTCACTCTTAACCAAGGGATCTCTCACTCATGAAGATGAGAATGGTCCTGCCTTTGGCTTATTTTGGTTGAGGGTTGCTGGAATTGGGACTGCAAATGTAATTGAACTGATATAAGAACCATTAACCAACTGTGATGAAAGGATTTAAACCCATGTTCCCAGAGAATTAGCTTGTGTTACTAGTTGGTGGTGAATATGTGACTTTTAAAAAGGTGTATTGTCCTGGCTTCTATTGGAGTAAGAGAGCTTAGGGGAACTTGTGAAGCAGTGGGTATTTTTTCTAAAAGCTAGAACACTATAAGCAGCCTGAATAGGTATGGTGAAGCCCCCACCCACAGGACCAGGGACTTATAGTTTTTAGTTTTCAGCAGCAGTTGCTGTTGAAGTCTTGAGAAAATGGAAGCTATTTTCCCTCTCTCTCCGTTACTTCCAAAAACATAGTGTTCTCTTCTGCTGCTGGATTGCATATGAGACAAAATCTGCTTTCTGAATTTGCCTTTTGCCAAGGGTACGTTAATTGGATGTTACTACATTGGAGCAGTTAAGTAATAATAGTTACAGTACCTATTGTTCCGTTAAGTTTTCCAAGAGAGTTACTTATTTGAAATTCTTCTTTCTTTGGTTGTATTTTAATTATAGTGTTTGAATAAACTGTGCTTTGCCTATCCAGTCCACACTGACCCTCTGAGGAGCATCCCACCGAAACTCACCTTCTATCCGATCTGTGTAACCCTGCATTCCCATGGCTAAACCATCCAGTCTGTACATCCCAGGACACAAGGGACAATTTAGTACAGTTGTGTGCCTGGCCAATGATAATGTCCAGGATGTTGATAGTGGGGGATTCAGTGATGTCAATGGGCAGTGGTTTGATTGTATCCTATCGGAGATGGCCATTTCCTGGCATTTGTCTGGTGCAAATGCTATTTGCTATTTGTCAGCCCAAGCCTGAATGTTGTCCACATCTTGTTGCATTTGAACATGGACTGCTTCAGTAGCTGAGGAGTCGGGAATGGTGCTGAACATTGTGCGATCATCAGTGAGCATCCCCACTTCTGAACTTATGAAGGAAGGAAGGTCATTAATGAAGCAGCTGTGGATGGTTGGGCCAAGGACACTGCCCTGAGGAACTCCTGCAGAGATGTCCTGGAGCTGAGATGATTGACCTCCAACAATCACAACCATCTTCCTATGTGTCAGGTTATGACTCCAACTACCGGAGTGTTTGTCCCTGATACCCATTTGTTCCAGATTGGTTTGGGCTCCTTAATGCCACTCTTGGTCAAATGCAGACTTGATGTCAACGGCCGTCATTCTCACCTCACTTCTGGAATTTAGCATTCTGTCCATGTTTGAACCAAGGTTGTAATGAGGTCAGGAGCTGAGTGGCCCGGGCAGAACCCAAACTGGGCATCACTGAGCAGGTTATTGCTGAGCAGGTGCTGCTTGATAGCACTGTTCATGACAGCTTCTATCATTTGACTAATGATCGCGAGTAGACAGACGGGGCAGTATTCGGCCGGTTTGGATCTGTCCTGCTTCTTGTCTAAAGGACATACCAAGACAATTTTCCACATTATGCCAGCGTTCTAACTGTACTGGAAATGCTAGGATACACTCCTAAGGAAGCTAGAGCAGGATGCTGAAATAAGTTCAAGGTAATAATACAAAGCCAAGATTGTCTTGTGCAAAGGGAAATTATGTTTGACTAATTTATTGGGGATGTCTGAGGAAGATCTTGGCACTCTTACAATCTGTTTCACTTGCTGTTCTCCCCCCATTGTTAACAGCAGAAAAATCATCATCACTTCCCAGCCTCCATCAGTTTCAAAGGAGAGCCATACCAGACATAAAACATTAACTTTGTTTCCTCTCTCTATGGATCCTGCTGTATTTCTCCAACACTTTCATTAATGCAAATAAATATTCAGTCCTGGAAGAGTTAAGTAACTGAAATCTGATACTCAGTACGGACAATTTAACAATCATCTGCTTTATGTGTGATAATGGTATTTGATTGAAAAACATGATACTCTTCGTAAGTTAGAGAAGTCGATGCTGCAAATAATTAACGTCTGTCCTCTAGGACGTTACCACTAGCATTTGTACGTTTCCATCCTCACCATTTACTGTCAAAATGGCAATGAACACAACAGCATTAACCTTTTCCATATCCATTACTGCTTCACACAAAACTGAACAGGCAAATTGGAGCAGCTGGTGAAATGACATCACAGTCTCCAAGCATAAGGCCACTGGCAAGTTTTGCTCACTGTTTGATAACAGCTACTGAGAAGGTGAAATTTGACAGCTTCTTTAAAAGAAAAATCACACTTTCTTAAATGTCATTGTAAAGGAGTTTCATTGTCTGGGCAGCTGGCTATTTCAACAAACACATACACCCGTTATCTCATGGGTAACAATCTCAAAATGATGCCAGAGAGAAATGTTAGAAAGGATCTCGTTTTGGAAAGGCAAATCAAGACAGGGCTTACATAATTCATTGGAAGGTCTTGGGGAGTGTTGCTGAACAAAGAGGCCTCAGAGTGCAGGTTCATAGCTCCTCGAAAGTAAAGTGGCAGGAGGCAGTGTAGTGAGGAATGGGGTTTGCTATGCTTGCCTTTATTGGTCAATGCATGGAGTAAAGGAGTTGGGAGGTCATATTTCAGCTATAAAGGACATTGGTTAGTCCACTTTTGGAATACTTTGTGTAATTCTGGTCTCTCTGTTATCCAAAGGATGTTGTGAAACTTGAGAAGGTTCAGAAGATTTAAAAGGATGTTGCCAGGCTTGGAGGGTTTGAGCTGCAGGGAGAGGATGAACAGACTGGGGCTATTTTCCCTGGAGCATTGGAGGCTGAGGGATGATCTTATAGTGGTATATAAAATCATGAGGTTCTTGAATAGGGTAAATAGGCAAGTTCTTTTCTTGGGGTGGAGGAGTCCACAAACAGAGGGCATAGGTTTAAGGTAAGAGGAGAAAGATTTAAAAGGGACCTAAGGGGTAACTTTTTCACACAGAGGGTGGTGTGTGTATGGAATGAGCTGCCAAATGAAGTGGTGGAGGCTGGTACAATTACAACATTTAAAAGGCATCAGGCTGATTATATAAATAGGAAGGGTTTAGAGGGAAATAGGCCAAAAACTGGAAAATAGAATTAGATTTATTTAAGATATATTTTTGGCATGGGCAAGTTGTTTCCATGCTATACATCCCTAGGACTCTATGAATCTACATTTTTAAAATCTGTTTTTGTGATATGTGGGTGCCTCTAGCTGGGCCCATCTATTGCCCATCCCTAGTTGCCCTTGAGAAGTGATGGTGAGCTGCCTTCTTGAACCACTGCAGTTTACCTGCCCCTGGGTTGACCCACAATGCCATGAGGGAGGGAATTCCAGGATTTAGTCTCAACGACAGTGAAAGAACAGAAATATAATTCCAAGTCAGGATGGTGAGCGGCTTGCAGGTGACGATGTTCCCATGTATCTGCTGCCCTTGCCCTTCCAGATGGAAGCGGTCGTGGGTTTGGAAGGTGCTGTCTATGGATCTTTGGTGAATTTCTGCAGGGCATCTTGCAGACAGTACACACTGCTCCTACTGAGTATCGGTGGTAGAGAGTGTTGTAGATGTGGTGCCAATCATGGGGGTTGCTTTGTTCTGGATGGTGTCAAGCTTCTTGGATGTTGTTGGAGCTTTCTATGTAGTTTGTCCATGTCCCCCATAGAGTCAGACTCAGATATGTACAGCATGGAAACAGACCCTTCGGTCCAGCTTGCCCATGCTACCCAGATATTCTAATTTAATCTAGTCCTATCTGCCAGCATTTGGTGCATTTCACCCTCAAACTTTCGTTTTCATATACACATCCAAATGCCTTCTAAATGTTGTAATTGTAACAATTGTATAATCTCATAATCTTATACAACTCCATCAGGAACCCTCAACCTTCTCTTCTACAAAGGAAACAGCACAAGCTTATCCAGTGAGTTTGGAAAAATGAGATTTTTAAAAATTGGTTCATGGACTATGGGTTTCACTGGGTTGGGTGAGCATTAATGACTCATTCTTAATTGTCTGTGAACAGAGTGACTTTCTAGGACCACTTAAGATGGCAGATTTCCTTCCTTAAAGGACATTAGTGAACCAGATGGGTTTTCATGACCATCAGGCCAGTGTTTTTTAAAATCTAGATTTTTATTTTAAATTCCAGATTCTCGACATTGAGAGGAGAAAAGCCAATTCCCCAAGTGAAGCAAGAATCTCACAAGTAATTGATGAGAGGCTTATTTACATACCTCAACATCCCACTCACTTTAGAACTTATTCTCACCTCGTTTCTTTTATCATTCCCTATCCTTCCACTTGGCCATGGGAAACTGGACAGTGACAACTCCCAGCCTGTAAGTCAGGCTGTGTACCTGGCAACTTTAGATTTCCAATTGCTCCTTCAGACCGCCATCTTGTACAGTAGTCACCAACATCCGAGCACAGAGTCTGCCCCCACCCCTTCCTGTCTACGGAGTCTGGTATTGGACATGCATCAGCCTCACCAACCAGCACGTCACATCTCCATCCAACTTACAATACTGTTCTTCACCTCAGTGCTGCAGTTTGGAGTAGCCCCATTGTAATGTTGCTGCCAGGACCCTATTACTTAGGGACAGACATCCTGCTTATGGACTAGACAATGCTCTCCACAGCGTTCTTTACATGTTTTCTTAGCATTTGCATTCTTGGCACCTACTCGGATCTTTACAGCTTCTGAGCCTTGCCTTGCCCTGCAATTTTTTTTGCACTATTCTTCCTCATTCAGAGCTTATAGAATGCTCACAGAACTGATCTCTCACCTTGCCATTTACAAAGCCAGGCAGCCTGTTGCTGGCTGTCAGTAGTGATCAGGCAAGGGGCCATGTTGCTCTGGTAGGGGTGCCATGCTGTCAATGTCACACTTGCAGCATGTGCCAACAGCTAAAGCAGGCAAAGACGCTGCATGTCCAGACGGTTATGTCTCAAGTCAAAGGGGAGTAATCTTGGTCAGGTCAATGGAGACATAGTTTGTTGGTCAGGAAGATCCCACCATAGTTAGTCCAAGGCAACATTCAATCTCTGTCGGGGCTGAGGAATAATCTATCAGCTGCCTGGGATGGTCATGGTCAGAGGTTCCATATCACTGCCATCTGTGCTATAGGCCGTTGTAGGTCCTGGTGATCCAGTGTAACCAGTCTGGGGAGTCTCTGTTTGTCAGGCAGGGAATTGCACAGGGATCAGTCAAGGGTTTAGTCAGGGCTGACCATCCAACTCAGTTCTGGGGATTGTTCAATGAAAGTTATTGGGCGTTATTGCCATGGGAGGGAAACTAGGGATTGTCAACTTCTGGGATTGAAGGCAACATGCAGGGATAAAAAGGAGACAATATTGGTGAAGGAGGAGAAACTCAACGCACTTGACTTGGAATCAAGGATGCATTGGAGGAAATGGGTTACTGCAGGGTGTGGGGAGGTGTGAGTCATAGGAATCTCCACCATTCTTACTTCAATAGAGGTGACAGTGCACTTCAAAGGTTGGCATGGCTAAGATGTAGGGCAAGTGATAAAGGCAAAGAGTTGAATGGAAATGTGTGGGAGCTCAGTTCTCAGTGAGGATCAGTGTGGGCTTGATGGGCCAAAGGGCCTGCTTCCACACTGTAGGGATTCTATGAAAGTGACGGTGTTGATCAGGAGTGCAAAGTTAACTTTCAGGAGGACTAAGGGTCTTAAGTTACCAGGTTCACTGTGCCTTCCATACTCTTGTGAACCATTAATGTGCAATGGAAATGAAAAACGGCTGAAGAGGGAAGAATAAGTGGGCTTTTTCCCTGTTTGCGCACATGGTTTCTACTTGTGCATGATACAGGGCCCTTAATGGGGCAATTGTTAAAGTCAAACACTTGGATAGTACAGGGTGAAGAGATATCTAATCGTAGTACCTGCAGTGTCCAAATATGTGACAAATAAATTCTGGTCGCAAGCAATCTTAACTAAGTCAATGGTCCTTACAGGCTGATTGTTGTCACCTCTAAGAAGCAGAGATGCTTACAGGTGACTTTAAAAGTCTCATCACACAAGTAATCTAATATTTTATAGCCTGCATGAAGACATCAAGCTGATGTCCGCAAAGCTACAAGTACAAATATTTGACACAGATTCCCATATGCAATGTCTTGTGTGACGTGAGGGTAGGAATGGGTGTGTGGGGAGGGTGGGCGGATGCAGACAAGGCTCCAGTGAATCCCCTACTGTACTTGCATGGCATGCCTTGTGCTGTCTACAACAGGATGAGGTCTACTATGACAAAAGTCTGCACAGAGGCATTGTCCATGTCTCACTGTCTGCAGGACTCTGCTCAACCATTATTGGTGAGTGGTGCCAACGTTGACTGCTCCATGTTACTGAGGACGTGTTTTGTTTCTGATAGTTACCACACAGTTTCTGGATCTGGTGGACCTGGTCACATCATTGCAGTGTTATGAAATGGAAGAGATGCACCCGCAAGCCCAGGTCCAGCAATGACCCCTGCAGCTGTTGAGCAGTCTCTACATGAAAACATTGCAACTGAAGGTCCTTCAGAACACAAAGGCTCAGAGCCTATTGTCATCGATTCCATTTCCCGCAGATGAGCGAAGTACAGTGTTGCTGCAGACTGAAGACATGCTGGGACATTGTCATAGAATGATGTGAACTGTTTGAGTGGGACCTGTGACCTAAAGAGGTAGATCCAAGGTATCTGCTTGACTAAATAATGTTCCAGCCAGCTGCCTCTCAGGATCTTCCAAGGACCTGTGTGAACAGAGTTGTGTTACGTCAATGTCTCACATTGAGCATGTGCCAGCAGCTTACATGGCAAACACAATCCATGTGCTTCCACCAAATGGCAGCATCTGAAAGTTTAAGGGAAGTAGGTTGCAACGGTAGTAGATTCGCCAACTTTAGGTACATTTAAGTCGTCATTGGACAAGCATATGGACGTACATGGAATAGTGTAGGTTAGATGGGCTTGAGATCGGTATGACAGGTCGGCACAACATCGAGGGCCGGAGGGCCTGTACTGTGCTGTAATGTTCTATCTATCTATTCTATCTAGTTCTTTGTCCACTCAAGGGGAATTCTGGTTAGTCAGGCGGTGCCCTTACTGTCAGTCAAGAGCATTATCCAAGCTCAGTCCAAAGTTTGCAGAAAACCTCAGTTTCTTAGTGAACAGTGTTTATCTCCAAGTTGTCTCTTCCCACCAACATTTATTCCTGTGATCCAGACAGAGAAGAGCGTTCAGTATCCTTGCTGTGATTCGTCCAGGTTGCTCTCTCTCCCATTTGCTTGAAGGCTGCTGTTGATATACCATTTTATACTCCATTTTATAAGCTGGTGTCTATGCTATTGCTTCATTTCAAGTTGGATTGTTGTAGGTAACATTTCATCTCTCAATATGTGCAGCTAGCATGCAAGTGAGAGTAAATCAAAGCAGTTGCAAATTTTTTGACACCTTACTGAGTTTCAATGCATTTTCTATCAAATGATGCAATCAGTTTTGTGCATTTGAGTTGAGCCACACTGCCTTGCCAAACAATTACTGCAGACATTTTGGGTGGATCCTAGCCCCTGATTGATGTGAACATGGTTCCCAAGTGGTTTAGGTGTAGATCATCTCCTAGAACACACATACTTCAGACTATGAAGTAGTGTGTGGCTGAAATTCAAAGTCAGATCTAAAGCTAGGGATCGTGTGATATCCCAACGGCAGTGAGTACTCCCACCTTCGGCAAGTTGGATAATCAGGGTAGCATCAGATAAGAGGAGCAGCACGGCAGCATAGTGTGTAGTTAAAGGGGCACGCTTGAGACAATCATGTGAGAAAACCCACTGGTCCACACGGAGAGATGGCTTCCATGAAATGCAATGAAAATGACACTTAATCAATTTCTGGGAAATTTCATAACACTACACGATGCAGGAGCTGAATTAAGCCATTTGGCCTGTTGAGTCTGTTCTGTCTTTTGTTCACAGCTGATATGTTTTTAACCACATTCTCCTGTCTTCTCCCCACAATCTTTGATTCCCGTATGAATCAAGAGCCTATCTATCTCTGTCTTAAAGGCACTTAGTGAGTTGGCCTCCACTGCCTTCTGTAGCAATGAGTTCCCCAGATTCACCACCTTCTGGCTGAAGAAGTTCCTCCACATCTCCATTCTAGTCACCCCTTCACTCTGAGGCTGTGCCCTCAGGTCCTAGTCTCTCTGACTAATGGAAACATCTTCTCCATGTCCGTGCTCTCCTTGTCTCTCAGTATTCTGTAGGTTTCAATCATCTTCATCCTTCTAAGCTCTATCAAGGATAGACCAGAATCCTCAATCGCTCCTCATATGACAAACCCTTCATCCCAGAATCATTCTTGTAAACCTCATCTGGACCACCTCCAATGTCAGTTTTAGGACATCTTATATTACAGAATACAAAACTGTTCACAATATGCTGTCTGACTAGAGTCTTATACAGTCTCAGTAGTACTTCCCTGTTTTTGTATCTTAAACCTTTCAAAATTGCTGCTAACATTCCATTGCATTCCTAACTGCCAACTGAACCTGTATGTTAACCTTAATCCATTTGTGCCTCAGATTTCTGAAGCCTTTCCCCATTTAGATATTAGTCTGTGCTTCTGTTTTCCTGCCAAACTGCATTGCCCCACTTTCCACTTTTGGATTCCATCTGCCATTTCTTTGCCCAGACTCCTAGCCTGCCCAAGTTCTACTTCAGCCTCCCTGCCTCTTCACTACTACCTGTCCCCTGCCCATCTTTGTGTCATTTGCAAATTCAAATCGGTTCCTTTGTCCAGATCTTTAATGTGTAATGTGAATAGTTGTGGTCCTAACACGGGCCCCCGTGGTACTTCCACTTGCCATCGGCTGCCTTCTGAAAAAGACCTGTTTATGCCCCCACTTTGCCATCTGCCAGTCAGCCAATCTTCCACTCATCTCACTACTTTTCCCCCAGCACCATGGGCTTTTATCTGATTTCGCAGCGTCCTGTGCAGCACCTTGTCAAAGGTCTTTTGGAAATCCAAATAGATTCATGTCCACTGACTCTCCTTTATCTAACTTGCTCACCACTGCCTCAAAGAATTCCAACAGATTTGTCAGGCATGACCTCCTCTTGATGAAGTCATGCTGCCTCAGCCCTACTTTATCATGCACACCCTATTTTGTGTTCGTAGTCTCATTTTAAAAAGCCATTTCTGATCCATGAATATCTCAGGTGTTGACTGCTGAATATTGAGAGTCCATTTCAATTATAATCATAACAGGCCAATTAGGTGGGTTTACTAATGAAATGTAGTCACTATTGTTGCGTAGGAAGCTGGCTTAGATATCAAATTCAGAGACACCAGTCTAGAAAATCCGATGGAATTAATTAATGTCATCCACAGATCTGGCAGTCCCCGAAAACGCTGATAACTCAATGATGGCCCAGAATTAACTGTGACATGCAGAAGCAAATAATTAGATGAAATAAAACCAGAATTCCAATTTCTTGCAGCTGAAGCATTCTTTATGTTGCTTTCTTTACTCAAGCTAAAGTAGAGGAAAACCTGAGCCTTTGTAAACAAGCAGACAATGAATTGAAAGCTTTGATTTTTTTTCTCCCTGGTTTGCTGGGCCAGGCTTAGAAGGAAACTGAGGAATTGTACAGGAGACAGTGAAGAAGAAATGTCTACAATAACTGCTCCTCTTTTAAACCCTTCCATCTATTACACTGACACTTTCAATTCAAAATTATGTCACAGGATGGAATGGATTTTGAGTTGTTCCAAGGTAGAAGTGCTTGTGATAGGAATTGCATTTCTATCCTTTGAAAGTGACTAGTTTTAAAGGTTTTACCTTTCCACTCCCTCTCGAAATACATTCCTGCCTTTTCCCAACTTAAGTGGAATATGTTTTGTTCCTACTCAGGCCCTCTTTTCCTCCAATACCTTGATGCCTGCATTGGCCCAGTTCCCTGCCTCTCACTGAATTGGAAAATTTCACCAACTTCCCATCAAATTTCCATTCTTCTCTCATCTTCACCTTGTTTAATCTCTGACTCTTCACTTCCCTTCCCTGCCCCTAATTCTGGCGATAGCCTATTCTCTGTAAACTCCTGCCTCCCACAGCTGTCAAACCACAGTTTCTCATGCCCTGTTTCCTCTCGGGGTTTCATTGCATCCACCCAGTATCGCTGCCTGGGTCACATCTGTCCTTAAGATTCAAACTTGCCCAACAGTACTCACGCAATACCTTCATTTTCTCCTTCAAATATTCCCCTTCAACATGGCCCCAATACTGGAGGTTAGCCAGCTTAGTTGGTTGAACACCTGGTTTGTGATGCAGAACGATGCTGATGGTGTGGGTTCCGTTCCCACATTGGCTGAGGTTTCTACAAGTAACTATCCTTCTCAATATCTTCCCTTGCCTGAGGTTTGGTGACCATCAGTTCAAGCCACCACAAGCTGTCTCTCTCCGATTAAAGAGTGGGTCTGCGGTGACTACTTTTACCTGGTCCATGCATCATGTCCAATCTCCTCCCACCCAGAGCCACACTAGGTTTATAACATCTCCACCTTCCACCTAGCTGCATCCATACTTAAAAAATCATTCCTCACCATTCCTGCCACCTGCAGCTTAACACCCACCATCAGAGACACAACTGCATCCTGTTCCATCAGCTCAACGTGGAATTCTGTCACCATGCCTTCAATATAACTTGGTGAAAATCCTGGAACTCCCTTCCTAACAGAACGGAGTTCCAACATTAGAAACTTCAAAACATATTACTAGGAACAGGAGTTGGCCATTCAGCCCTTCAAGCCTGCTCTGCTATTCAATATGATCATGGCTGATGCATTATCTTAACACCATGTACCTGCTTTCTTTTCATCCTTCTTGAGGGCCTTAATATGTAAAAAAGTTAGCAGCCACTTTCTGCATTTGTGAACCCTACATGTTGACCACCCTTTGGGTGAAGAAATGTTTCCTCATCTTAGTCCTAAACAGCCTCCCCTGGACCCTGAGACTGTGTGCCCCTGGTTCCAGACTTCCCATACAGGGGAAATATCCTCTTGTCTTCCCAGCCCGTTCAGAATATTTCAAAATATTATCAGCTCCTCTGATGCTGCTTGCCCTGCTGTGTTCATCCAGCTCTACGCCTTGTTATCTCCGATTCTCCAGCATCTGCAGTTCCTACTGTCTCTGTCAGAATATCATCTGTTTCAGTCAGATGTTGTTTCATGCACTGCAGCTGGTGAAAAAGCTAGTCCTGTCTCTGGCTCTGTCACACTGCTCAGAATGGACTTAGCCCTCACAGATTCTAAAGGCATCGGTATATTTGCATTCTCATACCAAGCCAGCAAAAGATGGAATTGCATTGATCTTGGCCCCTTTCATTTGAAACTAAAATTGCAAATATATTGGTGCTGCAGAATGTCCCTCAGCACTAAATCAAAATACTCACACATTCTCATATATGCACACATATGCAGAGCCAACGGTGTGCCAGTGCTGTCATTGGTTTAGTCATCTAGATCACCCCAGACCAATGCCCTGAGGACGAGTTCAAAACTCAGCAGAGTAGCATGTCTTTAATTTACTTGAAAAAAAAGTTAATGTAGCTATTATTGATCTATCTCTTTATTAATGTCCTTTACAAAAGGAAATCTGCCATTCCTACTCGCTCTCCAGACACACAGCAATGGGATTTACACCTAATGGATCACTGGGCAATTAGAGATGTGCAGTAAGTGCTGGTCTAGCCAGAGATGTCTTTGAAACTTACACACACACACACACACACACACACACACACACACACACACATACACACTTGGATAAGCTAAGCGTTAAGAAGCCCCATAAAAGGGCCTCACAACCCAGTAAATGAAACAAACGAACAGGCAAAAGCACTTAACAAGTAAAGGACTGTGTACAGGTCTGGGAAATGTTCCAAAATAAGTGAGCATGGTGAACAGTGCGACCGCATTGAAAGACTGCAAGACCCCAGACACAACTAAATCCCAGAAGTAAGCAGCAATCTTTAATTACAATGATACAGAAACAGCGACTACTGCCAAGATAAAAGACAAAGCTACAAGAGACGGAGAAAGAGAAATGGATGTAACAATGACAAGAGTTAAAAAGGAACAGGCGCTGGCCTCAAAAACTAGAATCTTCAGAATGCAGGGAGTCTGCCGATGAACAATTTCACAATCCTTCAGAAAACTCTGAGCAGAGGTATCGGCCAAGGCTGCAGCCCAGAGTCAACCAGACGGAACAATAGACGGAAAAAGTCACATCAAGCCCCAAGAATTTGGCAATGAAGTGGAAAAATAGAAGGGTTTGTCCCAACCTAGCCACTCCACTATTGATGAGAATTGATGATGATTTGAGACAATCCATCAGAACGTCCTTTTTTACATAAACAGGGCTCGACGATATAGGAAAATGTCTTTCCATCTCTGTGTCCTGAGGTTGAATCCTGGCCAGACAGATGGGATAAGTGCAAACACTCTTTTCCAGCTGTAAAGATTCCTAATTGAACTAAAGTCACCCAATGTCCAATCCAGTGGGCAGATGTCCATAGTCCAAGACCTCAGACACAACTAAATCCCAGAAGCAAGCAACAATCTTTAATTACAACGATACAGAAACAGCGATTACTGCCAAGATAAAAGACAAAGCTACATTTTTGGGGAGACCAGATGGATGGGGCTTACACAAGAATTATAACCACCACCGACAAACAAGGTGAGGAAAATTATGAAGAAAAGTAGGACCCTAGGAAGCAGAGATAGGGGTATCAGAGAGACTTTGGTGTGCATGTAGACTGGTCTCTTAAGGTCTCAGGATAGGTGGATAAAATGGTGAAGAAGGCATTTAGTGCATCTGCCTTTATTCGTTGGGACATAAAGAACTGTATTCATTGGTCAGGCCACAGCTGGAGTATTGTGTGCAGTTCTGGAATCCACATTCCAGGAAGGATGTGATAGCGCTGAAGAGGGTGCAGAGGAGATTTACTCAGGTCGTTGCCTGGGATGGAGAGTTTCAGTGATGAAGAGAGATTGGGCAGACATGGGGCTGTTTTCTTTGGAGCAGAGGAGACTGAGGAGAAAATGATTGAGGGCATAAAATCATGAAGAGCATTGACAGGAAGAAACTTTCCCATGTGGCAAGGGATCAATGACCTGAGGGTTGAGGTGTGGGGGGGTGGGGGTGGGGGGGGGGGGGGGTTGGCGGGCGGGCATAGATTTAAGGTCAGGGACAGATTTAAGGGAAAACTTTTTCACCCAGAGAGTGGTGAGAACCTGGAAATTACTACCTGTGAGAATGGTAGAGTCAAAAATCTTAAGAAATATTTCAATGTGTTTTTGTGATGACAAGACATATAAGACCATAGGCCAAAATGGGACTGGAATAAATAAGTTTTTGACCAGCACAGACTTGATGGGCTGAAGGATATTTTTCTGTGCTGTTGACCTTTACAACTGCATGAATGGAAATGCTGGTCTGAAGCTGGCGAACTGGGCAGAAATGAGCAAACGCATCGTTCAGTGAGGGAGATTTTTGAGGAGGCGTTTGAAGATGACAAGATGGCAACAAACCGGAAGAGGTTGTGGGGTGGGGGTAGGGTTCAGGATCAGAACCTCAGCTTGAAAGCCTGTAGGTTACTGTTGGCATGGAGGCGGGGTGTTTATGATGCTTTGTGGGCTCATTGGCATGGTCTGGTGTGGGCTGGCAGGCAGCTCTGGAGAAAGATGCAGGCGCACAGTGAAGCAAGACAGTGAAGAATCTACCCAGGAATATGAGGGTTTATGAGGGAAAGAAGGAACCAGATGAGGCCCACAAGGACATTTAATACGAGCGTTGGGCTTCATGCATGACAGAAGGCAAGAATAAGTGGTTTGTACAAGATTATGTTGCATAGGAACTCAGTAATGAAAGTATCCAGGAAATAACATCTGGGATGTAGGATGCTAACTGTTAAGGGTTTCAATCATGGGCGTGAAGGAGAGTGGAGATAAGTGATTTCTGAAGAGGTGGCGGAATGTGCCCTTGCTGATAAATCTGACATGGTTTTTGAAAATTATTTTGTGGCAAAAGAGGGCACCAAAGATGTGATTCATTGGATTCGGATCCAATATGCAGATAGAGAAGGAGTGGAGCTGGGAATGTCATGGGAAACATGTAGGGTGGCTGAAGGTAATGTGGAGGTTGCTCTATCCAGTTGATCCAGAACTTGATGATGCAAATTAGTCATACATTGGAGAAATGGGTTTGGCGTGAGGGCAAAGTAGTAGAAGCAGACCCATCTATTGGTGGCAGGGGGCAAGATGCAAAAGCTTGTACAAATTGGGATGTTTAAGTCAAGTGAGACAATTTAATTTGGGGGCAGGAAGATTGTAATAGGTCAGTTGGACTGAATGGCCACATTCTGCACAATAAGTTTGGTGCCAGTTTATCTAATGTATGAGCAACAGCTGTTTCTCAATTCGTGGGTGGTGTCCTGAAGGCCAACATGAGAATGGGAAACAGGAGAGGTGAATTTGAGAGATTCCCAAGGCAATTGTGTGAGGAATAGAAGGAGAAGGCCTTTTATTCTGAGCTACGTTGCACATGTGAGGAGTGGAATCAAATGACAATGTTACCATAAGGATGAACAGAAGTGAAAAGGCCACATTGAAGCAACAGTGCATTCATGGAAGGACAATAACACAAGCTTTGATTAATGGGTCTAGTCCTATCACTGTGGCCTTTATACCTTCAAGTCCCATGCTATAATAAAATGATGATATCATGAGCATGAATCTTAAAGGTATGCTGACATACTGACTTGAGCCAACACAATAGCTTTTCAAAGAACAAAGAACAAAGAAAATTACAGCACAGGAACAGGCCCTTCGGCCCTTCAAGCCTGCGCCAATCAAGATCCTCTGTCTAAACTGTCATCTATTTTCTAACTGTCTGTGTCCATTTGCTCGCTGCCCATCCATGTACCTGTTCAAATATATCTTAAAAGACGCTAACATGTCTGCATCTACCACCTCCGCTGGCAAAGTGTTCCAGGCACCCACCACCCTCTGTGTAAAGAACTTTCCACGCATATCTCCCTTAAACATTCCTCCTCTCACTTTGAACTCATGACCCCTAGTAATTGAGTCCCCCACTCTGGGAAAAAGCTTTTTGCTATCCACTCTGTCTATACCCCTCATGATTTTGTAGACCTCAATCAGGTCCCCCCTCAATCGCCGTCTTTCTAATGAAAATAATCCTGATCTATTCAACCTCTCTTCATAGCTAGCACCCTCCATACCAGGCAATATCCTGGTGAACCTCCTCTGCACCCTCTCCAAAGCATCCACATCCTTTTGGTAATGTGGCAACCAGAACTGTACGCAGTACTCCAAATGTGGCCGAACCAAAGTCCTATATAACTGCAACACGACCTGCCAACTCTTGTACTCAATACCCCGCCCAATGAAGGAAAGCATGCCATATGCCTTCTTGACCACCCTATTGACCTGCATTGTCACCTTCAGGGAACAATGGACCTGAACCCCCAGATCTCTCAGTTCATCAATTTTCCCTAGGACTTTTCCATTTACTGTATAGTTCACCCTTGAACTTAACCGTCCAAAATGCATCACCTCGCATTTGCCTGGATTGAACTCCATCTGCCATTTATCTGCCCATCTCACCAGTCTATCTATATTCTGCTGTAATCTCTGACAGTCCCCTTCACTATCTGCTACTCCACTAATTTTAGTGTCATCTGCAAACTTGCTGATCAGACCACCTGATCATTTACATATATCACAAACAACAGTCGCCCCAGCACAGGTCTCCAATTTGAGAAACTCCTTTCTACTAGTACTCTCTGTCTCCTGTTGCCTAGCTGGTTTTTATCCATCTAGCTAGCACACGCTGGACCCCATGTGACTTCACTTTCTCCATCAGCCTGCCATGGGGAACCTTATCAAACACCTTTTCCTCCCATCTCTATCCCACTCCTGCCTTCTCTTGCACCCTCCCAATGGCTCAGTCTCTCTCCCTCCCTCCCTACCCCATTCTCTGTTGGGGCCACGCAAGCATTTTGTTGGGCAAGGCACGCCATCTAGATGGGGCATTGAGCACGGTGCTCTTGGTGTGGAGCTGAAACACACAGCTTCACTTTAATTTGCAGCCTCCAGCCAGATCTGAAATGAAGGGAACACCTGATGGGATCTTATTATTGCTGTGTTTGCCTGTGCAGCAGCAGTGACTACTGTTCAAAAGCAATTTATTGACTGTGGAGTGTTTTAAGACAAACTGAGTGTGAGGTAGAGGCTAAATGCAGACTTGTCAAGTTTTTTTTAGCATATTACAATGTTAAGAATAAAGTTTATATTATTCAAGATTATGAACTAAGCAGTCTTAGCTGTTTTGTGCAGGCTGAAGTGAGTTGAAACAGGGGTGGTGAGAGACCTGTGTACGAGACTTGGGGACAGGTTTAAGAAGCTGGGAGAGGAAGTGAAAGTTTGAGCTGAAGTCAGAGATAAGGAATGGACGTTAAGGATCAACTTTGAAGGACAGAGTAAAAGCAGGCAGACTTGAAGTACAGAAGTCTTACACCCTATAGAACCAGTTGCTGAAGGATAGAAATGGACTTGATCTTTGCACATTGTGATCAGCATTTTAAGTAGAGTTACACGTTAAAAGCAAGCAATTTTTTTGGGTCGAGGCCCGAAACGTCAGCTTTTCTGCTGCTCTGCTGTTGCTTGTCCTGCTGTGTTCATCCAGCTCTACACCTTGTTACCTCATTTTTTAAACCCAGTTGGTTTTAGTTTGTGTCTATGTTTAGAAACTTGAATGAACATCCAGTTAATTACCAAAACGTTACACACAATTAACAAACAAGTGCCTGTAGAAACGGAACAATAGAAAAATATCAGTACAGGGCCTTGGTGACTAGAATATTGAGTGCAGTTCTGGTCTCCTTTTCTGAGGAAGGATGCTCTTGTTCTTGAGAGAAAGTGCAGCAAAGGTGTACCAGGCTGATTCTGGGGATGGCTGGACTGACCTATGAGGAGATACTGACTGCGTTGGGATTGTTTTCACTAGAGTTTGGACGAATGAGGGAGGATCTCATAGAGACTTATAAAATTCTAACAGGACCGGACAGCGTAGATGCAGGGAAGATGTTCCCGATGGTGAGTGTGTCCAGAACTGGTGCTCACAGTCTGAGGGTTCGGAGTAGACTATTTAGGACTGAGATGACGAGATGTTTCTTCACCCAAAGAGTGGTGAGTTTGTGGAATTCATTACCAAATTGTTGAATGTATTTAGGAGGTGACTAGATATAGCACTTGGCGCAAAAGGGATCAAAGGTTGTGGGGAGAAAGCAGGATTACGCTGTTGAGTTGGACAATCAAACATGATCGTGAAGAATGGCAGAGCAGGCTTGAAGGGCTGAATGGCCTCCTCCTGCTCCTGTCTTCTATGTTTCAAGAACTGGCTAAGGAAAACATTACTTTTTGTCTTGAAAAAAAACACATTTCTGTGTGTCGCAGTTGAATAGGGCTTAGCCCTCTCCATGGGTCTCACAGTTTGGAGAGTCAGGGAAATCAAAAGCAGATAGTGAGGTGAGCAGCCAAAGGATAGATGAAACAGCTTGTAACAGAGAGGCTTGGAAGTAAGGGAGCATGGGCATCATATCTGCATGATATGGCACATAGCACTCAGTTGGGAAATGTTTCCGGCAGCATGTGGAGCAGGAAAGGAAGGTATTTGAGCTGAAAGTGAAATGAGTGGGTGGGCTCTACCATTTGGGAATGAGGGATTTTGATGAGAAACTTATGACTCTGCACAGTACACATTGTGGGAGGATGAATTTGATGGGCTGCAGACTAGACCTGGCCTAGAGAATACCCGAGGTAGTATTTTGCTGCATCATCCTCAGCAGACCACCCCCGCCTCTCCTCCCCATCTCCTTATCCTGCCAGCCCCACCATCCCCTCTCCCCTCATCTGCTCGCTCAACACATTGTGAATAAATAAAGCCAGGTCAGCAGGACTTCATCAATTTTGACAGCATTACTGTGTAAAGCTGGTAAAGCACATTTTTTAAAAATGCATGACACGAGCAGGAGCAATGTAGCTATGCATGATTTCATGAAGTACTGCCGTTAATAAAAATCCAATTCTGTAAGATTACATCAAGGTTATCTTTGAAAGGCATAAAGAAAGTGAACAGAGGCAAATGTACAAAGGTGTGCTTTACTGGAGGTTTCCCATTCAGCTGAAGCTCAAACCACAGGAGGCCAAACAGACAAGCTGGCTTCAAGAGGTGAGATGAGAGGGATTGCCTTTGATTATAAGACAGCATTTGACTGATTGTGCCATCCAGAAGGCTTTGTAAACTGAATCATTGGAAATCAAGGGAAAACACACCACCGGCTTAGTACCATTCACAGCTTCCCTGATACTGAAACTGTCCATGTTCACGAGTAACAAGATCCAGGCTCAGGCTGGTAATGTGTGCCATGCAGATTTAGGGCAATGGTCACGTCCAACAAAGGAGAATTTAACTGCTTGTCTATCAATGTCATTACGACTGCATCCCTTACTATCAACATCATGAAAATTACCATTTGCCAGAAGCTGAACTCAATCAGCCATAAAAGTAATGAGGCCACCAAAGCAGGATAGAGGTTGGGAACTCTGCTGAACACGATTCACCTCCTGACCCCCAAAGGCCTGTTTAATTGTCTGAAAGGCATCCACTTGCTTGGATGAGTGTAGCTCTAATACTCAAGGAGCTTGACATTGTCTGGGCCAAAGTGACCTGCTTAAATGCCATCCATCCATCTATTTGGCTATTCACTACCTTTACCATTAATACACAGAGGCAGCAGTATTTACCATCTGCAGAGTGCACTTTTGAAATTCACCGAGGCCCCTTTGATAGCATCTTCCAAACTCATCCCTTGTATCACTTACACTGCAGCCGTTCAAGAAAGCAACTTTTCAGCAATCACATTTTCAGGGTAAGTTAGGGATCGGCCCAGGCAGTAATGCGCACATCCTATGAAAGAAGGCTATTCAGCCCATCCAATTGGAGGTTGTTCCACAGAAGAGGTATCAAATTAGACTGAATGTTCCTGCTCTTCTTCATCACCCAGGAATATTTTCCTTGTAAACTATGAAGTGAATTCGCTGTGAAAATGATTGGGGAAAGTTGGAGACTACATAATCAGAAAGTGAGGGGAGAGGCAGGCGGAAGTTAAGATGATAGAGTGTGAAACGGGTGTCTGTCTGTGAGGTGCCCCAGCTGAGAAATAGGTACAGAGATCCTGTTGTTGGTCTACTGCCCTGGCCGGCAAACACAATCATTGAAATCCCACACTAGAAATGCCTCAACATACCAGCAATGTGGTCCTCAGGTTAGACAACTCGATCTCAGTCACTGAACTTGATTCATGGTTGAGTCACATCAATTCAGATGGATTTTTTTTTAACGGATAAGAAAGTTAAAGGTTATGACTGGGAGAGTGGTTGGTGGAGGAGACACGAAAGTGGAACAGAGACCACAACCTATAAGCTATGAAGTGATCGAATAATGGAGCAAACTTGATGCTCCCGTCCTGAAATACAATGTCCTATGCCCTGGTGCCAGCAAGGGAGGTTCGGCCAGGTCATTTCCACCACGTGACTGTCAGGCGCAGTGGTGATTGGTGTGAACACGAACTATGGGCAACTACTGAATGTGCCATTGCCCCAGGGTCCTCAGAGAATGAAAAATGATGGCATCAGTGGCAATGTCGGCAAAGGATGGTGGAAATCTTCAGCGGTCCCCCCAAAAAAGCAAATGAGGTGAACAGCTAACTGACAATTGCAGAACGGTGAGAGATAGTGAGAACTGCCGACGCTGGAGAATCTGAGATAACAAGGTGAGGAGCTGGAGGAACACAGCAGGCCAGGCAGCACCAGCGGAGCAGGAAAGCTGGCGTTTTGGATCCTCCAATGCTGCCTAGCTTGCTGTGTTCCTCCAGCTCCACACTGTGTTATTTTGAAACAGTGAAGGTATGGAGGGAGATGGAGCATTGTGGAGTTGTGGTGCTGTTCAGCCATGGTCAAAGTGGATGAGAAAACATTCCCAAGGGATTCAATGGGCAACTCCTTTTCCAATGATCTTGGGTAACATTGAGATAGATTTGAAGTCTCAGTTCCACTTAGAAATGAATTCCTTAGTTAGCTCTCCTTAATCGGTATCTCCTGATTGCTCATTCACAGCTAAATTGCATGGTTCCTCACTGACACTCTAACCCTGCCAAACTTGTTCATTCAATTGTGTGAATAGGATGTGATAAGATTGGAAAGCAAGAGGGAGCTTTCAAAGTATCAGTGAGGTGGGCAGGATTTACAAAACCTATTTGTCAGGAATCTTTCCCAAGTGTGAAAAATGGCCCTTATTCAGATGAAGTCACTGGCATTGTGTGACTTCTAACATCAGAAAAGCCAGCTTTTGTTGCTGATCACCAGTTGCCTTTGAACTGAGTGATTTACTCATCCAATTCAGAGGGTAGTAAACAGAGAAGCAGAATAGGCTCTTTCATTGAGAAACAACATGGTAAGGCCTTGGGAAGATGAGAACGTTGGCATTCAAGAGGACAAGTGGGCAGAAAGACCTTCCTTCTTAGAAAATATCAAGTGAGCTGAGAGAGATCCTGAGCAGACGGTGCCACAGGGGACGATACCTGGGGCTGATGCTGATAGCACAGCTCACTGCCAGATATGGGATTCTGACATTAGAGCAATCAAGTAATCTTCCAAGGGATTGTTAGTTGACAAAGTTAAAATGAAGGTCAGAATAATGCACTGTTCGGGTTCTAACCACTGCCATTGTCTTTATCTTCGTTCTTGATATTTGATTTTAAAAAAAGGACATGCTGAACATTTATTTTAATTATATGACAGGTTGTCCAGCTGAGATCATGTACTTATCCTGTACAGAATTTGTGCAGTGAAAATGATGATCCATCAATTTCTAGGTACATGGTAAAATCCTTGTGCTTAACAGTGTGGTTTGGACTGCAACACGGGAATAGCAAGAGACAAGTCATCTGTTCATGTCTGCTGCACTCTTCATTTAGATAATAGCAGATCTGTATCTTAACTCCCTTTGCCTGCCTATCATGCATATTCTTTGATGCTCTTACTCAATTAAAACCTCTCAATCTCCCTCCGAGAGCTTGAGGCACTTGCATCTGGCTAAGTTACAATCTCATTTGACAGCTTTGAAAGTTATGACATCATGGACTAAACAAGGGAGTCTGAAGTGGTAATAATTTCATTAAAAGTCTGCAATCTATCACTAGTGAATTGTCATCCATGTCTAATTTGGAATCAATCCTTCTCCAAACCTCACAGAAAGTAATGCATAACGAATCCCATTTTCAATGTTTTCTTTTTGTGTGGTGCATGCAAAGTCATGGTTGTTGAAATAATATTATTGTCACTGTGTTTATAATCCAGAGACCCAGACTAATACCTTGGGGGCATGACATCAAGCTCCAAACAAACAGCAGTTGGCAGAATTCAAATTCAAATCGATAAAAATCCAGAATGCAAAAACACCATTTAGGTATCCATCATTGATTGTCTTAGAAACCCAACTAGCTCACAAATGTCTTTGAGGGAAGGAAATCTGCCATCTTTATCCAGCCTGGCCCCCAAGTGACTCCAGGCCCACACCATGTGGCTGAATTTTAACTACTGTTAAACACAATTAGGGAAGGGCAACACATGTTGGCCTTGCCAGTGATATCTACACCCCGCAAAAGGATAACAAAAAAGATGTTGGCCATTTTTAGTTGCCTCGTCTTTGAGCCACTGACATTATTGTGGTGTTTTCCATCTTTCAATTGATAGCATTCTTGGCTCACTGGACTCAAGTCTAAATATGGACGATTACAGAGCAGTAGTGAGGGAGGGCTACACCAACAGAAGGGGATGCAAAATATCCCACAGCACACTGCTGTAATAAAAAGAGAACTGAAGAGGTATTTTGCATCAGTCTTCACTATAGACAACACAAGCAGCATCCCTGAAGTATCTATATACCAGGAAATGGAATGGAAGGTGTAACTCCAGGAACTTACAACCCCCGGGGAAGAGTGCTTAGGGAATTGTTCGAGCCATAGGTCCTGCTCCTGATTTTTTTTTGTGCTAGGGTCCTTGAAGGAAGTAGCTAGTGAGATCGTTGATGCGCTGCTTTTAATTTTCCAAATGTGTAATAGTGTAACGGCTTTCTTCAAAAAGTGAGCAATACAGGAATCAGTAAACTACAGGCCAGTTAGTTCAACATCAGCCTCTGAGAAAACATTAGAAGCCATTATTAAAAAAAAACTCTCGTGGATAAATTAAGGTACTCAGAGGAAGAAAGGTTCCTGGACTTGAAAAGTTAACTCTGTTTCTCTCTCCATAGCTGCTGCCAGTCCTGCTGAGTTTCTCCAGCAATTTCTGTTTTTGTTTCAGATCTTCATCATCTGCAATTGTTTGTTTTGTGTCAATACAAAAAGATACAGTTAGTTTCAGTGAGTGGACAAATATATCCCAGTTGAATACCAAATGGGAAGATGTGAAATTATTCATTTTGGGAAGGAGACTGGAAAAGAAGCATGTTACCTAAATGGTGAGAAATTGCAGGGCTCTGAGATGCAGAGGGATCTGGGAGTTCGTGTACATGGATCACAGAGGTTAGTAGAGCAAGGAATCAGGAAAGCTAATAGGATGTTATAATTCATCTTGAGGAGAATTGAATATGAATGTAGGAATGTTATGGTTTTGTTACACAAGACTTTATTGAGAAGCATGTGAGGAACTGTACACCTAATTGGTTTCCATTTTTAAAGAAGAATGTAAATGCATTGCAGGCAGCATGGAGAAGGTTCGCAAGACTAATAATTGAAATGGGTGAGATGTCTTATGAGGTCAGGCTAGCCTTGCAGCAATTGGAACAATAAGAGGTGACTTGATTGAAATGTATAAAATTGTGTGGGGTCTTGACATGGTAGATAAGGAAAGGATGTTTTCTCTTCCCTGTGTGCATGGTGGCTGAGTGGTTAGCACTGCTGCCTCACAAGGGCTGGAACCCAGGGTCGATTTCAGCCTCGGGGTATATATGGAGTTTTCATGTTCCTCCCCAAGTCTGTGTGGTTTACTCTGGTTTCGTCCCACAGTCTAAAGGATATATGGGTTAGGTGGAACGGCCATGGCAAATGCAGGCTTACAGCGATAGGATGGGTCACTCTACTTCAGAGGATTGGTTGGGATTTAATGGGCCAAATGGCCTGCTTCCGCGCCACAGGAATTCTATGATTCTTGTGGGAGAAACTAGAAGTGGGGACATAGTATAAAAATCTGAAACAGATTGGGAATTGTTTTTCTCTTAGATGCTCTTGAACCTTTGGAACTCTTCTTCTGAAAAAGCAGTGAGGTTTGGAATGTTTTTAAGCCAAGTCAAGAGAATTCTTGTTAAGCCAAGGTGAAAGGTGATGAGGACTAGACAAGAACGTGGATTTGAGATTACAATCAGATCAGCTATACTCCTATTGAATGGCATAGCAGGCTTGAGAGGCTAAATGGCTACACCTGAGATAACACAGTGTGGAGCTGGAGCAACACAGTAGGCTGGGCAGCATCAGAGTCCTGACCCAAAATGTCAACTCTCCCGCTCCTCTGATGCTGCCCGGCCTGCTGTGTTGCTCCAGCTCCACACTGTGTTGCCTCTGACTCCAGCATCTGCAGTTCTTACTATCTCTGAATGGCCTACTGACTCATGTTTATGTGTGTTTATATGCCAGATGGTAAAATTTGAACACAATTAACATCTGGATTAATAAATAAACTGGCCTAATGGTGACCATGTAAGCATTGATGATTGTTATAAAAACCCATTAGTCCACTAGCGCCCTTTTGGGAAGAGTATCCGCCATCCTTACATGGCCTGAACCCTATGTGGCTCTAGATGCAGAGCAATGAGATTGACTTTTAGCTGCCTTTACAGCAGTTAGGGATGGGTAGTAAATACTGGCCTAGCCAGTGACACCCTTGAATAAATCTTAAAAATTCAAAGCTTGCCCGAAACGTCAGTTTTTGTGCTCCTAAGATGCTGCTTGGCCTGCTGTGTTCATCCAGCTCCACACTTTGTTATCTTGCAGTCCATTGTTTCTTATCTACATGATACTGGTTCAAGATACAAAATTCCCTAATTCGAGAACCATCTCACCACACCACAATCCCACCCCATCCCTTTCAGTCTCTGGAGCTCAAAAAAGCTCAAGCCATACATGCCTATGCAATTAGCTTTCTTACCTTGGTTTTTGCTGGTCATTTAATTGAAATCACATTACACTTTGTAAATACAGTTTGTACTCAATGTTTAAAATGACTGTATGGCCTTAAAGAAGATCAAATTTTCACAGCATTGTAGAATGAAAACCCATGTTTCCTTCACACTATATCCACTTTCTCCAATGATAATAACATATTAGGCATCTCCATAACAACATGAAAAAAGCAAAGTGTAAAATGTCTGGAGTGGAATCTCTGTGCTGTATGAGTGTCTGAGCTACAGTCACAATGAGGTTGATGAAAACTGAGCTACAGCTCTTTAAAATGTGGCTCTGGCCAAAGGTCCTAAGAATCAGCTAGAGCAGTGAAAGAGCTGGTGAAAAATGGAAAGTCCCAGCATCTCGAGGGCTGTTTGCTAAAGCAGAGGAATGGAAGTTGACCACTGGGAAAGGTGGGGTGAGAGTGCGGTGTTGGCAATGGTAGAAAGTGAAACATCAGGGTCTGACAGGCCAGAGAAGGGACAAAAACAGAAGTTGTTGGAAAAGCTCAGCAGCATCTGTGAAGAAAAAATCAGAGTTAACGTTTCAGGACCGTTCCTCAGGGAAGGGACTAGGTGGATAGAGAAGAACTGCTGAATGAAGGGGACAGTGGCAGATATGCAGAGAATTGCAACGAACACAGTGTTGCCTAAAACCCATCAAGGACTATAGTTGAAAATAGATGAATATTGGAACTGGAAAATTATTCCTTTATATCAATTGTGACTATGCCCGAAACCCGTTAAATGTTTAGCTTTGCGAAATGTTTTGCTCGGCACCTGTGCATGATAAACTTTGGAATGATTCTGCTAAAATGGAGTGTCAGTAAACAGGCTATTGGTGAGAAGGTATCAGTTAATGACAGGAGCAAGATTCACATCTATAACTTTACTGAAGACTGGGGAGAAAAGAGGGGTAGGGCAGTAGTTTGCCTGAGTAGATTTGCTTTGTTTTTTTTATTGTGAGTAGAACACATTTGAGCAGCTATTCATATTTCCTGTGCTGTACTGCAGGCTGGGTTGGCAAGATATTTCCATGAATCATATTAAATCAGCTCACAGTCTGCAGAAACGTTGCAGTTTGTTCTCCATGTTTTCCTGTTCTTTCCTTTCGACATAGCTAGCTGGCCTAAGAGGTGGTATTCTGACAAGGAGGTTTCCTTACATTTGAGAGTAGAGAGAAGGGGCAGAAACTGTAATCTGGCTTTGAATTTCACTCTTGTCAGAGAAAAAACAACTATTAGCATTTGGTAACTTTTCTGCAGAGACTGCTGCAACGTTATTAAACTGGGATTTGGGGACCTCCGTACAAACACTATTGATTATCTCCATTAAGAATGCTGTTTCTGTTCAGAACCTCAGGATGTCCCAAAGCACTAAGTAGCAAATGAAATGTAGGAGCCAGAGTTTTCCAAATGTTAAGAGACCCTCATCCCAATTGGAAAATTGGAAGGGAGTGCCAGCCCTGCTTAGTCATGTCACTTCCAAACAAGTTTCATGGATGTTGGACCATGGATTAGATTAGAGTGGGCCTCGAGCCTTACCTCTGGCAGCTGCCTGTCGATCGGGAATGGCCACAGCTCTCTCCTCCCATGAGTGCCTGGTGCCTGTTGCTGGGACTGCACACCATCACCAACGCCAGGGAGCCATGTTGGCAGTGGGGCTGGTGTCCTGCTCAATCCGACAGGCCATGGTTGTGTTGTGGGGCGGATTGCAGGGGTGGAAATATAGGGGTCCGGGGGAATCTCTGTTGGGTTGCACAAATAAAGGTGACCTCTCCTCAGCCCACAAGGAAATCCGGCAGGATTCAAAGCAAAGGAAGGTGTCCTCCAGGGCCTATGATTGGCTCCTGGGGCCGCAGTTGTCCCAAAGGATTGGTGAGGGAGTGGGGGATAGGCACGGGGACTTGAATGAGGCTTCCCCTGTCGCTTATATAATATCTGCTGAAGGCAGCTAGGCAGGGAGTGTGGTGCCACTGCAATGTTATTATCTTCCCCTCGACTGCCTGCTAGCCCACTCCAGTGGGGTGTGGAGGTACGCTTCTGTACGATTCCGCCCTTAGTCACTGTGGCCAAATGTCAGCAGCTTTCTTACATATTGCACACTCCCACAAACAGCAGTGGGATCAAGGATCAAAGTATCTATAACTTGGTGCTGTCAATGGGCGGAAGGTTCTGGCCTTTCTTCAAATAGTAATAGAGATTTTTGTGACCCTGCTCCCACTTCCGTGTCGCTTCATGACCAACATTCTCAGCACTGAACTGGGCCTGCTCTAGTCAATGTGGTTCCAACAGACACTGGTCAATGTGTTGAGCAACTGGGTCATCCAGGTTAGAATTTTCTTTGTAAAATTATTTGAGAAGGAAAAGGCTACTATGGTGCCTAGGCTATACCTCCACCAGTGCACTATTTATAAACCTCACTCCCTCTTAATGCCCATTGAGGACCAATTCCAGAATGCAGTGTCTTCAGTAAGTGGCAAATGTGCGGCAAGGTATCACAGGCCTATTTTCTATCTCTGAAAATTGGAGGCCTCTTACTCACTGGCAGTACCATCTTACAGAATGACTGAGATAGCAGGTCATTTGGAATAATTGACAAGTTTGTTAAAATTGGGAACTGGAATTCCTTGCTCCTTTGTCTCTGAGCCAGAAGTACCTGGTGTCGCATACAGTCATACAGCACAGAATCAGTCCATGCTGACCATAATCTAAAACTGAACTTGTCCCACCTGCCTGCACTTGGCCCCTATCCCTCCGAGCATTTCTTATACACATATTGATCCAAATGCCTTCTAAACGTTATAACTGAACCTACACCCATCACTTCCTCTAGAAGTTCATTCCACACAGGAACCACTCTCTGTGCAAAACATTGCCCTTCATGCCTTCTTTAAATCTTTCTCCTTAAAATTATGCCCTCTGGTCTTGAATTCCTCCACCCTAGGGAAATGACACCTGCCAGTCACCTTATGCTTTTGTAAACCTCTATAAGGTCACCTAGTGGAAAAAGTCCCAGTCTATCCAGTCTCTCTTCAAAACTCAAACCCTTGATTCTTGACAACATCCTGCTCAATCTTTTCTGAATCTTCTCCAGCTTTATACTATCCTTCTTTTAACAGGGTGGGCAGAACTGCACACAGTACTCTAGAACAGGCCTCACTAATGTCCTGTATAACCTCAACATAATGTCCCAACTCCTTTACTCAAATCGGGACTGAAGAAGAGTAATACCCAAAACATTGACTGTTCCTTTCCTCCAGACACTGCCTGACTGCTCTGTTCTTCTTGTCTACCTTGGATCCCAGAATCTGCAGTTATTTTGTCTTCTTTAGTCAATGGCCTAAGCAATGGAGGCAAGTGTGCTAAATGCCTTCTTAACCACCCTGTCTACATTTGCCGCAAACCTCAAAGAATTATGTACCTGAACCCGTAAGTCTCTGTTCTAGAACGCTACCCAAGGCCCTACTTTTAATTGTATAAGTCCCACCGTTGTTTGTTTTATCAAAGTGCAATACCTCGCATTTAATCAAATTAAACTTCATCTGCCACTACTCAGCCCTTTGTTGATTGCTTTGTTGTCATTTGTACTGAAATACAGTGAAAAGCTTGGTCCCAAGTGGTACAGGCAGATCACAGCAAGCAAAGGATGTAGTTCAAAATGACTTGGAGGCATACAGGTTACATTGCAGGTTACATTATTTGAGACTATAATCCACTCAACTTTCTGATAACGGCCAGAAAGAAGCTGTTCCTGAACCTGCTGGTGCTTGTGTTCAGGCTTTTGTATCTTCTGCCTGATGGAAGAGGGTGTAGGGGGTCATTACCGGGGTGAGACAGATCTTTGATGATGTTGGCAGCCTTTCTGTGGCAGGGACCCATGTAAATGGAGTCCGTGGATGGAAAGTTGGCTTCCGTGATGGTCTGGGCTGTGCACATCACCTTCTGTAGTTTCTCATGGTCCTGGGCAAAGCAGTTGCCGTACCAGGCCCTTATGCACCCGGACAGTGTGCTTTCATGGTATGTCGGTAGAAGTTGGTGAGGGACCTTATGGACATGCTGAATTTCCTGAGCTGCCTGAGGGAGAAGAGGCGTTGCTGTGCCTTATTGACTGTTGCATTTACGTGGGAAGCCCAGGACAGGCCGTCAATTATCGTCACTCCGAGGAACTTGATGCTCTTCACCCTCTCAGCCTCAGTTCCGTTCATGTTGATGGGGGTGTGTTCTCCTCCTTTCTTTCTGAAGTCAATGATCAGTTCTTCAATTTTGCCGACGTTGAGGCACAGATTGTTTTCATTGCACCCTGTCACCAAGCCCTCTATCTTCCTTCTGTATTTTGGCTCGTTGTTGTTAGATATCCATCCCATTATGGTGGTGTTGTCGGCGAACCTGTAGATGGTGCTCATTCGGAATTTGGAAACACAGTGGTAAGTGTACAGGGAGTACAGTAGGGGATTGAGGACACATCCTTAGTGGGTTCCAGTGCTGAATGTCATGGTGCAGTTACCTATCCTCACTGATTGTGGTCTATGAGTCAGAAAGCTGACGATCCTGTAGAAGACAGAGCCGAGACCAAGGTCTCGGAGTTTTGAGATCAGTCTGGAGGGGATAATGGTGTTGAAGGTGGAGCTGTGGTCAACAAACAGGAGTCTGATGTACTGCCCTTGTTGTCCAGATGTTCCAGGGATCAGTGCAGATCTAGGGATATGGCATCTGCTGTGGATTTGTTATGTCAGTGGGCAAACTTGTAGGGGATCGAGGCAGGTGGGAAGACTGGAGTTGATGTGGGCCATGTCCAGCTTCTCAAAGCACTTCATGATTATTGAGGTCAGAGCTGCTGGGCGGCAATCATTAAGGGACATTGTATGTGTTTTCTTAGGTACGGGACAATGGTGGGCTTTGTGAAGCAGGTGGGGACTTTGGAGGGAGAGGTTGAAGATGTTGGTGAATACCTCCGCCAGTGGGTCCACACAGGATCTGAGTACTCGGCCGGGGACACATCCAGGCCAGCCACTTTTCTCGGATTGACTCCCAGGAAAACCGATCTGCTGCGGTGCCAGAGGGAACAGGTGCATCCGGGGCTGTTGGGGCAGGTGACACCATATCGCTGGCATCCTGCTCAAACCGAGCATAAAAAGCAGTCAGTGCATCAGGGAGGGATGTGTCATTGTCCATCATCTTACACTGTTTCAATGACCCAACTGATCAAAATGCCTTCATTATCTTCTTAGATGACCTTCTTCACTGTGCCCTGTACAATCAACTGTGCTCTGAGGAAGGGTTTTACAATGTTAACTCTGATTCCTCTTCACAGAATCTGCCAGACCTGCTGAGCCTTTTCAGCAACTTCTGTTTTTGTTCTTGATTTACAGCATCCATAATTCTTTCGGCTTTTATTTAGCCTGTGCTACCAAATTTGGTGCCATCCACAAACTTAGTAACATGTCTTCTATACTCTCACATAATCATTTATAATAGACGACGAGTAAAAGTTAACCTAGCACCTATCCCTGTGGAACGTCTTGCTCTGGGAAATTTGTTGACCAGTGAAAAGGTGAGCCAATGTGTTGGAGCCAGGACCCAGCCGAGATACACAGGAGGGTGAAGGGTATCTAGTAGTAAATTCACCCCGAAGAAAAGATGATGGTTAGTATGAGGCCTGAACAATCAGCAGTTGTGGTGACCTCTACATCACATGGGGAAAAGAACAAGGATGGGCATTTTAATTATATACTGGTTTGTGGCGTTGGGTTTTCATTTTCATGTCACTAGATATGTGAGTGTACCTGTATAGAAGTGGTCCTAGTTATGTTTGTTTTATAATAGTAGAAACAGATCATTTGGCCCAACCGACCAATGCTGTTGTTTATGCTTCACTTCATCTGATCTTATATAACTTGCCATTTCTGTTTTTCTCCTGCACTCACTGAACATTCCTTCAATCCATGGCGGCGGTGCTTAATATGGAAAGTCATCTTGGGGCCTGGGATTGGGGTGAGGGAGGAGGTGTGGGGGCAAGTGTAGCATTTCCTGCGGTTGCAGGGGAAGGTGCCGGGTTCACCTGCACATCTGCCAATGTGGTATACTGCATCAATTGTACCCGGTGTGGCTTCCTCTACATTGGGGAAACCAAGCGGAGGCTTGGGGACCGCTTTGCAGAACACCTCCGCTCTGTTTGCAATAAGCAACTGCACCTCCCAGTCGCAAACCATTTCCACTCCCCCTCCCTTTCTTTAGATGACATGTCCATCATGGACCTCCTGCAGTGCCACAATGATGCCACCCGAAGGTTGCAGGACCAGCAACTCATATTCCACTTGGGAACCCTGCAGCCCAATGGTATCAATGTGGACTTCACCAGCTTCAAAATCTCCCCTTCCCCCACCGCATCCCAAAACCAGCCCAGTTTGTCCCCACCCCCCACTGCACCACACAACCAGCCCAGCTCTTCCCCTCCACCCACTGCATCCCAAAACCAGTCCAACTTATCTCTGCTTCCATAACCTGTTCTTCCTCTCACCCATCCCTTCCTCCCACCCCAAGCCGCACCTCCATTTCCTACCTACTAACCTCATTCCACCTCCTTGACCTGTCCGTCTTGCCTGAACTGACCAATCCTACCCCCCTCCCCCACCTCCCCACCTATACTCTCCTCTCCACCTATCTTCTTTTCGCTCCATCTTCAGTTCGCCTCCCCCTCTCTCCCTATTTATTCCAGAACCCTCACCCCATCCCCCTCTCTGATGAAGCATCTAGGCCCGAAACGTCAGCTTTTGTACTCCTGAGATGCTGCTTGGCCTGCTGTGTTCATCCAGCTTCACACTTTGTTATCTTATATTCCTTCAATCCATCTGTGCAATTTGCCTCAAACTGTTCCATGTGGTATCATGACTTTCATCACTCTTTGGGTAAAGATGTTTATCCTGAATTTATTAGTGTCCTTTGTACGCTTACAAAGTTGGTTTCAGACTTTTCCAGTGGACTCCCCTAATAAGGGGAAGGTAGTGGTTAATTTATACACAACAAGGTTCCACAAGCAGTAATACAATGACGACTAGATGGAGCTTTGGATTTTCCAGAAAAGGCATTGTTCCCATGCAATTCACCCAACCTCAACCTATCCAGTGCAAAGGATCACAAGAGTTTCAAGTGCAAATGTAGTCCATTGCAAATTAACTGTCTGCAACCTTTTGCTTTAGCTTAAAAAGTCTCAGTGCTTGCCACATGCGAAGAAATTGGTCACTCTGTCAGATTGAATTAATTACCAGGATATGTTCTGTTAATTGGATCTACTCATGAATCTTCAAGGGAAGCCCTAAAATAAAGTCCTATTGTATTAGACATTGCAGCACTGTTAGCCAGCCATTAAATATTAAAAAAAAGTTAATTTGCTGGAAACTGACTACATATACCAAGGAACCTGGGAAATGATTTTGGGATAATTATTAAGCTCTTATTTAAGATCGGGTCACTCACAGGTTGTGGACTAGACACTGCTTAAAAATACTTATTTCTTTCAATAGATCCATTTATTACTATTTTCATAAACTGTAATAGGTTGCTACTCATTGAAAACAAAATCTATGTACCAATTAGAGCATTCTTTTGAACAAGCTGTCCACTCTTGTGGCCCATGGCAGATTTTATGGTCAAATTTAATTCAGAAACCACCTGCCACTTTGAGAAAAAAATAAAGTTTTCATCAGATTGTCAATTGCATAAAATCTTGCCCCCAACTTTAGCAGGACAAAGACCAATGTAACTACTTTAATAATATTGAAAGTGCTTATCAGTGAACAGCTGCTGCTCACACAGTTTTGGTAGTTACACAGTGACTTCCTGCAGTTATGTTCAAGCACAGATGGAGACAGCTTTACTTCTGTGTGAACCATCACACGAGAGTGTGTTTGCATATTACTCCTCATTTTTAACAAGCCGGAAGCAATTACAATGACAAGCAAGGGAGTGATATACAGCAAGGCTTGAACCGGGCCTTAATTAAGTAACTTAATTACTTCCAAGAATAAAATTTCTCCTTTCACAATTGTCCAAATCAAAGGGATGAATCCTCTTAAATCTTCAGAATTTGGATGCTTATTCAGACTTCAAAGAATCACTGATGTCCTTATGGTCCATTGCGCCTGCAACAGCTCTCCATTTCCTCATGCCAATCTCCTGCTATTCCTCCTCACCCTGACACAGTATTTCTATCTAAATGCTCAACCAATGCCTCAGCTGAACACGCCTCCACCACCATTTCAGGCAATGCATTCCACACCCTAATTACCCACTGAGTGGAAATGCCTTTCTCATGTCACCCTTGCTTCTTCAACAAATTATTTAAAATATATGACCTCTTGTTCCTTTTCCTTCCACGGATGGAAACAATTTCTCTCCAAGTATTCTATCTAGCCTAATCTTGACTTTGAAAACCTTTACCAGATCTCCTCTTGGTCTTCTTGTATCCGAAGAGAGCAGTCTTCTTCAATCTATTGTTGTCAACTGAAATTCCTCTTCCCTGGAGCCATACTTGCAAATCACATCTGCATTTGCTTCAATGTGTTTATATCCCTCCTATCATGTGGTACCCAGAGCTATGGACTCCACCTGAGGTTTACCAAGTATCTTATACAAGCCCAGCATAGCCCCCTTGCGCTGTTACTCTATCCCCCGGTTGATAAAGCTGAGGACATAAGGTTTATTTACTGTGTAAAAATGAAAAGAACTGTGGATGCTGTAAATCAGGAACAAAAACAAAGTTGCTGGAAAAGCTCGGCAGGTCTGGCAGCATCTTTGGAGGAGAAAACAGAGTTAACGTTTCGGGTCCGGTGACTCTTCCTCAGAACTCTATTTATTTACTGTATGAACCACTCTCTCTCTACCTGTCCTGCCACCTTCAATGATCTGTGAAGCAAAGCAACACTTCCTCAAAGTTGCACACACCCTAAGAGTCTCTGCTCGATTACCATGCTGACACTTGGTCCTAACATTGACTTCACTGTGGTGTATGGATCTTGGAATACCCGCAGAAGAAAGCATGATTAAAAAGAATGTAGCACTGGGTTTCTCTGCTCCCACACCCCTTGTAACATTGTTCCTTGTCTTTCAAGATTCCCAACTGAAGAGTTTCCCATTTATTTTGCATTGATAGTTCTCTTCCTAACAAGCCAACGTCTAAATTCTTAAACCTGACCCTGGCTCTAATTTATTGTTAGAACTGCTTTCCTTGGAGTAACACTTCCAATGCAGTTTTGTCGATGTAGGGCTTCCCGCAGCGAGAACATTTCACAGGAAGTTGGGTGCAACATCCATCGCTTTCTTGCCAACATAAAATATAAAACTTGGACCCAAGTGAATCATTTTTAAGATTGGATATAATTGAGAGCCAGAAGATGGCATTGACATGATGGGGTGAACGACCTCCCACATCGCTGCAAAGCTTTCCAGGTGCCTTCAATGGCACAGAATACTGAAAAGCAAATTAACTTTCCCTGGTTAGAAATAATGGGAACTGCAGATGCTGGAGAATCCAAGATAACAAAGTGTGGAGCTGGATGAACACAGCAGGCCCAGCAGCATCTCAGGAGCACAAAAACTGACGTTTCGGGCCTAGACCCTTCATCAGAGAGAGGGATGGGGTGAGGGTTCTGAAATAAATAGGGAGAGAGGGGGAGGCAGACTGAAGATGGATAGAGGAGAAGATAGGTAAAGAGGAGAGTATAGGTGGAGAGGTAGGGAGGGGATAGGTCAGTCCGGGGAGGATGGACAGGTCAAGGAGGTGGGATGAGGTTAGTAGGTGGGTAATGGAGGTGCGGCTTGAGGTGGGAGGAGGGGATAGGTGAGAGGAAGAACAGGTTAGGGAGGCAGGGACGCGCTGAGTTGGTTTTGGGATGCAGTGGGGGAAGGGTACAAGCTGGGCTGGTTTTGGGATGCAGTGGGGGAAGGGGAGATTTTGAAGCTTGTGAAGTCCACATTGATGCCATTGGACTGCAGGGTTCCCAAGCGGAATATGAGTTGCTGTTCCTGCAATCTTCGGGTGGCATCATTGTGGCACTGCAGGACGCCCATGATGGACATGTCATCTAAGGAATGGGAGGGGAAGTGGAAATGGTTTGCGACTGGGAGGTGCAGTTGTTTATTACGAACCGAGCGGAGGTGTTCTGCAAAGTGGTCCCCAAGCCTCCGCTTGGTTTCCCCAATATAGAGGAAGCCATACCGGGTACAGTGGATACAGTATACCACATTGGCAGATGTGCAGATGAACATCTGCTTAATATGGAAAGTCATCTTGGGGCCTGGGATTGGGGTGAGGGAGGAGGTGTGGGGGCAAGTGTAGCACATCCTGCGGTTGCAGGGGCAGGTGCCAGGTGTGGTGGGGTACAAACAAAAGGGGTAGCCATGGGTACCCACATGGGCCCAAGCTATGCCTGCCTCTTTGTAGGTTACGTGGAACAGTCCCTCTTCCGCACCTACATTGGCCCCAAACCCCACCTCTTCCCCCGTTACATTGATGGCTGTATTGGCACCACCTCCTGCTCCCAAGAGGAGCTTGAACAGCTCATCCACTTCATCAACACCTTCCATCCCAACCTCAACTTCACCTGGGCCATCTCCAACACATCCCTCACCTTCCTGGACCTCTCTGTCACTGTGTCAGGCAACCATCTAGAAACTGATGTCCATTTCAAGCCCACCGACTCCCACAGCTACCTAGAATACACCTCCTCCCACCCATTCTCCTGCAAAAATTCCATCCCCTATTCCCAATTCCTTTGCCTCCGCCGCATCTGCTCCCAGGATAAGGCATTTGCCTCCCACACATCCCAGATGTCCACGTTCTTCAAGGGCTGCAACCTCCCCCGTCCACAGTGGTCGAGAACGCCTTTGACCGGGTCTCCCGCATTTCCCGCAACACATCCCTCACACCCTGCCCCCACAATAACCACCCCAAGAGAATCCCCCTCGTCTTCACAAACCACCCCCCCAACCTTCGGATACAACGCATCATCCTCTGACACTTCCGCCATCTACAATCCGACCCCACCACCTAAGACATTTTTCCATCCCCACCCTTGTCTGCCTTCCGAAGAGACCGCTCTTTCTAGGACTCCCTTGTCCGCTCCACACTGCCCTCCAACCCCACCACACCCGGCACCTTGCCCTGCAACCGCAGGAAATGCTACACTTGCCCCCACACCTCCTCCCTCACCACAATCCCAGGCCCCAAGATGGCTTTCCATATTAAGCAGATGTTCACCTGCACATCTGCCAATGTGGTATACTGTATCCACTGTACCCGGTGTGGCTTCCTCTATATTGGGGAAACCAAGCGGAGGCTTGGGGACCACTTTGCTGAACACCTCCGTTCGGTTCGCATAAACAACTGCACATGAACATCTGCTTAATATGGAAAGTCATCTTGGGGCCTGGGATTGGGGTGAGGGAGGAGGTGTCGGGGCAAGTGTAGCATTTCCTGCGGTTGCAGGGGAAGGTGCCGGGTTCACCTGCACATCTGCCAATGTGGTATACTGCATCAATTGTACCCGGTGTGGCTTCCTCTACATTGGGGAAACCAAGCGGAGGCTTGGGGACCACTTTGCAGAACACCTTCGCTCTGTTTGCAATAAGCAACTGCACCTCCCAGTCGCAAACCATTTCCACTCCCCCTGCCATTCTTTAGATGACATGTCCATCATGGACCTCCTGCACTGCCACAATGATGCCACCCGAAGGTTGCAGGAACAGCAACTCATATTCCACTTGGGAACCCTGCAGCCCAATGGTATCAATGTAGACTTCACAAGCTTCAAAATTTCCCCACCCCCCAAAGCATCCCAAAACCAGCCCAGCTCGTCCCTGCCTCCCTAACCTGTTCTTCCTCTCACCCATCCCCTCCTCCCACCTCAAGCAGCACCTCCATTTCCCACCTACTAACCTCATCCTCCCTCCTTGACCTGTCCATCCTCCCCGGACTGACCTACCTCCTCCCACCTCCCCCCCTATACTATCTTCTCCTCTATCCATCTTTGGTCCGCCTCCCCCTCTCTCCCTAATTATTTCATAACCCTCTCCCCAACCCCTTCTCTGATGAAGGGTCTAGGCCTGAAACGTCAGCTTTTGTGCTCCTGAAGTGCTGCTTGGCCTGATGTGTTCATCCAGCTTCACACTTTGTTATCTTAAATTTCCCTGGTTCTTACTTTTGTGCGGTTCCATCCACACTTGCTGGAAGTTGTTAAATGCCAGACATTTCAAATAAACTGAAGTTTACAATTTCGCTCTCACATCAGCAAAATACCCCCAAAATGGTAAATGAGTTAGTACAGTATGCATAGATTATATAGGGAAACCCTTAAATGTACTGCACGTTAAGGCACACATGATCTCTCCGAACCAACACTGACACTGAAACTACTCTTGAAAAGCTGGAATTGAGAGCACAAAATTCTGTTGTATTCATGTGAATGTATGTTTATTTTACACTGTATGTATATTACAGTAATGGGCCATTCTACCCATCTAATTTATGTCAGTTTATTTGAGATATACAATCCTTTCCCACTCTAGTTATATCTTGTCACCCTGGCAATACACCCCGCTCCTGTGCAATTCCAGTCTGCTTTACCCAGATACCTCTATGTACTTATCCAGATGGCCCTTAAATGCATCAATGATTGTTTTCTCTTGAGCTCCACATTCTCCTCGCTATTGCTTACATGTGGTTTTCCCAGCAATTTTTCAGAGAACAATCTTCTGCAAGTGTTATGACACACTGAAAGTACTGAACAATGGAAATCTCTGGGAATGGGCCTGTGAGGCAGTGACATATGGCACTATGATGCATTGGGCATTATGATGCATTCAGTCCAGCTCAGAAAGGCCACCATGGGGTCTGCCACTGAATAAAGGACTGGCCATGTATTGACTACGAATATCAGCAGAGCTCGCTTTTCATCAGCTCGTGTGCAAAACCGTTCCAGTTTCCAGGACGTTAGCTGCAGGGGGTCAATCCCAGCAGTTTCCAGGCACAATGCAGAATGGACAAATTTTGAATGCTTCCATCCCGCTACCTCCGAGATATTTCAGTTGGTGCTTGCAGCATCTTTTTGTCAGCAGCGAGCCTTTTGATAAGTTACGTGGTGTTGGGGCCTTTGGACTGAGCTTGACGAGAAATGGGAGCTGCTCCTCAGTCACCAAACCCGTCTGTCTGCCAGGTTTGTCACATGCTGGGGCCAAGTCAAACTTACACTCACAGGGAATGAATTTGACGGAACATCAGAGAAGCAGGAAAGTTGATGCTTCGGGTCGGGGCCCTTCTTCAAAAAGACCCTGAAAGGTCAACTTTTTTGCTCCTCTGATGCTGCCTGGCCTGCTGTGTTCATCCAGCTCCACACTGTGTTATCTGTATTTATCACTTGCTCTGACCACATTGAGTTGCAGCTATTAAAGTGATTACAGTTTGAGGTTTATTCCTCTGGCCATTTGAATTAGATTGTTTCTCCAACTTTCACTTTCTAAAACAAAAACTCCATCAACTCTAAGTGCAAGCTTCAGAAAGCTCGTCAATAGAAGACAAAGCTAATAAATAAATCCCCTCCAACAACAACCACCCCCCAACCCCGGCCCAAGAGACGTCTTTCACCCAGGGAGTGGTGAGAATAGAGAACTTTCGACCACACGGAGTGTTTGATGTGAGGAGGCACAGAGTGTGGGAGCTGGGTTTCTGAAACAGGAAACAGGGATTGCTGCAAATCTTCAGTCGGCCTTGAATAGCTTATTGAGAGAGGAACTGGGTTTCAACGTTTTGGCTTGCTAACTGCTCAGCAGAGCCTTGAAGTGCTAAGAGTCTTTATGTATTTCTTGTTTCAGTCAGTTTGATGCTTTTTAGAGATGAGTAGATGAGAAAGAAGCGAATAGAAGGATAAGCTGCTAGACCCAGATAAGGTGAGGTGGGAGGAGGCCAGCGAGACGGGTACAGACCTGGTGCAGAATGGTCTGTAAACTCACGGTCAAATCTTAGAATCCGGAATCAAATAGTAATCTGCTAGCAGGAGATCTGGCACCATCTTACAACATGCTACAAGCACGCTGGCCAGCAAGGAAAGATGCTCAGAAACCCCCAGCCAAAACCCCCGTGTAAAAATTCAAGCCTGCACGTTGCTTGGCAACAGAAGAGACGGGCTCCCTATTGTGGATACAGCTTCAGGTGCAGATCTCAGCTATTTGCAATTTTCTGCTGTTTCGTAACAGGGTTTATTAATGCCTTGGAAAATGATAGCTGTCTATTGTGAAGGGTTCTCGAGACAATGATTTTTTTTTTCTAGATATAGGAAAATAAACAACTTCTTTGAAGTGCCTTTTAGTTTCAAAAATAAATCCCTTCAGATCTGTCCCTTGTCTTATGGCCCATGTGATGACTGCCCTGAGTTAATTTGCTTTTGAGAAGTTACCAAATTGGAAAGGATCACTAAAGAGAGCTAACAGCAGGTTTACAAGGTGTTTCCATTGGCAAGGTCATTTATTTCAAACTTTTGCGAAATGGGCTTTGAAATGGAACATTAAATTTATTTGTGTATGCACACAGACACACGCACGGAAAGAAAGCCTGGATTTCGCAGCGTCAGGTATGGTCATGCATTGAAGCCATGTTGTTGCTGTGGACCGGAACCTTCAGTGGTTCCTCGATGCATTCACACACGTTGCCATCCCCCGTGCAAATGTAAGCTTCCCATAGGATGGTGTGTGCGCTAATGTGAGGTTAAGAAAATAATTGCCCACGCTGCGAGTCAGTTAGGGGATGGCGTGTACTGCCCGAAACTGTGGTTAGAGCCAAGTTCCATCGAATGGGCGAAATAGAAACAACGTGCGGGGTGATGGAGACAGACAGGCCTATGCAAAATGAGCCAGTGCAGACACAATTTTGATTTAAATTTCATTAGTGGGATGTGGGCGTCGCTGGCTGGCCAGCATTTCTTGCCCATCCCTAGTTGCCCCTTAAGAAGGTGGTGGTCAGCTGCCTTCTTGAACCGCTGCACTCCTCCTGCTGTGGGTTGACCCATAGTGCTATTAGGGAGGGAATTACAGGATTTTGACCCAGTGACAGTGAAGGAACGGCGATATATTTACAAGTCAGGATGGTGTGACTTGGAGGGGAACTTGGAGGTGGTGGTGACTCCATGTAACTACTGCCCTTGTCCTTCTAGATGGAAGTGGTTGTGGGTTTGGAAGATTCTGTCTGAGGATCTTTGATGATTTTCTGCAGAACATCTTGTAGATAGAACACGCTGGTGCTTGTCGGCGGTGGAGAGAGTGAATGCTTATTAATTTTGTGCCAATCAAGCAGGCTGCTTTGTCCTGGATGGTGTCAAGCTTCTTGAGTGCTGTTGGAGCTGCACCCATCCAGGAAGATGGAGAGTATTCCATCACACTCCTGACCCGTGCCTTATAGATGGCGGACAGACTTTAAGAGTCAGGAAGTGAGTTACTTACCAGTATTCCTAGCCTTTGGCCTGCTGTTGTAGACACTGTGTTAATGTGGTGAGTCCACCTGAGTTTCTAATCAATGGTAACCCCCAGGACGTTGATAGTGGGGGATTCAGTGATGGTAACACCATTGAATATCAAGGGACAGTGATTAGATTCTCTCTTATTGGTAATGGTCATAGCCTGGCACTTGTGTGGCACAAATGTCACTTGCCACTTGTCAGCCCAAGCCTCAATATTGTCCAGGTCTTGTTGCGTGCAAACATGGACTGCTTCAATATCTGAGGAGTCACGAATGGTGCAGAACATTGTGCGACCATCGGCGAACATCCATACCTCTGATCTTATGATGGAGGGAAGTTCATTGATGAAGCAGCTGAAGATGGTTGGGTCTGGGACACTACCCTGAGGAACCCCTGTAGAGATGTCCTGGAGCTGAGATGATTGACCTCCCATAACCACAACCATCTTCCTGTGTATCAGGAATGACGCCACTGAAGAGTTTAGCTCCTGATGTCCATTGATTCCAGTTTTGCTAGGGCTCCTTAATGCCACACTCGGTCAAATACAGCTTGATGTCAAAGGCTGTCACTCCAACTCTCACTCTTGAATTCAGCCCTTTTGTGCAAATTTGAACCGAGGCTGTAAGAGGTCAGGAGCTGCATGGCCCTGGGAGAACCCAAACTGGGCGTCACCGAGCAGGTTATTGCTGAACAGGTGCTGCTAAATGGCGCTGTTGATAACACCTTCCATCACTTTACAGATGATTGAGAGTTGATTGATGGGTCAGTAATTGGTCAGGTTGGATTTCTCCTGCTTTTTGTGTACAGGACATACTTGGGAAAATTTCTGCAATATCGGGTAGATACCAGTTTTGTACCTGTACTGGAATAGCTTGGCTAGGGGAGCGATATGTTCTGAAGCATCAATCTTCAGTACTATTGCTGGAATGTTGTCAGGGCCCAGGGACCAGAGCTTTTGCCAAATCCAGAATCTCCAACTGTTTCTTGATTGCATGTGGAGTGAATCGAACTGGCTGAAGACTGGTATCTGTAATGCTGGGGACCGCTGGAGGAGACTGAGATGGGCAGAAAGGCCTAGTAACAATTCTGTGATCCTGCAGACGTCTCACACAGTGGTGAAAACCTGGTCTAGATACTCGCGACTTACTTGGATACTGACTTTCTTGTCTATTTACTGTTTGGTATAACTGAAAGATTGACAATGTTACCAATCCCACCACTGCTCCCACATAGAACCTCCATCCCACAAGCACCCTCTCACCTGAGCTGGGTGCATCCCCTCCTTGAACCAAACTGGACCCTCTACAATCAATAGGGCAGTGCCAAGTGGCGCTGGAAGGTGAGGACAAATGTAACCTGTCACATTTGAGGGCCCTTCTCTTTTGCAATCGGCAGTGAGGAGCTCCCTGAACTCTGTGCCCAATTAGCCAACTCCTCCAATGGCAAGGGTCCATAGGGACTCTCCTGCAGGGGTTCAGGCCAGCCTTATTGAGATGAGCCCACCCAGGCCTGGAGCTGCCAGAGGATGAACTTTGAGATGCTGAGGCACTGTTGGGGACGGGGAGAGGGAGATGGAGATGCAGAGGAGAGTAGTAGCCTGCTCCCACCAGATCTGCTAATATTGCGGATACAGCTAGCAGCAGTAGAGTTAAACACTGCAGGAAGCCTACCTTCTCATGGTGAGCTAGCTGTGATGTTTATATGAAGTGAACCAAAATGTTGCATTAAACTGTCATGCTTTATTCAACCTCAGAGTTGATCTTCCATTGGGAGCCTCTTGATGCAGAGATGTCTGATGTTTAATATCATGTGTTTCCAGTTCCTTGGTCCCAGGATAAGCTACAGCCCTCTATGGGATAACCAAGCAAGAGCCTTGTGAGTTTTCACATGCACCAATATATGACTTCAGTAAAAAACTGCTGAACTTATGCTGTTTGGAAGTGGGTCAGTCTGATTTGGATCCTTGCCTCCCATGCATCAACTTCATCATGTAAACAGGCCTCTAGCAGTAGGTGGCAATACTGGCGGAGGGCACTGAGCAAAGGCGCTAGGCTGTTGTCCAGTAGGTAGTAACAGAGGGAAGGACACTTCCTGAAAGTGTATCTTTGATGGAGAGTGGGCTAATGGATGGGGAGTGGGGTCAGACAGAGGGATTCCTCAGCCCTATGTTACCTACATGGTCACCCTTTGAGCATAATACAAATATTTCCATGTTTATCCTTAATTTTCCTTTCTGTGTGTCATGCTTATGGAATAAAGAACCCCTGCTTCATGATCTTTGGACTGTCGGTGTGTTAAACTGTTGTGTTACACATGATACAACAATCGGAAGCAGGCTGTTACTATGGCTCCCCTTCCCATGTCACTCCCCAATCCGGTTCAAACAGGAATGTGCATGTCAGGAGCAGGCCAGGCTCGTTGGAGTCACACTGTAACTTCTTACGAGAGATACAGAGAGATCAGGCAACGCATAAACACGTTGCACAAACACATCCACATGTCTGTAAATACACATGTACAGAATTTCAAAGACACGTGGAAATCAGGAACAAAAACAAAGTTGCTGGAAAACCTCAGCGGGTCTGGCAGCATCTGTGGAGGACAAGGCTGAGTTAACGTTTCGGGTCTGGTGACCCCTCCTCAGTCACCTTTTACTCCTCCACAGATGCTGCCAGATCTGCTGAGGTTTTCCAGCAACTTTGTTTTTGTTCCTGATTTACAGCATCTGCAGTTCTTTTGGTTTTTAGACATGGAATTACTGGCTGCAATAAGCAGACTGTGCACTGGTAGTTATAGCTCTCAGCCAACAAAGCCCCAAAATAAATAGTATCTGAGATTATAGGAACTGAAGATGCTGGAGAATCCGAGATAGCAAAGTGTGGAGCTGGATGAACACAGCAGGCCAAGCAGCATCTCAGGAGCACAAAAGCTGACGTTTCGGGCCTAGACCCTTCATCAGAAAATAAATTGAACAGCTTTGACGAAGGCCTAATTTCAGAAATGTCCAGAGAGGCGAAAGGGTGGCGTCTTCTGCTCACAGCAAGGCCTGTGGTTGGTGTTGTTCAGTCAAGCCGTTCCATCTTTACGGCACCTCGGCACCCCTCCAAGCCCACATCCACCTTCCTCCTCCTTTCCTACCAAGGAAAGCCTATAGCAGATCTTAGGGCCTGACACAGGTTCTGCCTGCAGGCTCCTATAGCAGGGCCGTGATGATCCATCAGAGCGGTGGTTCCTTGCAGCCCACGTAGCTTTTGGGGCAGCACCGGTGATCTTGATACCAACAATGTGCCAGCGAAGGGGGCAGCCACATTATCTGGAAAGCATTGTGGCCATCTTCAGTCCTCCGTGGGATGCCAGAGTGTGTGGTAGTATTTATGCTCTTGCAGTCAGTCACTACAGCCATCAACTGAGATAATAGAGAGACCGATTCAATAAATCAGAGGGTTGCACACTGATTACTTCGAGGCAATGGGGCAAATTTAATTCACGAGAAACCCAGCACCAACATAAAACAAAATGAAGGACACTTTGGTAAATAATATAATTTAACAGCTCAGTCAATACCATTTTAACAGGAGACATTTACTCTGAGAA